>NC_057712.1:137129411-137139586 GCF_004010195.1 Chiloscyllium plagiosum
GGGATCAGTGGGATACCGCAGGGATCAGTGGGTTACTGCGGGGATCAGTGGGATACCGCAGGGATCAGTGGGTGGGATACCGCAGGGATCAGTGGGGTACCACAGGGATCAGTGGGTTACCGCGGGGATCAGTGGGATACAGCGGGATACCGCGGGGGTCAGTGGGATACCGCGGGGATCAGTGGGATACCACAGGGATCGGTGGGGTACCGCGGGGGTCAGTGGGATACCGCGGGGATCAGTGGGGCACTGCAGGGATCAGTGGGATACCACGGGGATCGGTGGGTTACCGCGGGGATCGGTGGGTTACCGCGGGGATCAGTGGGGCATGGCGGGGATCAGTGGGTTACCGCGGGGCTCGGTGGGGTACCGCGGGGATCAGTGGGATACCGCGGGGATAGGTGCTTGGACCCTGCTATCCACAATATACATGAGTGATGTAGGTGGGGGAACTAAATGTAATCTCTGCAGGTTTGCAGACAGCACAAAGCTGGGTGCGAGGGTGAGCTGTGAGGAGCATTCAGAGATGTCTCAGTGGGATTTGGACAGACTGAGGGAGTGGGGAAATACATGGCAGATGCAGGATAATGTGGATAAATGTGAGGGGTTGGGGGGGTCAGGAAGGCAGATGATGATCTGAATGGGGACAGGTTGGGAAAGGGGCAGGGGCAATGGGACCTGGGTGTCCTTGTACCCCAGTCTCTGAAAGTAAGCGTGCAGGTACAGCAGGCGGTGAGGAAGGGAAATGGGATGTTGGCCGACATAGTGAGAGGATTCGAGTCCAGGAGCAGGGAGGTCTTGCTGCAATTATACAGGGCCTTGGGGAGACCACACCTGGAGTATTATGGACAGGTTTGGTCTCTTTATCTGAGGAAGGATGTTCTGGTGATGGAGGGAGGGCAGCGAAGGGTTACCAGACTGATTCCTGGGAGGGCAGGGCTGTGTCACCCTCCCCCTTCAGGGTGAGCTGCACCATTCGGTGAGATCCCTGACTGCAGTACCATCAGACAGACAGACAGACACACCGCCCTCCCGCTGCCTTAACTCGGAAAGGCCCTGTCCCTATCACTCCTGCTTTCTTCTCCCTCTCCTCCTGGACGGCCTTGTCCCTTGTGCCTCTGTCCGCACTCCCTTGAGGAACCAGTAGCCTCCTGAGTATCCAAAATAGAAACTGATTTGTGACAGCGTTCCTAGAAGTCTCCTGTACTTCCTGCCTGTTTCTCTCCATCTGGTCACCCATTCCCTTCGTTCCTCTAGTCCCTTGAGCTGCTCTGTGACCATCTCTCGAAACGTGCTATCCACAGTAACTCCCAGCCTGACGGATGTGCTACAGTCTCTCCAACCGCTGTTCCAGCTCCGAGACCCAGAGCTCGTGTTTCTGCTGTTGGGAGCATGTCCTATACACGTGGCTGTCTCAGACACTGGTGGGCTCCATGACTGGCCAAGACAATCTCCTCCTATCCCATAAACACTCTGTGATTGCTTGCCATTCCGCCAAGTTTGAAGTGTGTGCAGCTTCAGGGGTGGGGGTGCGGGGGTTTCTGTGACTCAGTAATCAGCTGTCTGCCTTTCTCCTAGGATGTAATCTTGATGCCATCCATGATGTGACAGTGGCCTACCCTTACAACATCCCACAGGCTGAGAGGGACCTGTTCACTGGCAACTTCCCCAGAGAGATCCACTTCCACATCCGCCGTTATCCAGCTGACCAGCTGCCCACCTCCATGGATGGTCTGAAGGAATGGTGCTGCCTTCGCTGGCTGGAGAAGGAGAAGTTACTACGGGCTTATTACCAGGGCAATCACTCATTCAGTGATCTGGTCCAGCCTGCGAGTCCCGTCCAGGAGCCGAGTCCCATCCAGGAGCCGAGTCCCGTCCAGGAGCCGAGTCCCGTCCAGGAGCCGAGTCCCGTCCAGGAGCAGAATTTGAGTCGGCTGGAGGTTTACAAGAAAGCTCCTTTCTGGGGGAGGGGTTGGAGTCAGAGTAAGGGCCGAAGTCGGATTTTACTGCACAGCTCGGCTCAGAGCTGGATTCGGAGGCAGGAGCAGACCGGGACACAGCTTCGTGCCCGGCTGCCTCCCTGCAAGTCACGGGGACGAGTCTTCCTCATCAAGGTCTTCTCCATCATCTACTGGACATTGTTTGTGATTGGCAGCTTTGTGCTCATCTGGTCGTACACCCTGGCGCGGTGGTACTTTACCAGCGTGGCAATCTTCTTCATAGCACAGGAGAAAATCGCTGGGGGCTGTGAGGTCATTGAGGTAGCACTCCACAATCTCAAACCCTCCCAACGGTGGAAACGGAGCAGTCAACATCAGGAGTGACACAGCCAAGCCCTCTCCGTCTGGCCAATCCCAGGGATTCTCCCACTGATCCAGCCAATGACAGGGGCAATTCCCATCAGAGAGACAGAAGAAAAGACAACTCAGCTGGGGCAGATCGATAGATCTCTCTGAACCGTGGAGTCTCAGAGAGTCCAGCTCTGATCTTTCACACCATTTTAGTCTGCATTCAAACTTTGGCTGACGGCCAGTGTGCAGGCACAGGCATCAGGAGCTGCCTCGTTTCAGACATCCTCAGCAGGAAGCCGTGTCAAACACACTTCACCCAGCCATCATTGTGGGTGAGACTCAGGGTCATTCAGGCATTAGGGAGATAATGACATTCTTGTACTATACTGAATACGTCTGTGTGTGTGGGATTGTCCCCCAGTGAGAGTCAGTGTGTGTGTATGGGACTGTCCCCCAGTGAGAGTCGGTGTGTGTGTGTGGGACTGTCCCCCAGTGAGAGTCACTGTGTGTGGGGGACTGTCCCTCCAGTGAGAGTCAGTGTGTGGGGGACTGTCCCCCCAGTGAGAGTCAATGTGTGGGGGACTGTCCCCCCAGTGAGAGTCAGTGTGTGTGTGTGTGGGATTGTCCCCCCAGTGAGAGTCAGTGTGTGTGTATGGGACTGTCCCCCAGTGACAGAAAGTGTGTGTGTGTGTGGGACTGTCCCCCAGTGAGAGTCAGTGTGTGTGTGAGACTGTCCCCCAGGGGGAGAGTCAGTGTGTGTGTGGGGGACTGTCCCTCCAGTGAGGGTCAGTGTGTGTGTGTGGGACTGTCCCCCCAGTGAGAGTCAGTGTGTGTGCATGGGACTGTGCCCCAGTGACAGAAAGTGTGTGTGTGTCTGTGTGTGGGACTGTCCCTCAGTGAGAGTCAGTGTGTGTGTGTGGACCTGTCCCCCAGTGAGTGTCAGTGTGTGTGTATGGGACTGTCCCCCAGTGACAGAAAGTGTGTGGGACTGTCCCTCAGTGAGAGTAGGTGTGTATGTGGGACTGTCCCCCAGTGAGAGTCAGTGTGTGTGTGGGACTGGTCCCCCCCCCCAGTGAGAGTCGGTGTGTGTGTGGGACAGTCCCCCCAGTGAGAGTCGGTGTGTGTGTGGGGCCTGGAGGCACAGCCTTTAATCTCAGCCTTTCACTGTCAATTTGTGTCAAGGAGTGAAGATTATTGCCTGCTGACATAATTCGGAAAATTGTCCATTTGTATTTTCATGTTTGCAGAGAGATTCACTTGTCTGTTTTTAAAATCCCATTGCCCAAAATCTTTGTGTTGCGTCATCAGTGGTTGTCGATGGAGTAGCCCTGTCTGCCGTCCACATTAAACACTCTCCCTCTTTTTAAGTGAAATTCTGATGCTAATAAACATAGTTAGCTCTTCGCCTGTTGTATGAATGTGTTTACTGTCACATTAGCACACTGGGAAGCAGTTCTTCAGAGTCTGTCCTGTGAGCTGCTGAGTCTTGGCATTAAAGCCAGCCTCAGGGGACCCCTGGACCTGAGGCGGAGTAGCTGAAGAAACTGTGGCAGGTCCTCTTCTGTTGTGGGAGGGTCGCGGACAGGAACATCGATGTGATGCTGGTGTGGGTTCTGCTGTCATTAATCAGAGCATCGCTAACTTGTCTTCCCCAAGGTATTCATGATAATCTGATAGTACAACAACAGGCGAGCCACTCTCATAATGACCGACTGTAATAAAGCGAAGCAGGAATTCTTGGAGAAGCTTCACTCCTGTGCCAGAGTCGGACAGCCATTCAGCCGGAGTGACTGCAGTGGTCAATTCCCACTCGTCAGGGTTTTGGACGAGTGGGGTCTACAGCAATGGTCGATGAACTCTTCAACCCCAGTACGATCCTCCTCCCCCGTCAACCTTTTCCTGTTCTGGGCATTAGCATCAGATTGACCACATCTTCAGGCGGGGAGAGGAAGCTGCAATGTGTGTACGTACCAAAAGCCATGTCTGGTGCTGACTGCAGTACTGACCACTGTTGTGTTATTTTAATGCCAGACCTTGATGTCCCCAGTTTACGAGAGTCCTGACTTATCTCTGAGCCTTGAAAATGTAAGTTGTCGTTATGTACACTATCTGGGAGAGTTCACCTCAGGCACAGTGACTCCACAGTGGAGCATTCCACGGTCAGTGTCACGGTGAGGCGGTCTAGGAAGAGCATCCTGCGGTCAGCGTCTTGGTGAATCGGTCTGGGAAGAGCATCCTGTGGTCAGCGTCTTGGTGAATCGGTCTGGGAAGAGCATCCTGTGGTCAGCGTCGTGGTGAATCGGTCTGGGATAGATCATCCTGTGGTCAGTGTCTCGGTGAATCGGTCTGGGAAGAGTGTCCCGTGGTCAGCGTCTTGGTGAATCGGTCTGGGAAGAGGGTTCCGTGGTCAGTGTCTTGGTGAATCGGTCTGGGAAGAGTCTCCTGTGGGCAGCATCTTGGTGAATCAGTGTATCAGTCTGGGAAGAGCGTCCCGTGGTCATCATCTCGGTGTATCAGTCTGGGAAGAAGGTAACGTGGTCAGCGTCTTGGTGAATCGGTCTGGAAAGAGTGTTTTGTGGTCAGCATCTTGGTGAATCGGTCTGGGAAGAGTGTCCCGTGGTCAGCGTCTTGGTGAATTGGTCTGGAAAGAGTGTTTTGTGGTCAGCGTCTTGGTGAATCGGTCTGGGAAGAGGGTTCCGTGGTCAGTGTCTTGGTAAATCGGTCTGGGAAGAGTGTCCTACGGGCAGCATCTTGGTGAATCGGTCTGGGAAGAGGATCCTGTGGTCAGCGTCTCGGTGAATCAGTCTGGGAAGAGGGTCCTGTGGTCAGTGTCTTGGTGAGTCGGTCCGGGAAGAGCGTCCCACGGTCAGCGTCTCGGTGAATCGGTCTGGGAAGAGTGTCCTGTGGTCAGCGTCGTGGTGAATCGGTCTGGGAAGAGGGTCCCGTGGTCAGTGCCTCGGTGAATCGGTCTGGGAAGAGTGTCCCGTGGGCAGCGTGCGGTGAATCGGTCTGGGTAGAGCATCCTGTGGTCAGTGTCTCGGTGAATCAGTCTGGGAAGAGTGTTTTGTGGTCAGTGTCTTGGTGAGTCGGTCGGGGAAGAGTGTCCCGTGGTCAGCGTCTCGGTGAATCGGTCTGGGAAGAGTGTCCCGTGGTCAGCGTGCGGGGATTCGGTCTGGCTAGAGCATCCTGTGGTCAGCGTCTTGGTGAATCGGTCTGGGAAGAGGGTCCCGTGGTCAGCGTCTTGGTGAATCGGTCTGGGAAGAGGGTTCCGTGGTCAGTGTCTTGGTGAATCGGTCTGGGAAGAGTGTCCTGCGGGCAGCACCTTGGTGAATCGGTCTGGGAAGAGCATCATGTGGTCAGTGTCGTAGTGAATTGGTCTGGGAAGAGCATCCTGTGGTCAGTGTCTCGGTGAATCGGTCTGCGAAGAGTGTCCTGTGGGCAGCATCTTGGTGAATAGGTCTGGGAAGAGCATCCTGTGGTCAGTGTCGTAGTGAATTGGTCTGGGAAGAGCATCCTGTGGTCAGTGTCATGGTGAATCGGTCTGGGATAGATCATCCTGTGGTCAGCGTCTCGGTGAATCGGTCTGGGAAGAGGGTCCTTTGGTCAGTGTCTCGGTGAATCGGTCTGGGAAGAGGGTCCTTTGGTCAGTGTCTCGATGAATCGGTCTGGGATAGATCATCCTGTGGTCAGCGTCTCGGTGAATCAGTCTGGGAAGAGCCTCTCACGGTCAGCGTCTCGGTGAATCAGTCTAGGAAGAGCATCCTGTGGTCAGTGTCGTAGTGAATTGGTCTGGGAAGAGCGTCCCCTGGTCAGCGGCTCGATGTATCAGTCTGGGAAGAGGGTAATGTGGTCAGCGTCTTGGTGAATCGGTCCGGGAAGAGCGTCCCGTGGTCAGCGTCTCGGTGAATCGGTCTAGGAAGAATGTCCTGTGGTCAGTGTCTCGGTGAATCGGTCTGGGAAGAGTGTCCTGTGGGCAGCATCTTGGTGAATAGGTCTGGGAAGAGCATCCTGTGGTCAGTATCGTAGTGAATTGGTCTGGGAAGAGCATCCTGTGGTCAGTGTCGTGGTGAATCGGTCTGGGATAGATCATCCTGTGGTCAGCGTCTCGGTGAATCGGTCTGGGATAGATCATCCTGTGGTCAGCGTCTCGGTGAATCAGTCTGGGAAGAGCGTCCCACGGTCAGCGTCTCGGTGAATCAGTCTAGGAAGAGCATCCTGTGGTCAGTGTCGTAGTGAATTGGTCTGGGAAGTGCGTCCCGTGGTCAGCGGCTCGGTGTATCAGTCTGGGAAGAGGGTAATGTGGTCAGCGTCTTGGTGAATCGGTCCGGGAAGAGCGTCCCGTGGTCAGCGTCTTGGTGAATCGGTCTAGGAAGAATGTCCTGTGGTCAGCGTCTTGGTGAATTGGTCTAGGAAGAGTGTCCTGTGATCAGCGTCTCGGTGAATCGGTCTGGGAAGAAGGTCCTGTGCTCAGCGTCTCGGTGAATCGGTCTGGGAAGAGTGTCCTCTGGTCAGTGTCGTGGCGAATCAGTCTGGGAAGAGAGTCCTGTGGTCAGCGTCTCGGTGAATCGGTCTGGGAAGAGGGTCCCATGGTCAGCGTCTTGGTGGATCGGTCTGGGAAGTAGGTCCTGTGGTCAGCGTCTCGGTGAATCGGTCCGGGAAGAGCATCCTGTGGTCAGCATCTTGGTGAATCGGTCTGGGAAGAGGATACTGTGCTCAGCGTCTCAGTGAATCGGTCCGGGAAGAATGTTTTGTGGTCAGCATCTCGGTGAATCGGTCTGGGAAGAGGATCCTGTGCTCAGCGTCTCAGTGAATCGGTCTGGGAAGAGTGTCCCGTGGTCAGTGTCGTGGCGAATCGGTCTGGGAAGAGAGTCCTGTGGTCAGCGTCTCGGCGAATCGGTCTGGGAAGAGGGTCCCATGGTCAGCGTCTTGGTGAATCGGTCTGGGAAGAGGGTACCGTGGTCAGTGTCTTGGTGAATCGGTCTGGGAAGAGTGTCCTGTGGTCAGCATCTCGGTGAATCGGTCTGGGAAGAGGGTCCTGTGGTCAGCGTCTTGGTGAATCGGTCTGGGAAGAGGGTCCCATGGTCAGCGTCTCGGTGAATCGGTCTGGGAAGAGGGTACCGTGGTCAGTGTCTCGGTGAATCGGTCTGGGAAGAGTGTCCTGTGGTCAGCATCTCAGTGAATCGGTCTGGGAAAGGGTCCTGTGGTCAGTGTCTCGGTGAATCGGTCTGGGAAGAGGGTCCTGTGGTCAGTGTCTTGGTGAATCTGTCTAGGAAGAGTGTTTTGTGGTCAGCGTATTGGTGATTCGGTCTGGGAAGAGTGTCCTGTGGTCAGCGTATTGGTGAATCGGTCTGGGAAGAGCGTCCCGCGGTCAGCGTCTCGGTGAATTGGTCTGGGAAGAGGGTCCCAGTGGTCAGTGTCTCGATGAATCGGCCTGGGAAGAGTGTCCCGTGGTCAGCGTCTTGTTGAATCGGTCTGGGCAGAGTGTCCCGTGGTCATCATCTCGGTGAATCGGTCTGGGAAGAGCATCCTGTGGTCAGCATCTTGGTGAATCGGTCTGGGAAGAGCATCCTGTGGTCAGTGTCGTAGTGAATTGTTCTGGGAAGAACATCCTGTGGTCAGTGTCTCGGTGGATCGGTCAGGGAAGAGGATCCTGTGGTCAGCGTCTTGGTGAATCGGTCTGGGAAGAGGATCCTGTGCTCAGCGTCTTGGTGAATCGGTCTGGGAAGATGGTCCTGTGGTCAGTGTCTCGGTGAATCGGTCTGGGAAGAGGGTCCTGTGGTCAGCGTCTTGGTGAATCGGTCTGGGAAGAGTGTTTTGTGGTCAGTGTCTTGGTGAATCGGTCTGGCAAGCGTGTCCCGTGGTCAGCGTCTTGGTGAATCGGTCTGGGAAGAGTGTCCCGTGGTCAGCGTCTTGGTGAATCGGTCTGGGAAGAGGGTCCCGTGGTCAGCGTCTTGGTGAATCGGTCTGGGAAGAGGGCCCTGTGGTCAGTGTGTCGGTGAATCGGTCTGGGAAGAGGGTCCTGTGGTCAGCGCCTCGGTGAATCGGTCTGGGAAGAGGATCCCACGGTCAGTGTCACGGTGAATCGGTCTGGGAAGAGGGTCCTGTGGTCAGCGTCTCAGTGAATCGGTCTGGGAAGAGGGTCCTGTGGTCAGTGTCTCAGTGAATTGGTCTGGGAAGAGTGTTTTGTGGTCAGCGTATTGGTGAATCGGTCTGGGAAGAGTGTCCTGTGGCCAGCATCTCGGTGAATCGGTCTGGGAAGAGTGTTTTGTGGTCAGTGTCTCGGTGAATCGGTCTGGGAAGAGGGTCCTGTGGTCAGCGTCTTGGTGAATCCGTCTAGGAAGAGTGTTTTGTGGTCAGCGTATTGGTGAATCGGTCTGGGAAGAGTGTCCTGTGGTCAGCGTATTGGTGATTTGGTCTGGGAAGAGCGTCCCGCGGTCAGCGTCTCGGTGAATCGGTCTGGGAAGAGGGCCCAGTGGTCAGTGTCTCGATGAATCGGACTGGGAAGAGTGTCCCGTGGTCAGCGTCTTGGTGAATCGGTCTGGGAAGAGTGTCCCGTGGTCAGCGTCTTGGTGAATCGGTCTGGGAAGAGGGTCCCATGGTCAGTGTCTCGGTGAATCGGTCTGGGAAGAGGGTACCGTGGTCAGTGTCTCGGTGAATCGGTCTGGGAAGAGGGTCCTGTGGTCAGCGCCTCGGTGAATCGGTCTGGGAAGAGGATCCCACGGTCAGTGTCACGGTGAATCGGTCTGGGAAGAGGGTCCTGTGGTCAGCGTCTTAGTGAATCGGTCTGGGAAGAGGGTCCTGTGGTCAGTGTCTCAGTGAATCGGTCTGGGAAGAGTGTTTTGTGGTCAGTGTATTGGTGAATCGGTCTGGGAAGAGGGTCCTGTGGTCAGTGTCTCGGTGAATCGGTCTGGGAAGAGGATCCTATGGTCAGTGTCTCTGTGAATCGGTCTGGGAAGAGGGTCCTGTGGTCAGTGTCTCGGTGAATCGGTCTGGGGAGAGGGTCCTGTGGTCAGCCTCTCGGTGAATCGGTCTGGGAAGAGGGTCCTGTGGTCAGTGTCTCGGTGAATCGGTCTGGGAAGAGGGTCGCGTGGTCAGCGTCTCGGTGAATCGGTCTGGGAAGAGGGTCCTGTGGTCAGTGTCTCGGTGAATCGGTCTGGGAAGAGCATCTCGCGGTCAGCGTCTTGGTGAATTGGTCTGGGAAGTGTGTCCCGCGGTCAGCGTCTCGGTGAATCGGTCTGGGAAGAAGGTTCTGTGGTCAGCGTCTTGGTGAATCGGTCTGGGAAAAAGGTCCTGTGGTCAGCGTCTTGGTGAATCGGTCTGGGAAGAGTGTCCTGTGGTCAGCGTCTTGGTGAGTCGGTCTGGGAAGAGGGTCCTGTGGTCAGTATCTTGGTGAATCGGTCTGGGAAGAGGGTCCCATGGTCAGTGTCTCGATGAATCGGTCTGGGAAGAGCGAACCCTGGTCAGTGTCTTGGTAAATCGGTCTGGGAAGAATGTCCTGTGGTCAGTGTCGGTGAATCGGTCTGGGAAGGGGATACTGTGGTCAGTGTCTCGGTGAATCGGTCTGGGAAGAGTGTCTCGCGGTCAGCGTCTCGGTGAATCTGTCTGGGAGGAGGCTCCTGTGGTCAGTGTCGTGGTGAATCGGTCTTGGAAGAGGGTCCTGTGGTCAGCGTCTCGGTGAATCGGTCTTGGAAGAGGGTCCTGTGGTCAGCGTCTCGGTGAATCGGTCTGGGAAGAGCGTCCTGTGGTCAGTGTGTCGGTGAATCGGTCTGGGAAGAGCGTCCTGTGGTCAGTGTGTCGGTGAATCGGTCTGGGAAGAGGGTCCTGTGGTCAGCGTCTCCGTGAATCGGTCAGGGAAGAATGTCCCGGGGTCAGCGTCTCAGTGAA
>NC_057712.1:137140086-137148481 GCF_004010195.1 Chiloscyllium plagiosum
TCCTTTTCCAGTCAGTATGTGTGTTCCTTTTCCGGTCAGTTTGTATGTGCTGGGCCCCTCCATTATTGATGAGGGGGATATTTGTGGAGCCTCTTACCCTAGTAAATTGTTTTAATTGTCCACCCCCATTCATGCCTGGATGTGGCAGGACTGCAGCGCTTAGATATGATCCATTGGTGTGGGGTCGCTTCCCTCTGCCTCAGCCTTATAGAACTGTCGAATCATAATGTGGAGGGAGCCTGCAACCCTCTGCTGAATCTGCACCAACCCCACTTTCCTGTGCTCAGCCCATTGCTTTGAATGCTGTGACACTTGAAGTGCTCATCCTAGTACTTTTTAAAGGTTGTGAGGTTTCCTGCTTCAACTTTCCTGAAGAAAATCAGCCTGAGCTGATAAGGGATGACATCAATACAGTATTAAGAAAGGATCAATGATCACAAGATCAAAGTGTTAAATTAGTTTGTGGTAGCTAAGAAACAGCAAGGGGCAGTAAGTATTGGTGGGAGTTATTTATGTGACAATAAACCGAAATACAAATGTTGGGCACTCTGTAAAGTAAGAAATTAGCAATGCATGGAATATTGGTAATCAAGTAATAATGAGAGAATTTAATGTACATATGGACTGGGTTAATCAAGTCAGCACTAATGCTGTGGAGGATGAATTCCTCGAGTGTGTACATCCTGGTACAGAATGTTGAGCCTCCCCTCATCGTACAGTTCTCATTGCTGTGGCGGTTTATATCTGTTCCACAATATCCTGGCTCCCAGCTGCCTCCTCATCAGCATTGATGTGTAATCCCTCTCCACTTCCACCCTCTGATCAGGATGGTCTCCGGGAGTCTTTTACAATATTATCACTGCCTTTGTCTATTGATGTGTGCAGCCTCACCATCTGTTCCACTTGTCCCCACCCCCATCAATATTGTGGATCCGACTCCAGGGCATGGACTGTAGTAGCTCACGCAGGCAGTTCACTACCATCTGCTCAAGGGGCAGATCCAGCACAGAACCTGGGGCCCTTGGAAAGGACCAGGACAGTTAACAGGCTGAGAACATCTTCTTGAACAAATACTGGATATCATCCCAAACCTTATGCACACACTCAGAGCATGTCGTCTGTCGGAGCTGGGATGGCAAGACTCAAATGGGGAAGAGTGCAATAGGACCTCCTGAAGCACATGGTTCGGGAGAGCAGGCAGGAACTCATCAGCCGAATACAACCCCCACAGTCATCCCACCTACATGGGGTTGTGTTGTGCTCATCTGTAATTTCCCTTCCTGTTTGGCAAGACCTGGTGCCAGTGAAATTAATTCTTAACAAATAAAGAAATGTGGTTGTTGGAAAACAGAACCCAAAACTGACATTACTGGAAAAGCCCAGGTCTAGCAGCCACTGTGGGCAGGAAGCAGAGTTAATGTTTCAGGTCCAGTGACCCTTCTTCATAAATAACCTCTGTTTCATGATCACTGTGATGAGGAACTGGTGTTGGATCGAGATGGACGAAGTCAGAAGTGACACATTGCCAGGTAATTGTCCAACAGGTTTATTTGAAATCACAAGCTTTCAGAAAGCTGCTTCTTCAACAGGTAAAGCTCCAAAAGCATGTGATTTCAAATAAACCTGTTGGACTGGAACCTGGTGTCATTCGACTTCTGGTCACAATCTTTAGCCTGTTCATGTGTTCAAATCTCATCTTACATCTGTACAACCAGTAAGGATGTGGCTCTCTCAGCCCTGACTCTCCTACATCCACGTTGAGAGTTTGGTGCTGGAAAAGGACAGCAGGTCAGGCAGCATCCGAGGAGCAGGAGAATCGACGTTTCGCAGTGCTGAGTTGGAGGCTTGGGACTGGGATAAGGTTGGGGGGGGGAAATGAGGAAACTGAGCAGCTGGCACGTGGCTCATTGGTCCAGGGGTATGATTCTTGCTTTGGGTATTCTACTGCGCAGACTTGAGAGGGGTCCCAGGTTCAAATCCCCGGCGAGCCCACGTCTTAAAAAGGGGTGGCTCAGTGGTTAGCACTGCTGCCTCACAGTATCAGGGACCCAGGTCGATGCCAGCCTCAGGCAACTGTCTGTGTGGCGTTTGCACATTCTTCCCGTGAGTGCATGAGTTTCCTCTGGGTGCTCCAGTTTCCTCCCAAAGTCTAAAGATGTGCAGGTTAGGTGAATTGGCCTTGCTAAATTACCCATAGTGTTAGGTGCATGAGGGAGATGAGTCTGGGTGGGTTACTCTTCGGAGGGTCGGTGTGGATTGGTTGGGCCGATGGGCCTGTTTCCACACTGTAGGGAATCTAATCATAAAATCCCCATCAATCCTATGTGGTTGCAGAGTCCCAAGGCGGAAGATAAGGCGTTCTTCCTTCAGGTGCTGGGTGGTTACGGTTTGGGGATGGAGGAGGCCCAGGACCTGCATGTCCTTGGTGGAGTAGGAAGGGGAGTTGAAGTTTTCAGCTTCAGGGCAGTGGGGTTGATGGGTGCGAATGTCCCAGAGATGTTCTCTGAAACAATCTGCAACAAGGCAGGAGACCACATCGGGTGCAATATACAGTAGATGACATTGATTGAGGTACAGGTACATTTCTGTCACATGTAGAAGGATCCTTTGGGGATTCTCCTACATCCATGTCTTCCTGGTGAATATTGTACATCCAGCTGTATCTACAGATTTTCTTAAATGCCCTAAGAATTCTTACCAGATCCTCCCATTGTCCTTTCTCTGAATGTGAGAACACAGTGTCTAAGTGTTTCAGTCTCTGTGTTAGCCAGTCCCATTGTAGGAGGTTCACATTGACAGTGATCTGTCCTTCCACCTCACACTCATTGTCCCTGTCTTCTATCACTGCTGTTCACAACTGACCCACTTGTTCCTTCTCCCCCTCTTCCCTACAAGCATGTTTCTGTGACAGTAGCAATGCCCCTTCCTACCATCAGGAGTATTTCTCTGAGCACTCACTTTCCTAACAGCGCCAGAGACCCGGGTTCAATTCCCGCCTCAGGCGACTGACTGTGTGGAGTTTGCAGCATGTTTCTGTGACAGTAGCAATGCCCCTTCCTACCATCAGGAGTATTTCTCTGAGCACTCACTTTCCTAACTCTCCTCACTATACACGGTCCACTGACTTTCACTTTCAGAGGGTCACCCTGCAAACGCAGCAACATCATTATTTCATCTCTCACTTCCAACAGTCTCAATACTGATGGTTATCTACCCAGTCTTTCCTTTGCGCCCGAGAGATTTTTAAATGCTCATGTTAATTTTATATGCTCCTGTACATCTCTCTAGAATTTGTAATCTAACCAGGAGGCGGCAACTTTTCCTTAATCAACTTTAATGGAGCTCTTCTCACATGACCATAGATCAGTTTGAATGCACTGAACCCGATAGATTCACTGAGGGAAACACTGGTAACACACAGTAAGAAATTAATCCTTTGGCCAAAGCCTGGGGGGGGGGGGTGAGAGTTTGCGAGTTTGCTTTGATGGTTGTTTTGTGGGTCTGATAGTATTTATCCAAAGTTCTCTGTGTTTGTGAAAGACTTTCTGGGGACTCCATTTGGTTTACACTCAGATTGCTGATGGTGTTGAATCCAGTACAAGTGAAAACCTGTGCTCAGTTTTCCACCTGTACTCTCTCTGGAATGGTCCTGAAAGGGGGTTCCTCTGGGAGTCAGGTTGGCATCTCCATCAGTGTGAGCACATCCTGGCGTCCTGCTTTTGTTTTCAGGAACAGTCTGACACAGTCCACTACCACTTGGCAAAGTGGGTCTTCACAAACTGCTACAGGGAGCAAAGCTGCCGCTCTGCTGGGGTTTCCCCCCTACCTGACACGTCCCACACTGAGCAGTACGACTTCTTCCTGGGGCTGGGTCCATGTCAACTCCCTGTTTCTCCACGTCAGTGTTTCCTGTTTTCCTACACGTCCTGTCAGAGGAACTTCATGTCCCACTTCCAGTCCGATGAGATCTGGGCCACCCAGAGACAGTCTTTTTCAGCTAGGACCACTTGTGTATGTTCAGAGAAACATCTTGATTAGTGACAAAAACAAATTGCTGGAAAAGCTCAGCAGCTCTGGTGCAATCTGTGGAAAAAAATCAGCATTGATGTTTGAGGTCAAGTGACCCTTCATTGGAACCGCGTCTTGATTAGTTCTGGGCGAGTGGCTAACTTCTGCTTGGACAATCCAGCAGAAACCTCCAACCAGTGAAGGTGAAAACATCTCACTGTCCCCCTCCTGCCTGAAGGAACAGAAAATCTCCTGGTAGCTACTGTCACTCATCATTTCCCTGCAAACTACTCTCTCTGCAAATTCTTTTGTTTAAAGACAAAAGGGGGGAAAATCCCCTCCAGAGACACAGAAGGCAAACGCTCACCAAGTGTATGAAAGATTGAGAATCACTGAATCCACCAGAATGTGTCCTTGTCAGCATAAAAGGAACTATCTCCCTGACATCTGCAATCTAGGGCTGGTGCCATAACTGTGCTTCACTGACATTTATATTCCTCCCCCACCCACAGCATTTATCGATTCTCTCAGTCCTGTGTATTCATTTTCCTTCATACAAACTGTTCAAGTCGCTTGAATACAAGTTCTTTCCTTTCTCATGAAGAAACTTGATTCTTTTTGGCTGAATTGAACAATTAGGGTAATTCAGCTGTATCACCAAATTCTCATATTTGTGACAACTCAAGGAATAGTCACAGAATCAGAGACTGACAATGCTGAAAAAGACCCAGGAAGGCCACGCAGGTTATAACAAGCACTTTGCCATTCTAATCCCATTTTCCAGCACTTGCCCCAGACCCTGATGGGTTTGGCATTGCAAATACACATCTAAACCCTTCTCCAATGTGATGAGGGTTTCTGCCTCTCCCACCCAGACAGGCAGTGAGTTCTGGACTCTCACCATGCTCTGGGTGAAAATATCTTTCCTCACATCCCCCTTTAAATCTCCTGTCCCAACCTACAATCTCTGCCTCTTGGTCACTGATCATGGAGCAGAGATTGAAGGAGATCAAGGGGAAAAAGTTTCTTCCTGTCTATTCCTCTCATCATTTTATACATCTCTATCCTGTTCCTCCCTCAGTCTCCACTGCACTATGGAAAAAAACTAGAGTCTGTCCAATCTCTCCATCACAGAAACTGTGCAAACCGTGCAACGCCCTGACACACCTCTGCGAACCGCACAACGCCTTGACACACCTCTGTGAACCGTGCAACGCCCTGACACACCTCTGCGAACCGCACAACACCCTGACACACCTCTGCGAACCGCACATCATCCTGATAAACCTTTTTTGCACCCTCTACATTCCTTCTACAATCTTGAATTCCAGAACTGTACACAATACTCTAGTTGTGGTCTAACCAATGTTTTATACAGTTATAACATAACCTCCACGCCTCAGCTAATAAAGGCAAGTAACCACATCATCCACCTGTACTGCTAAGGGACTAGTGTCCCGAAACACCAAGGTCCCTCCGGTCCCCAGTGCATCCCAGGATCCTACTGTCTATCAAGTATTCCCTTGCCTTGTTTGTCCTGCCCAAGTGCATCACCTCACATTTACCCAGATGTGGTTTTCTATTTGCCACTGACCAGCCCGTCTCTATCCCCCTGTAATCCAAGGCTATCCCCCTAAAGATTAACCACCTGGTCAATTTTTGCATCATCTGCAAACTTATCGAGTAACCCTCTGACATTCACGTCTAAATCATTTTTATAAACCACATTATGTTTCATCAACTTAGGGATGTCTGTTTCTCACTCTGTTCTGTGAAGTACATGGAACCTGCCAGTTTCTCCAGCTCAGGATTTCTGACATTTTAATCACTGAGCAAGTGAACGATGATGAATCGGCTGGATTTCCATCCAAAAGGGAACCTTGTTCACCCATTGGTCTCCAATCAAGATGGTCAATAAGAAACTCAGGGCAGCTGGAGAGTGGATCCAGTTTGATTCCTAGTTTTTAGAATTAGCCAACAGGGTATTTTATTTTCACCTTTCTAAATATTATCTTTGCAGAATCTTTGTTCTCATTTAGGTTGTGTCTGTCTGTTTTGAAATTAAAAGGGGACATAGTTCTCATTCTGGATTCTAGCTCAGACGTTCATCCGTTTTGCCACTTGTTTACAAAGATGCTTTGGCTAATAATAAAGTGATTGAATCTTTTGAAACCTTATGAAAGTCTTGTTTATTCTGTATGGCAGCAGCAAAGGGAACCAATTTGCCAGTTGATTGAATCAAAACATTGATAAAGATGTGGCCCAAGGGGCAGTGGGGCTGGATTATCATTGATAATAGCTCACCACATCACCTTAGAGAGCACCTTTCCAAGGGCAACAGATACATTACCCCCTTGCAGGTTCCCCTCCAGGCTCACCATCCGGACTTGAAAATGTGCCACTGTTCTTCGATGTCACTGGGTCAAAATCCTGGAATTCCCTCCCATAGGACATCGTGGGTCAAGCTACAGCACGTGGACTGCAACTCACCATCTTCTCCAAGGGGCAACTAGGGATGGACAATAAAGGCTGGCCCAGCCCTTCACACACAGGTCCCATGAGTGAATAATAAAGAAAATCCAAAAGGAAGAAATTGGTTGTGGAAGCAGCGGAGGTAAAAGCAGTGTAGTCTCAGTAAGATCTTTAATGTACAGGATCTGCCCTCGAACAGACAACTCAGCTCACAGTCCCTGGTGACGGTAGATTTACATAACTCTTCATGGGAGGCAGTGGCCGAATCTTCCGACCAGCCCAGCCACCCTTCCTCTGCCAGAGGCCACTTGATGGCCGGATCCCCAGCCAGCGATTACGGCCAGCTTTACCTATCACTCGCTTGTTATGGTCAACATTGGACACACGGCCGACAGTTGCTACACACGACTCGAGAACCTGAAGGGGGCAGGGGGAGCAAGAATCAGAGAACATGAGAGGGACGAGAGTGAATGTCAGCACGACGGTGAGAGAGAGAGAGAGACAGTGTCGGGGAGCGAGGGCAAGAGGTAGAGCAAGGGCAACAGGGAGTGCAGGAACACAGGGAGTGAGACATGGATAGAGTGAAAGGGAGCCTTTCATAGATTCATATAGCACAGAAAAGGCCCCTCGGCCCATCAAATCTGTACTAACATAACCACCACTAAAACTGCACTATCCCAATATCCTGCTCTTCTCCCATATCCCTGAATGTCAGGATATTTGAAATGCTCATCCAAATATTTTTTCCAAGGTTGGTGAGGTTTCCAGTCTCTGCTACTTTCCCAGGCATTCCAGATTCCCACCACCCTGAGTGAAAAAGGTTTTTGCCAAATCCTCTATGAATCTCCTGCCCCTTACCCTAACCCCATGCCCTCTTGTGATTGATCCCTCAACCAAGGGGAACAGCTGCTCTCTATTCACCCTGTTCATACCCCTCACAATCCTATCCACCTCAGTCATGTCCCCTTAGTCTTCTCTGCTCTGCTCTAAAGAAAACAATCCAAACCTATCTTGTCTCTCCTTGTAGCTCAATGTCTCCTTCATAGGCAACATCCTGGTGAACCTCCTCTGTACCCCTGAAGTGCTATCACATCCTTCCTGTGGGGAGGTGACCAGAACTGCACAGTACTCCAGCTGTGGCCTGACCAATGCTCTGTATAACTCCAACATCACCTCCTTGCTCTTATACTCTGCGCCATGACTGATAAAAGCAAGTGTCTCATGTGTCACCCCTATTCCAGGGCTCTGCTGACTTCTGGGATCTGTGAATAATTATCCCAAGATCCCTCTGCTCCTCTGAGCTACCCAGTGTCCTGCCATTCATTAAATACTGACTCATCTTGTTTCTCCTTCCAAAGTGAATCAGCTCACACTTATCAGGGTTAAATACCATCTGCCACTGCTCTGACCATGTAGCCCAAGCTACATCTTCCTGTCACCTACAACCATCATCTTTGCTACTAACCACTCGACCAATCTTGGTGTCATTTCCATCATATCATTTGTGTATATACCAAACACTAAGGGTCTCAGTGCTGATCCTTGTGGTACGCCAATGGACACCAGCATCCAGTCACTCACACAGCCTTCTCCCAACACCCTTCATGTCTGATTACTCAGCCAGTTTCTGATCCATCTTGCCAAGTTTCCCTCAGTTCTGTGTACTTTAATCCCCTCAGTCTCCCATGTGGGACCGTGTCAAAAGCTTTGGTAAAATCCAGATAAACGACATCAATTGAAATTCCCTCTCCACACTTGATCATGTTTTCAAAACATTCTAACAAATTTGTTAGACATGACCTCCCTCTGACAAAGCTATGCTGACTATCCCTAATTAACTAATGGCTTTCCAAGTGGGTATTAATTTGCTCCTTCAGAATTTTCTCCAATAGTTTCCCTATCACTGATGTGAGAC
>NC_057712.1:137155486-137155888 GCF_004010195.1 Chiloscyllium plagiosum
CTCCCCAGTCCTCGTCCCACTCCCCCTCAGTCTCCTATCCCCCTTGTTCCCCGCCCTCCCTCTCTCCCCCGCTCAGTCAACACCCTCTCCCCCCCCCAGTCCCTGCCCCCCCATGGGGCAGTTGGAGGTGGTGGGGGGGGGGGGGGGAGGTTTGGATCGGACGGAGAGTTGCTGACTGACTGACCTGCCATACGGCCGATCTGCCCCGATGTTTTGAGGATGTTGCCCGGCTCCATGTTTTCGGTGGCGATTATCCACCGTTTCCGGTTGCCCCCAGCGATCAGGGCGATCTCAGCGGACCTGCAGCACAAAGGCCAGGTCAGAGGGCACCCCAACTCCCACCACCGACCCTCAGACACACCCCAACACCCACGGCACCCCCCCTCCCCCGCCCACCTCAGA
>NC_057712.1:137155935-137157813 GCF_004010195.1 Chiloscyllium plagiosum
ACCCCAACCACCTCAGACCCTCACATTTCCCTCCACCGTCGCCCCCAACCACCTCGGACTCTCAGTCCCACCTCAACAGCACCCGCCTCCTCACCTGCACGGGTCGTAGCGAACCTCCACCACCTTCTCCTCGAAGGGCAGTTCCAGCTGGCCGGCCTGGTAACGGAGCCGCTGGAAATCAATCATTCGATATCTCTGTTTGTGACCCCCACCAATCCCATGGACTTTGATCTTCCCTTCACAGCAAAAAAAAAGGACATTTAGTTGGGAATTCAGTGCGGCAAACTTGGTCAGGTGTGTCCAGGAAGGGTTCCTGATTCAACATGTAGATAGGCCCGATGAGAGGGGAGGCCATTTTGGATTTGGTGCATGGCAACGAACCGTGCCAGGTGTCACATCTCTCAGTGGGACAGCATTTCGGTGATAGTGATCACAACCCCCTGACCTTTACTATAATGATGGAGAGGGACAGGAGCAGACAGTATGGGAGAATATTTAATCGGGGGAGGGGCATTACAATGCTATTAGGCAGGAACTGGGGCACCTAAATTGGGAACAGATGTTCTGAGGGAAATCCATGAGAGAAATGTGGAGGTTGTTCAGGGAGCACTTGCTGATAGGGCTGGATAGGTTTGTCCCACTGAGGCAAGGAAGGGATGGGAGGGTGAAGGAACCTTGGCTAACAAGGGATGTGGAACATCTAGTCAAGAGGGAGAAGGAAGCTTACTTCAGGTTGAGGAGGCAAGGATTCAGACAGGTCTCTACAGGGTTACAAGGTAGTCAGGAAGGAGCTGAAAACTGGACTTAGGAGAGCTGGAAGGGAGCATGAAAAAACTTTCGGGGGTAGGATTAAGGAAAACCCCAAGGAGTTCTACACTTATGTGAGGAACACAGGATGGCCAGAGTGAGGGTAGGGTCAATCAGGGATAGTGGAGGGAACTTGTGCCTGGAGTCGAAGATAGTAAAGGATGTCCTTAACGAATACTTTGCTTCAGTATTGACTCGCGAGAGAGACCTTGTCTTTTCTGAGGACAGTGTGAAACAGGCAGATACGCTCAAACAGGTTGATGTTAGGAAGGAGAATGTGCTGGAAATTTTGAAAAACATATGGATAGATAAGTCCCCTGGGCCAGACAGGATATACCAAGGTTACAATGGGAAGCGCAGAAAGAGATTGTTGCACCTTTGGTGATGATCTTTGCGTCTTCACTGTCCACCGGAGTAGTAGCAGACGATTGGAGGGCAGCAAATGTTACTCCCTTGTTCAAGAAAAGAAATAGGGATAATCTAGGGAATTACTTCGATGGTGGATAAATTATTGGAGAGGATTTTGAGAGACAAGTTTAAGATTATTTGGAAAAGCATAATTTGATTAAAAGCATAACTTTGTGAGGGGCAGGTCATGCCTCGCAAACCTTATTGAATTCTTTGAGGATGTGACAAATCACATTGATGAAGGTAGAGCAGTGGGTGTGGTGTGCATGGGTTTTAGCAAAGTGTTTGATTAGGTTCCCCATGGTAGGCTCATTCACAAAGTAGGGAGGCATAGGATACAGGGAAATCTGTCTGGGAAACAATGAGGACTGCAGATGCTGGAGATCACAGTCGAGAGTAAGGTGCTGGAAAAGCACAGCCGGTCAGGCAGCATCCGAGGAGCAGGAGAATCAATGTTTTGGCCTTAAGCCCTTTATCAGGAAGGAAGGGCTTTTGCCTGAAGCATAGATTCTCCTGCTCCTTGGATGCTGCCTGACCTGCTGTGCTTTTCCAGCACTACACTCGTTAGGGAAATCTGACTGTCTAAGTAGATTACATTAGATTCCCTACAGCATGGAAACAGGCCCTTCGGCCCAACAAGTCCACAATGGCCCCCCCCCCGCA
>NC_057712.1:137158539-137162381 GCF_004010195.1 Chiloscyllium plagiosum
GGTAAAAACAAGGACTGCAGATGCTGGAAACCAGAGTCTAGCTTAGAGTGGTGCTGGAAAAGCACAGCAAGTCAGGCAGCATCCGAGGAGCAGGAGAATTGATGTTTCAGGCACCACTCCCATCACCACCCTCCTCTCATTTATCTCTCCACTCTGCAGGCACCCTGCCTCTATTCCTGATGAAGGGCTTTTGCCCGAGACGTTGATTTTCCTGCTCCTCGGATGCTGCCTGGCCTGCTGTGCTTTTCCAGCAACACTCTAATCTAGACTCTATCTAACGCTATGGGCAATTTAGCATGGTCAATTCACCCTGACCTACATATCTTTGGACTGTGGGAGGAAACCGGAGCACCCGGAGGAAACCCACTCAGATACGGGGAGAATGTGCAAACTCCACACAGACAGTCGCCCTGTGGTGGGATTCAAATTTTAATGCAGAATACGGGGTTAGAGACAGGATTCTTGGCAGTGTGGGGGAACAGTGGGATCTTGGGGTCCATGTTCATAGATCCCTCAAAGTTGCCACCCAAGTTGTTAGGGTTCTAAGAAGGCATACGGTGTGTTCGCCTTCATGAGAGGGAGATTGAGTTTAAGAACCGCGAGGTTATGCTGCAGCTCTATAAAACCTTGATAAGACCACACGTGGAATATTGTGTTCAGTTCTGGTCGCCTCATTATGGAAGGATATGGAAGCTTTACAGAGGGTGCAGAGGGGATTTACCTGGATGCTGCCTGGACTGGAGGGCATTTCTTATGAAGAAAGGTTGAGAGCGCTAGACTTTTCTCATTGGAGTGTACAATGGATAGAGGTGTACAAGATGATGAGAGGCATAGATAGATAGAGTGGATAGCCAGAGACTTTTTCCCAGGGCGGAAATGGCCATCACAAGGGGCCATAATTTTAAGGTGATTGGGGGAAGGTTTAGGGGAGATGTCAGAGGTAGGTTCTTTACACAGAGAGTGGTGGGTGTGTGGAATGCTCTGACAGCGGTGGGAGTAGAGTCACAGACATTGGGGACATTTAAGCAACTCTTGGATAAGCACGTGGACGAGAGCACAATGAAAGGGATGTAGGTTCATTTGATCTTAAGGTAGGATAAAAGGCTGGCACAGCATCGAGGGCTGAACGGCCTGTACTGTGCTGTAGTGTTCTATATTCGCTCCCTCAGACGGGACGGCGCCGCGCTCCCTCCGCGCCCACCCTCCGACGGCGCCGCGCTCCCTCCGCGCCCACCCTCTGACAATGTGGCGCTCCCTTGGGGCTGACCCTCCAACAGCGTGGTGTTCTCTGGACGCTGACCCTGTCAGGGCAGTACTGACATTGTCTAACCAGCAGTGCCCCTTTGAACTGGAGTTCTCGGAGCATGTGACATACCGGTGTGGTCGCGGCCCCCAGTTTTTCTGACTCCGATGGGCCGCACTGTGTACTTGCTCCTGTCTAACCAGTTGTATTTGTTGTTGGCCAGGCTGCTGGAAGTGTGCAGCCTGCAGTGAGACTGCCAGCCAGGCTTTCCAGAGCTGCAGCTGACAGTCCCAGCAGCCAGGGAGGAGGCCAGTCGGATCGGCTCCCAGAGACAGGCAGTCACTCGGAGCAGATGGAGGAATTTCCTCTGACCCTGAGGAAGAGCTGGAGACACAGTGAGCCTCGTGAATCCATGAAGGAGTGCAGCTCCTGCCATAACGATGGTGCACCGCTTGGCAGCTGGACTAGTCCCTGGATATGAGAGAAGAGGGAGAGATAGAAGGTCCACATCCCAGCTGTCACTCACATCCCACAGCACAGCATCCAACAGAGAAACTACTGCATTCCTACAGCCACTCCTTATTCCCTCCCTTCCTTCACCCCACAAACTGAATTTCAGTTTATAGAATAGTCTACACTCTTCTTCCTGCCAAACTGCATAACCTCGCAGTTTCCCCACAGTGTATTCTATCTACTACTCTCCTAGACTGTCCAAATCCTTCTGCAGCCTCTCGCTTCCTCAACATTACTGTCCCTCCAGCTAGCTTTGTCACATGAAAACTTAGCAACAGTGTCCTCAGTTCCTTCGTCCAGGTCATTAATATATAATAGGAACCCCACTAGTCACCAGCTGCCATTCTGAAAAAAGACCCTGTTATCCCCACTATGTTCTGGATTAGTGGTGCTGGAAGAGCACAGCAGTTCAGGCAGCATCCAAGGAGTTGTTCCTCGGATGCTGCCTGAACTGCTGTGCTCTTCCAGCATCACTAATCCAGAATCTGGTTTCCAGCATCTGCAGTCATTGTTTTGATCCCCACTATCTGCCTTACATAAGTCAGCCAATCCTCTATCCATGCCTTGATCTAACCCCATATCTCATTTAGTAGCCTTCTGTGCTTCACCCTTATCAAACGCCTTCTGGAAATCCAAACAGATCACATCCACTGGCTCTCCTTTGTCTAACTTGTTTGTTATTTCTGCAAAGAATTCTGGCATATTCGTTAGGCATGGCCTCACCTTGATGAAGCTGTGCTGACCTTCATCTGCACTTGCAAATCGTTAACAATGCACAAGGACACCCAGATCCCTCTGCACTGAAGCACTCTGAGGTTTTTCAGAGGACAGTCTATATGTGGAATGAACTGCCAGAGGAAGTGATAGATGCAGGTATAGTTACCACATTTAAAAGACATTTGCACAATTACATGAATAGGAGAAGTTGAGAAAGATACTGGCCCAATGCTGGCATGTGGGACTAGTTTAGTTGGCATGGACAAGTTGGACTGAAGAGTCTTTTTCTGTGCTGTATGACTCCATGACTATAAATTGCTTTTCATTCATCCAACTAAAATGGATAATCCCTTACTGCATTTGCTAAATTTGGCCCCATTCACCTAACCATGTTATACCCATGCATAAATTTATTTCAGCATTGCAACTTACTTTCTCACCTATTTTCAAGTCAGTTGTAAATTTGTCTATAGTACATTCTGTCCCTGCATCCAAGTCATTGATTGGAAATAGTTAGTGACTGAGGACTGAACCCTGTGGTACCCCACTCGTTACAGCTTACCTACCACTTAGAGTCATAGAGATGTACAGCACAGAAACAGACCCTTCGGTCCAACCCTGTCCATGCTGACCCAGATATCCCAATCCAATCCAGTCCCACCTGCCAGCACCCGGCCCATATCCCTCCAAACCCTTCCTATTCATATACCCATCCAGATGCCTGTTGAATGTTGTAATTGTACCAGCCTCCACCACATCCTCTGACAACTAGCCTGACCCTGGCAGCTAGCCTGACCCTGACAGCTAGCCTGACCCTGACCCTGGCAGCTAGCCTGACCCTGACAGCTAGCCTGACCCTGACCCTGACCCTGGCAGCTAGCCTGACCCTGACCCTGGCAGCTAGCCTGACCCTGACCCTGGCAGCTAGCCTGACCCTGACCCTGGCAGCTAGCCTGACCCTGACCCTGGCAGCTAGCCTGACCCTGACCCTGGCAGCTAGCCTGACCCTGACCCTGGCAGCTAGCCTGACCCTGACCCTGGCAGCTAGCCTGACCCTGACCCTGGCAGCTAGCCTGACCCTGACCCTGGCAGCTAGCCTGACCCTGACCCTGGCAGCTAGCCTGACCCTGACCCTGGCAGCTAGCCTGACCCTGACCCTGGCAGCTAGCCTGACCCTGACCCTGGCAGCTAGCCTGACCCTGACCCTGGCAGCTAGCCTGACCCTGACCCTGGCAGCTAGCCTGACCCTGACCCTGGCAGCTAGCCTGACCCTGACCCTGGCAGCTAGCCTGACCCTGACCCTGGCAGCTAGCCTGACCCTGACCCTGGCAGCTAGCCTGACCCTGACCCTGGCAGCTAGCCTGACCCT
>NC_057712.1:137163120-137173301 GCF_004010195.1 Chiloscyllium plagiosum
CAGCTAGCCTGGCAGCTAGCCTGACCCTGACCCTGACCCTGGCAGCTAGCCTGACCCTGACCCTGACCCTGACCCTGACCCTGGCAGCTAGCCTGACCCTGACCCTGACCCTGACCCTGACCCTGACAGCTAGCCTGACCCTGACCCTGACCCTGACCCTGACAGCTAGCCTGAGCCTGAGCCTGGCCCTGACTCTCTGCTTTCTGTTGATCAGCCTGTGTCCAAGCAAATAAATGACCCTGACCCTGACCCTGACAGCTAGCCTGACCCTGACCCTGACCCTGACCCTGACAGCTAGCCTGAGCCTGAGCCTGACCCTGACTCTCTGCTTTCTGTTGATCAGCCTGTGTCCAAGCAAATAAATGACCCCTGACCCTGGGTGACCTCCGCAGTGACCCCTGACATTCCCCCCTCAATCACACTCACACCCCGAGCCCCTTCCCCATCCCCTACTCACTGACTTACCGTCCGCCTGTTGTCGCGGCCTCACGCCGTCACTTCCGGCGACACCAGCTGACGTCAGGTTTCCCCCGTGGCCCCGCCCACCTGACGTCAGCTGGCCGCGGGGGATGCTGGGGCGGGCTGCCATCTTTGATTCCGGGAGAGACGACAACAACAACAACAAGGAGGAGGAGGAGGAGGAGAGCGCCGGCGGTAAGGCCGGGGGCCGGGGGCTGGGGGCTGTGAGCGGAGGGGAATGACCTGATCCCTTTGAGGAGAAGGTTGGCAGAAAACCACCGGATTCAGGAGCGGATTGAATAATCGTTTAGATAAATAATTGTGTGTGTGCGGGGGGGGGGGGGGGCTGGCACGGACAGGATGGGCCGAATGGTCTGGTGTGCTGTAATGCTCCTGTCATTGTGTATCTTCGTTAATAGAGACGCAAGGTTTGGTAAAGCCCCGTCAGGCTGGCTCTGTCATACCTAACAAATCTGGCGGAACCTTTTTGAGAAGGAGGCGGCGGCCAGGTTTGTGGATGAGGAGAGAGCAGATGGTGCAGTTTATCTGGATTTGAGTGAGGCCTTTGACAAGGTCCCACAGGGACAACTGATGGGATCCAGAATTGTCTCAGAGACAGGAGACAGCGGGTTTGTGTGACTGGAGCCCAGTGTGCAGGGGTGGCCCAAGGAGTACCTTATTGTACTTGATATACATAAACCACGTACAAATATTGGCAGGAGGAGACGGTAAGTTAGTTTGTGGATGACATAGAGATTGGCCTGGTGGTTGACAATGAGGAAGAAGGTTTCAGATTACAGGAGGATATTGATAGTTTTTACTGTCCCACGTTATGGGACTACTATTTGACAACCCACGGATTACTCCTACTTCTGTCCCTTGACATTTCTTATTTCTACACTGACAGATTCAACAGCCTGATCTCCAGTGTCTATATCATTTCTCACTGCATCACTGATCCCACCCTTTACCAGCAAAGATACATTACCTTCTTTTCCTTCCTGTCTGTCATTCTGAAACACTGATTACTCCTGGATATTTAAATCAGGTCTCCCAATCTTTATGGTACACCACTGGTCAGAAGCCTCCAGTCTGAAAAACAACCCTCCACCACCCTCAGTCTCCTACCTTTGAGCCCTTCTAACAGCTCCCAAAGAGGATTTGAAATTTGGGTCAAGGCCCCTGGAATTTCATCCCTCGCCTCCCACAGTAGCCTGGGATACAATTGATCCAAACCTGGGGAACCTATCCACTTTTAACTTGCCAAAAACTCCAAAACCTCCTCACTCCCAACGTCAAATTGTTCAAGATCCTCTGTCCCCCTTCTCCAATTCTGTACCTACATCCCCCTCCTCTTCCTGTCGAGTAAAGCCAGATGTCAAGTATTTGTTTAAAACCGTACCAATGTCCTGTGGCTCCAAGCACAGATTACTCCCTTGGTCCATAACAGACCCTCCTCATTCCCTGGTTATCCTCTTCCCCTGATATACTTAAAGAATATCTTGAAATTCTCCCTAATCTTACGTATCAGTGTTTTCTCATGCCTCCTCTTTGCTCTCATCGTTGCTTTTTTGAGTTTGCCCTGCACTTTCTCTACTCCTCTGGACCCTCCATTGTTTTGCTCCCTTCTTGGCTCTCTTTTTCTTTTTATCCAGTTCTGAAGATCAGGTTTCTCTGGGCTTGTTGCTCCTACATTTCACTCTTGAGTTTGATTTATTGTTGTCAGGTGTACCGAGACACAGTGAAAAGGATTGTTCTGTGTGCTATACAGATTGGACATGCCATATAAAGTGCATCAGGTGAAATTCCCCTAATATAATTATGCTAATATTGTTTACACCCCTCAGTGGATTGTCCTCAGCACGGTTCAGTTGAACCGAAGGGTCAGTTTACATGCTCTAAGACTCTCTGACTCTGTGACGGTGTCTATAATACACTTATAAAAATGTGACTGCTTCCTGTTTGATCCTAAACTCTACCTACAAACCCTGATTCAAAAACCTCACTGCAGTAAATGACTCCTTAATTACTGATGTGACACCACCTCCTCTGTTACACCCTCCCCGACCTACCTGGAATTCAATATTCCAGAATGTTGAGTTTCCAGTCCTGCTGCTTCCTTGTTCCCATCTGTCTACTGCCCTTGTCCTTCCAGATGGTAGTGGTTGTGGGTTTGGAAGGTACTGCCTAAGGAAGTTTGGTGAATTTCTGACATGGGAGACCACTTATATTTAATCTAGATTGCCTAGTTGTAGATTTCCCCCGGGGGAAACATCCACCCTGTCAAACCCCCTTAGGATCTTCTGTTGAAATAAGATCATCTCTCATTCTACTAACTTCCAATGAATATTGGCACAACCTTCTCAACTTTATCTCAGTAGACAGCCCTTCATCCCTGAATGAACCTTCCTTGAACTGCTTCCAAGGACTGTATTCGGTACTGCAGGTGTAGGCTCACCAATGCCCTGTACAGTTATAGCAAGGCTCTCATTATCCATTTCCCATGCAATCAAAGCCAACATTCTATTTGCCTTCCTCACTTGCTCCTGTTCCTGCACGGTGTTTTTGTGAATTACATACCAGGACGGTTAGAACTCTGTATGCTGCTACGTTCTGCAGTCTCTCTATTTCAATAATCTCCTGCTTTTATGTTTTTTTTCTATCCATTTGAGGGAAACCTCATATTATCCTCCCATCAGCCAGACACTGGTCCATTCTTTTAAGCTGTCTATATTTCTTTGTACGCCCTTTGTGTCATACAGATGTACAGCACAGAAACCTACCCTTCAGTCCAACTCATCCATGCTGACCAGATATCCAAAATTAATCTAGTCCCGTTTGGCAGTATTTGGCCCATATCTCTAAACCTTTCCTATTCATATACCCATCCAGATGCCTTTTAAATGCTGTAATTGTACCAACTGCCATCACTTCCTCTGGCAGCTCATTCCATACACATACCACCCTCTGTGTGAAAATGTTGCCCCTTGGGTCTCTTTTATATCTTTACCCCCTCATCCTAAACCTATGCCCTCTAGATCATGACTCTTTTTTTTCCCCACCCCACCCCAAGGAAAAGACCTTGTTTATTTACCCTATCCATACCCCTCATGATTTTATAAACCTATTTAAGGTCACCCCTCAGCCTCCAACACTCCAGGGAAAGTAGCCCCAGCTTATTCAGCCTCTCCCTATAGCTCAAACCCTCCAACTCTGGTAACATCCTTGTAAATCCTTTCTGAACCCTTTCAAGTTTCACAACATCTTTCCTATATTAGGGAGACCAGAATTGCGCACAGTATTCCAATAGTGGCCTAACGAATGTTCTGTACAGTCACAACACAACCTCCCAACTCCTGTACTCAATGCACTGACCAATAAAGGCAAGCATACCTAACACCTTCACTATCCTATCTATCTATGACTCAGTTTTCAAGGAACTATGAACCTGCACTCCAAGGTCTCTTTGTTCAGCAACACTCCCTCAGACCTTACCATGAAGGGTATAAGTCCCTGATTTGCCTTTTCAAAATGCAGCACCTCACTTTCTCAACTTACTATTTGTCAGAATATGAACTGGACTAGCCATCTAAATACTGTGGTTTCAAAAGCAAGTCAGAGGCTAGAAATCCTGCAGTGAGTAACTCGCTTCCTGACTCCGCACTTCCCTGGATGGTTGCAGGTACAACAACATTCAAGGAACTTGACACCACATCCACAAACATCCACTCCCTCCCCCATCAACGCTCAGTAGCAGCAGTGTGTACTATCCACAGATGCACTACAGAAATTCACCAAAGATCCTCAGACAGCACTTTCCAAACCCACGACCACTTTCACCCAAAAGGACAAGGGCAGCAGATACATGGGAACCCCACCCCCTGCAGGTTCCCCTCCAAGCCACTCATTATCCTCACTTGGAAATATATCGGCATTTCTTCAGTGTCACTGGGTCACTAACGTTGTGGGTGTACTTAGCCCAACCCAAGATTGCAACCAATAAAGGTGACTAGGGATAGACAATAACTACTGGTGCAGCCAGCAATGCCCATGTCACAAGTGGATAAACAGCTTGCTTTTCTATGTGTCTTGGTATTGTCAACACATGTAGTTATGGTACAAATTACATTTGAGAAATTTAAGGTGTTTTTCAGGTTGGAACTAGGTAGGGTCATAGGGTCATACAGCACAGAGTCAAACTGCTCCATGCTGACCAGAATGTCCATCCACTCTAACCCCATTTCCCTGCACTTGGCCCAATCTTACGAATCCTTTCCTATCCGTGTATTTGTCTAAATGCCTTTTAAATGTTGTTAATGTATCCGCCTCACCCACATCCTCTGGCAGCTCATTCCATATGCGCACCACCCTCTGGGTAAAAAAGTTGCCCCTCAGATTCCCTTTTATTCTTTACCCTCGAACCTTAAACTGATGCCTCTAGTCCTCGATTTCCCAACCCTGGGAAATAGACTGAGTGCATTCCTAGTCACAAGCCTCCAGTCCAACAAGCATCCTTCCACGATTACCCTCTAGTCCTCGATTTCCCAACCCTGGGAAATAGACTGAGTGCATTCACCCCGTCCCTGCCTCTCATGATCTTATACAGCCCTAGAAGGCCCCCCCTCAGTCTCCTATGCTCTAAGGAAAAAAATCCTAGCTTGTCCAACCGCTCCCTATAACTCAGACCACTGAGTCCTGGCAACATCCTGGTAAATTCCTTCTGCACTCTTTCCAGTTTAATAACATCCTTCCTGTAGCAAGGTGACCAACACTGAACACGATACTCCAAGTGCGGCCTCACCAACGTCCTGTACAACTGCAACATAACTTCCCAACTCCTATACTCAGTGCCCTGACTGATGAAGGCCAGTGTGCCCAAAGCCTTGTTCACTGCCCTGTCTACCTGGGACTCCACTTTCAGAGAACAGTGCACCTGAACCCCCAGGTCCCTCTGTTCCACTGCACTCCTTAAGGCCCGACCATTCACCATGAAACTCCTACTTTGACTTGACTTCCCAAAATGCACGGCCTCACACTTATTGATATTAAACTCTATTTGCCATGTCTCAGCCCACTTCCCCAGCTGATCAAGGTCCTGCTGCAATTTCTGATAACCTTCCTCACTGTCCATGATCCCGCCTATTTTAGTGTCATCTGTAAACTTACTAATCATGCCTTGGACATTCTCATCCAAATCATTGATATCGATAACACACAGCAATGGGCCCAGCACCGACTCCTGAGGCACTCCCCTAGTCACAAGCCTCCAGTCCAACAAGCATCCTTCCACGATTACCCTCTGCGTCCCACCATCAAACCAATTGTGGATCCAATTTGTCGGCTCTCCCTGGATTCCATGGATCTAACCTTCCAGAGCAGCCTACCATGTAATTGGATAGATTTGAGGAACAAGTGTTGTAATTTCACAAAACATTGATAAGGTGCCAGCTGAAGGGTTAGTTTCTGAAGTCCTGCTGATGAGATGGGGTAATATATGAATATGGATTGAGAATTTGCTAACAGGCACAAAGCAGACAGTGGAAGTGAACGGGACGTGCTCAGGTTAGCATTTTGCATTTTACGGGATACTGCACTGATCAGTACCAGGCCTCATCAATTTACCTGCATGGTAACAAAGGGTGGGGGAAGGGATTGTGTGTCCTGTGGTGATGTTTGCTGCAAATATAAAGCTAGATGAGAAATATGGAGCATTGTTAGTTGCTATAAACGGTTATCAGGAGCTTAACTGCATGACCATGAACATGGTCGATTGAATATGATTAGTACGAAAGGGGAAAGGCAGGTTCCGTTTACATGGTGAGAGTCTGGAAAGCAGGAAGAAGATTGTGAGTGTTTGGAATCTTCTGTCCTGTTCCAGTGCTGAATCATTTAAGGACGAGATCAATTAATCAACAGATTTTTTTGATGCTAAAGAATATGGAAATGAGTAGAAAACAGGGCATAAACTTTTTAAAGGAAGAGGCTTGAAGGAGTGAATGATTTATTCTTATTCCTTCGGATCTTATTCCTGTCCCTGTCCCGTGTCTGAGGCAGACCCTGCCTTGGCCAAGCTGGTGTTGTATTTGAGCTTGAGATAAGCTTTCACACCAAGGCCAGGACAGAATTAGCAGGAACAGTCTGTGACCAGGCAACTCTGTGCTAGGGAGGTCACCTGAGAGAATGTACTTCAGGCTCGACTAAATGTTACTCCTACATTTTGACTGAAAAGTTATTCTTAGAATCTCGACATTGAATGTATGCTGTACATGTTTGTGCCAGGGTTACAGGAATTGCTATATGGAGCTTCATGTACTGAATTAGACAAGCAGGAAGCTTGAAGAACACAGCAAGGCAGGCAGCATCAGGAGGTGGAGAAGGCAATGGTTCGGGTATAACCCTTCAGGACTGGGGGTAGGGGTAGCAGGGGCTACAGATAAAGAGTCTCTCTCTGCTGTAGGTGCTGGTTGAATGCTGCTGCCTGTCTGTTGTTTTTTCCCTGTCAGAGCCTGATCTGCTGTGTTTTCCCAGCACCACACTCTTGACTCTGATCTCCACCATCTGCAGTCCTCACTTTCTCCTAGAGTGCATGTTGTATTGTGTCTGTGAGACGGTCGCTTGTCTTGGTTCTCTGTGACTGCCTCAAACTGAGTGTCGGAGCTTTCACATTCAGTCTTTCTCTTACTCCCTCTCGCTGCTTCAGCTGGGTACAGAAATCTTCCTGACAGAATACTCCCCATCCCCCTCCCTTTCCTCCCCATCACTGTTCCCCATACCCCTCACCATCCCCCGTCTTCCCCTTCCCCCTTTCTCCCCATCCGTTTCCACTCCTCCCTTTCTTACCCTCCCCTCCCATCCCATCCCCCCTCCCAGTCAGTGGTTCCGTGTTGTTTTTGGAAATCTGCTGTCAACAGCAATTAAACTGGGCTGCGGAACATTCCAGAAGATGGGAAGTGTTGTCTGCAGTGCGGAGAATTGGTTGCTGTCTTACACAAAGAGACTGCAGAGCAGTGTACCGTGGTTTAATCCAGCCTTCTGAATTTCACACCCAGGTACGGGGAACATGCAAACAAGGTTGTTGCTGCATTTCACCCTCTCCTTTTAGTTTTACATCTTTGAAAATTACTGATTAGAACCTGAAAACATTTGGGTCCAAATGTGAAAGTCAGTTGTGTTTTCCCCAGATGCTCATCGTTATTTATGTTCAATGTTAAAATTGTGTCTCAATTTGGAATTGTGATGACAATGTGACAGCACAGATTGCTCTGGGATCGAGTGGATACGTGCTCACATTTAGAAGTTTTGGTGAAATGTGAGGTAGTTGTGATAGACAGGTTCAGAGAGTGGTTAATAAAGCATTTTTAAATTTATTCTTTCATGGGAGAGGTGCATTAGTACCAAGTATAAATAGACAAAGTCTCTTCCTTGGAGTGGTGGATTCCAGAACTAGAGGGCATAGATTTAGGGTGAGAGGGGACAGATATAAAAGAGACCTAAGGGGTGACTTTTTCACAGAGTGTGGTACGTGTATGGAATGAGCTGCCAGAGGATGTGATGGAGGCTGGTACAATTGCAACATTTAAGAGGAATCTGGATGGGTATATGAATAGGAAGGGTTTGGAGGGATATGGGCTGGGTGCTGGCAGGTGGGACTAGATTAGGTTGGAATATCTGGTTGGCAGGGACAGGTTGGACCGAAGGGGCTGTTTCTGTGCTGTTCATCTCTATGACTCTAAGCCCACCATTTACTGTATTGCCCATCCCTAATTACCCAGATGGTAGTCCAGTGCCACCACATTGCTGGGAGTTGAGAATCATATGTAGCACAGACCAGGTAGGAATGGTATTTTCTTCCCTAAAGAACATTAGTGAACCAAATGGGTTTGCACAAAAGGAAAACAGTATCCTAGGCTTTATTAACAAGGAAATAAAGTATAAAAGGACAGCAATTATATTCAATTTGATTAAAACACTGGCTCAGCTGTGGTTAGTATATTGCATCCAGTCTAGGAAGCACATCTTGTCAAGGTTGTGAAAGCTTTCTAAAGCAGACAGAAAGGATTGATGGGAATGGTTCCAGTGTGAAGAGTTTCATTTACAGAGGCTGGAGAAGCTGGCTGTGTTCTCCTTAGAGGGAGGGATGTTGGGAAGAAAATTGATTGAGGTGCTCAAAATCATGAGGGGTGTGGTTGGTGTAGACCGGCAAAACTTGTTCCCATTGAGAAACAAAGGACACAGGTTTAAGCTGATTGGAAAAGAACAGTGGTGACACTGTGTAACAGTTTCACACAGTGAGTGGGTAAGACCCAGAATGCACTGGCAGGAGTGTGGTGAAGGTACATTCAAAAAGGAATTGGATAGATTCAGAGATGTACAGCCCAGAATCAGACCCTTCGGTCCAACCTGTCCATGCCGACCAGATATCCCAACTCAATCTAGTCTCACCTGCCAACACCTGGCACATATCCCTCCAAATCTTTCCTATTTATATACCCATCCAAATTCCATTTAATTGCTGTAATTGTACAGCCCCCACCACATCCTCTGGCAGCTCATTCCATACGCGTACCACCCTCTGCATGAAAAAGTTACCCCTTAGGTCTCTTTTATCTTTCCCCTCTCACCCTAAACCTATGCCCTCTAGTTCTGGACTCCCCCACCCCAGAGAAAAGACTTTGTCTATTTATCTTTTCCATGTCCCTCATGATTTTATAAATCTCTATAAAATCCTCAGCCTCCGATGCTCTCGGGAAAACAGCTCCAGCCTGTTCAGCCTGTCCCCATAGCTCAAACCCTGGCAACATCCTTGTAAATCTTTTCTGAACCCTTTCAAGTTTCACAACGTCCTTCCGATAGGAAGGAGACCAGAATTGCATGCAATATTCCAACAGTGGCCTAACCAATATCCTATACAGCTGCAACTTGACCTCCCAGCTCCTATATTGATTGCACTGACCAATAAAAGCAAACAAACCAAGCGCCTTCTTCACTATCCTCTCTATTTGGGACTTTGTTTTCGAGGAGCTATGAACGTACACTCCAAGGTCTCTTTGTTCAGCAACACTCCCTCGGACCTTACCATTAAGTGTATAAGGTAAAAACAATGACTGGAAACCAGATTCTGGATCAGTGGTGCTGGAAGAGCACAGCAATTCAGGCAGCATCCGAGGACAGGCAAAATCGACGTTTCGGGCAAAAGCCCTTCATCAGGAATAAAGGCAGAGAGCCTGAAGCATGGAGAGATAAGCTACCCTCTCAGGCAACATGTTCCATATTTGACCGAGGAGGCCCAGCACCTCCATATCCTCGGCAGAGTGGGAGGGGGAGTTGAAAAGTTGGGCCACGGGCGGTTTGGTTGATTGGTACGGGTGTCGATTTTGCCTGTCCTCGAATGCTGCCTGAATTGCTGTGCTCTTCCAGCACCACTGATCCATTAAGTGTATAAGTCCTGCTAAGATTTGCTTTCCCAAAATGCAGCACCTCGCATTTATCTGAATTAAACTCCATCTGCCACTTCTCAGCCCATTGGCCCACCTGGTCCAGAACCTGTTGTAATCTGAGGGAACCCTCTTCGCTATCCACTACATCTCCAAGTTTGGTGTCATCTGCCAACTTACTAACCAAATCTCCTACTTTATTATGATGTTGTTATTGGATAGTAATTAGGGTAGGCAATGGCCTCATGCAATGATCGCTGGACTGTTAATCCAGAGACCCAGGTCATG
>NC_057712.1:137173801-137188396 GCF_004010195.1 Chiloscyllium plagiosum
GTGTGGCAGCAGTGCTAACCACTGAGCCACCATGCCGCCCTAATGATGGAAGGTATTTCTTGTGAATTGGGAAATCTAGGAACCTTGACTAAAACTGAGAGTCAGATCTTCAGGAAATATTTATTAGATAGCGTTAAACACTTTTTGAATGTTTTTGAAGCTGCACTCATCCACCCAAGTGGGGAGTATTCCGTCACACTCCTGACTTGTGACTTGTAGATGGACTGAAGGGTCTGTTTCTGTGCTGTGCATCTCTATGACTCTAACTGTTTGTCGACAGCAAGATGTTGTGGTCAGTCGTGCACTGCCTGAGAGGACAGTGGAAAGCAAGTCAATGGTAGTAATGCGATAAGGAAATTAGATAAATATTTCAGGAAGATGATTTTCAGGGTCATGATGAAGAGCATGGAGTGGGGCGATCTGTCTAAAAGCCAGCACTGCTCTGACTGGCCAAATGGCCACTTCTTATTCTGTGTCCTTTTACAATTCTATGAAACTATCATTTGACTCAAACAAAGAAGCTTTGGATTTTGAAGAATAATTGATCTTCCCAGTTCCTGGGGATAGTTCTGCTGAGTCATTCACCGACCGTGTGTTCTCTTTTACCTCGACAGTGCATCCCCTTTTGAACCAGCTTCAGGAGAAGGACAGACACAAGGTGTTGGCCAAGATCTCGACCAATATCCCACTGCAAGTGACAGCCAACCTGATCAGTGACGAGGGTTACTGGAAACGGTGCTGCTTGGAATGCTGGGAGGTCTGCGATGTCTCCAGCTACGGGGACAGCTGGAAGAGAATGTTCTTTGAACACCTGCTCAAGAACATCATTGAGTTCTTTGTCCCCGATACCACGGATGTGAGGGTAGTCTTTGAGCTGGTCCCGCTGTGCAGAAACTATGTGAAGAAGTTAGATATTGACCAGCTCCTTCCTCCTGTCAGGCAATCCTCAGAGATCATGGATGAAGACTCTTCAGATGCTGGGAGTGACAGTGATATGATTGGACCTTCAGTGGATCACTTTGATTTCAGCATCTTGCTCAATAAGCTCATCAATCTCGAAGAGTTACATGTGACGTACGGGGTCAAGGACTGTGGGATGAATTTTGAATGGAACATCTTTCAGTTCACTTACCGCGACTGCTTCTCGCTGGCGAAGGCGATCAGTTCCTGCAAGACCTTGAAGGTGCTGAAACTCCCGCGAAACCGAATCGATGATGAGAAACTGCGAGTGCTGGTGAAGTACATGCTGAACCATCCTTCACTGATCGAACTGGACTTGTCACACAACCTGATCAAGGACAATGGGGCAAAGGTCCTGGCCAAGCTTCTGCACAAGACCAAACTGGAGAAGGTCAACCTGTGTAACAACCGCATCTCGGCCTACGGAGCCAAAGCCATCTCCTACAAAGTCAGGCGGTTCTCATCCCTCAAATCCATCAACTTCCGCCTCAATCAGATTGGGGACGAAGGGGGAGAGGCGTTAGGCCGAGCTCTTGTGAAATCCTCGGTGGAAGACATCAACATCTCGTGCAATGAGCTAACTGAGCCTGTGGCTGTGGTCTTCTCTGAACTTCTGATGAAGAACCGTACTCTAAAATCCATCGACCTTTCGTGTAATAGTTTAGGCCCGGTTAGTATCTGTGTTGGAAGTGAAACAACGCGCTTCTCGATGAGAGTGACCTCCACAAGCCAAAGTAGGAGCCTCTGCATGTTTCTGAATCCCATCGCCCCTCTCCCACTCCCCATCTCCCTCTCCTGAAAACATTGACTCTTGCTGGAGTCCAGTGGCCATGCTCAGCTCCTGTGTAATCCCTACACCATCACAGCTGAACACAGGCGTGCCCAGGAAGGGGCTCTTCAACAGTGCCTGGGAGCCTGTACCTTTTCCTTTCCACGATTTTCAATACCAAAGTGTTTTTTCTCCAAATGTGCGTGTGTCACTGGCTAGGTCAGCACTTACCACGTTTATCCACGTCACACTGGACAGGGTGACAGTGAACAAGCTGACCTATGAAACTACTATCGTCCTCGGGATCTCAATGCCCTGAGGGAGAAAATTCCAGGCTTTTCACATCCCAATCACAGTAGAGGCACAGGGATTTAAAATCAGGATGGTACATGGCTTGGAAGGGGGTTTGAAGTGAGGACGTTGAGTGAGTGTTGGTGAGTTAGTGCAGGGGAATGAGTGCTGTCTGCTGTCCCTCGGCACTGTGATGGAGGTCAGACATCACACAGGGGCTAGCTGTGGCCACTCAGCATCCACAATGCTGGAGAGCTTTTTCACGGGTTCCAGAACACTCACACACACTGGCAGATTGAAGATATCACTGTGCAGTTAGCTGAGAACCCAGGCAAGCCAGCAGTGAGCACTGCAGCCACTGGAAATGGATCTCCCAGACCAGCTCACTGTACAGGGGGTGGCCGTGGGAGTTACAATGAGCTGTTCTGCAGACTCACAGTGACTCAGTGAGGGCAACAAGTGCCAGCCTGGCAGCCAACGGCCAGAACAACAGGCCAGAGAGAGGGAGAGAGAGAAAGCCAGCACTCACCCCAATATTGATCTGCCATTGCCAGGAAGCTGGGAGCTCAGCTGGGGTCAGAAATGTGAGTGTTCGGTCAGTGGGTGAGTGGTTCTTAAATGGTTTACTCAGGTTAGAGTTTATGGTGGAGAGGGAGATTTACTCTGTATCTAACCCCGTGCTGTCCCTGTTCTGGGGGTGTTTGATAGGGGACGGTGTAGAGGGAACTTTACTCTGTATCTAACCCTGTGCTGTCCCTGCCCTGGGAGGGTTTGATGGGGGACGGTGTAGAGGGAGCTCTACTCTGTATCTAATCCCGTGCTGCCCCTGTCCTGGGGGGTGTTTGATGGGGGATGGTGTAGAGAAGCTTTACTCTGTAACTAACCCCGTGCTCTCCCTGTCCTGGGAGGGTTTGATGGGGGACAGTGTAGAGGGAGCTTTACACTGTATCTAACCCCGTGCTGTCCCTGTCCTGGGGGTGTTTGATGGGGACAGTGTAGAGGGAGCTTTACTCTGTAGCTAACTCCGTGCTGCCCCTGTCCTGGGGGTGTTTGATGGGGACAGTGTAGAGGGAGCTTTACTCTGTATCTAACCCCGTGCTATCCCTGTCCTGGGAGGGTTTGATGGGGGACAGTGTAGAGGGAACTTTACTCTGTATCTAACCCCATGCTGACCGTGTCCTGGGAGGGTTTGATGGGGGACAGTGTAGAGGGAGCTTTACTCTGTATCTAACCCCATGCTGACCGTGCCCTGGGAGGGTTTGATGGGGGACGGTGTAGAGGGAGCTTTACGCTGTATCTAACCCCGTGCTGTCCCTGTCTTGGGGGGTGTTTGATGGGGTAGAGGGAGCTTTACTCTGTATCTAACCCCACGCTGACCGTGCCCTGGGAGGGTTTGATGGGGGACAGTGTAGAGGGAGCTTTATTCTGTATCTAGCCCCGTGCTGTCCCTGTCCTGGGAGGGTTTGATGGGGGTCAGTGTAGAGGGAGCTTTGCTCTGTATCTAACCCCGTGCTGCCCCTGTCCTGGGAGGGTTTGATTGGGGTCAGTGTAGAGGGAGCTTTACTCTGTATCTAACCCCACGCTGACCGTGCCCTGCAAGTGTTTGATGGGGGACAGTGTAGAGGGAGCTTTACTCTGTAGTAGTATTTGGAATCCGAGGATCATTCAGTACAGAAGAATCCCTTTGCCCCATCAAGTCTCTCCCCCCCCCCCCCCCAAACATCTACCACTGCCCACAGAAATCCCGCTCTCCGGCAATTGGCCCCTTGCCCTGAATGCTATCACACTTTTTAAAGGGTGTGAGGATTCCTGCCTCAACCAGCTCCCCACCCCCACCTCAGGCAGTGCATTCCAGACCCCTACCCCCACCCTCTGGGTGGACATGCTCTTCCTCAAATCCCCTCTAAACTTCCTGACCTTCACCTTAAAATGATGCTCCCTTGTTACTGACCCTTTAACCAGGAGGAGTAGCTGCTCTCTCCCCACCCTGTCCATGCCCCTCATTATCTTACACACCTCGATCAGTCCCCCCTCAGCCTTCTCTGCTCTAAAGAAACCAGCCCGAGCTTATCCAGCCTCTCTCCATCACGGAGATACTCCACCCAGGGAGTATCCTGGTGGATCTCCCTCTGCACCTCCTCCAGGACAATCCCATCCTTCCTATAGAGTGGGGACCAGAACTGCCCACAGTACTCCAGCCGTGGCCCCAACCAGAGGCCTGGCCAGCTCCAACATCACCTCCCTGCTCTCGTTTGCCTAATAAAGGCAAGTCCATTTGCCTTCTTTCCCACCTTCTGGACTGGATCTGTTGCCTTTGGGGGTTTACAGACATACACAGCAAGGTCTCTCTGACCCTCACTACTTCCTGGGAGCTAACCATTCTCTGTGTATCCCCATGCCGTGTTACTGCTCGCAGTTTTCCAGATTCAGTTCCATTTGCCACTGTCCAGCCTGTCCTCCTCGTTATTTACCACACCATCAATTTTCACGTCATCTGTGAATTTAGTGATCAGACCTTTTACATTCATATCTACATTGTTAATGTACACAACCAACAGTGAGGGACCCTGAGGTAGACCACTGGGCCACAGGCTTTCAGTCTCTCGGCTGCCCTCAGCTTCCTGACACTGGGCCAATTTTGTATCAATTTGCCAAATTGCCCAGAATCCCACAGGCTGTTAGCTTATTCAGCAATCTGCTATTTGAGACCTTGTCAAAAGCCTTAATGAAGTCCATGTAGAACACATCCACTGCACTACCCTTATCTACACACTTAGTCACCCGCTCAAAACATTCAATCAAATTTGTTAGAATTTATCACTGCCTTACCAAAGTGACATCAACTATCCTTGATTAAATGGAGATTAACTCTGTCCCTCTGAAATGTTACCAGTATTTTGAATGCCACAGATGTTAGACTCGCTCAAAAAAATTCAAAGAGCTACAGATGCTGGAAATCTGAAACAGACCTTGCTGGAAAAACTCAGTAGGTCTGGCAGCATCCATGGAGAGAAAGCAGAGTTCATGTTTCAGGTCCAGTGAGCCTCCTTCAATGCTGGACTGTTCTGGACATGAACTCTGATTTCTCTCCATAGATGCTGCCAGACCTACTCACTTTCTCCAGCAGTTTCTGTTTTTGTGAGAAACTCACTTGCCTCGAGTTTATCTGTACTGCCCTTCCTGACTAACAGTACCACACTGGCTGTCGTCTACTCCATTGGCACCTCCCCTGTGGCCCAGAGAGGATTTGAAACGAGTGTCGAATCCCCTGCAATCCCACAGCAATCTGATATACATCTGGTATCATTGCCTCCGGTTGCTTCATCACGTCCTCACTGCTCCTCTAAGTTTTCCCTGTTTTCTCTTCTCAGGAAGCTGGGAGGCAGCTGCAAGAGGGAATGTCGATGAATAAGACAGTAATGGAGTTTGATCTGAGGCTGACAGATATTGGCCAGGAGAACGAATATGCCATCAACCAGATTCTGCACAATAACCGCGAGAGGGTAAGGAATGCCATCTGCCAACCGCTTAAGGCCATCAAAACCACTGAGACTGGGTCCGACCATTACCTAGCAGAGGACTGAACCCAGCGTCCCCTCCCCTGGTATAAACTACCCAGTCACTCTGCTCTGCTGTCAGTCAGAATCCAAACTTCACATTGTTGGAGGGATTTGTATTAAATACAACCAAACTATTTTTCTAGTGTTCCGAAATAAATCTATCATTTAAAGCTCAGCTTTGTCTCAATTTCCTTTCTCCACCACGGCCAGTTTCACAAAAACAACCAGTTCCTTTGACAAGACAAAAACAACAGACCAGGTATCATCACCAATCCGAAAAATAACCATCGAAAATCCAACCTCCAGCCACAGAAAGGAGATGTTCGGATCGATCGATGGTGCGGAGGGGGACCGTATCAAGTGGAGGTGGGGAGTCAGGGATGGGAGATTGGGCAGGGAGAAGAGACCGGGTCAGGCTGGGGCCAGAGAGATCGGAGAGGTGGGGGGAGGACGGGAAGACTCAGGGAGGGAGCATAAACTCAAAGAAGGAAGATGGGGAAGGGGCAGGGTTTAGCACATGGCAGGGGTGAGGTAGTGAGAGGGACTGTGAGGGAGTGAGTGTGCCGTCCCCTGGACTCAGTCATGAGATGTGGCCATCACTGGAATGAGCAGCATTTGTTGGCCATTCCCAGTTGCCCTGGAACTGTGAGGCTTGCTCAGCCCATTCAGAGTCGGTGAAGTGAGTCTGTAGTTACATGTTTTAGCACTTAAAAATGTGTTGCTGGAAAAGCGCAGCAGGTCAGGCAGCATCAAAGGAGCAGGAGAATCGATGTTTTGGGAATGAGCCCTTCTTCAGGAATGAGGAGAGTGTGTCCAGCAGGCTAAGATAAAAGGTAGGGAGGAGGGACTTGGGGGAGGGGCGTTGGAAATGCGATAGGTGGAGGGAGGTCAAGGTGAGGGTGATAGGCCGGAGTGGGGGTGGGGGCGGAGAGGTCAGGAAGAAGATTGCAGGTTAGGAAGGTGGTGCTGATTCCGAGGGTTGGGACGGAGATAAGGTGGGGGGAGGGGAAATGAGGAAGCTGGAGAAATCTGCATTCATCCCTTGTGGTTGGAGGGTTCCTAGGCGGAAGATGAGTCGCTCTTCCTCCAGGCATCGTGTTGGCATGGTCTGGCGATGGAGGAGGCCAAGGACCTGCATGTCCTTGGTGGAGTGGGAGGGGGAGTTGAAGTGTTGAGCCACGGGGCAATTGGGTTGGTTGGTCCGGGTGTCCCAGAGGTGTTCCCTGAAACGTTCCGCAAGTAGGCGGCCTGTCTCCCCAATATAGAGGAGGCCACATCGGGTGCAGCGGATGCAGTAAATGATGTGTGTGGAGGTGCAGGTGAATTTGTGGCGGATATGGAAGGATTCCTTGGGCCTTGGAGGGAAGTAAGGGGGGAGGTGTGGGCGCAAGTTTTGCGTTTCTTGCGGTTGCAAGGGAAGGTGCCGGGAGTGGAGGTTGGGTTGGTGGGGGGGGTGTGGATGATGATTTCCATCAGGAATCCACAGTGACTCTCCAGCCAGGAGTTGGGGTATTTTGATGTACTCAGGCAGTGATGATTGTCATCCACTGTTTGATTGGAATTGTGCTCATCCGACTTCTGGACAGAAACAAATAGACTATCAGCAGTTCCCTTTGTTTCTGTCAGTGGACCCCACAAGGGATTGAATAGGAAATTACATCCTTTCATGACTCAAGATTTGTGGGCGGCACAGTGGCACAGTGGTTAGCACTGCTGCCTCACAGCGCCAGAGACCCGGGTTCAATTCCCGCCTCAGGCGATTAACTGTGTGGAGTTTGCACGTTCTCCCCGTGTCTGCGTGGGTTTCCTCCGGGTGCTCCGCTTTCCTCCCACAGTCCAAAGATGTGCAGGTCAGGTGAATTGGCCATGCAAAATTGCCCGTAATGTTAGGTAAGGGGTAAATGTAGGGGTATGGGTCTGGGTGGGTTGCGCTTCGGCGGGTCGGTGTGGACTTGTTGGGCTGTTTCCACACTGTAAGTAATCTAATCTCTGTCCACCGAGCAAAATGTATTTGACACATTGCAATGGTATGACCTCCAGGACATGCAGTCTGAGGACTCTGGGAATGACAACTCCTCATCATAAATCAGCAACAACACTGAGATATCATCTTTGCTCAAAAGATTGCACATTTGATGCTATCTTCAATGACATTAGTTAATCAGGGATTGTGGGCCCTTCACTTTGAATGTTTCGGACTTGTTGGAATGTATCTATTGGAGTGGATCCTGAAATACCTTTTCATTCTCTATAATTAGGCCTCAGCCTAAATTGCCAGTTTATTTGAACTCGTTCAGCTTCCTTACCCTGATAAATTGCCCTTAGCCTTAAAATACTGTCCTTGGAATATTAGAAAATAACAAATATATTCCGGCCATCCTTTGATGCAGGGTGTTACAGATTTGAGCGCACACATCAACAAGATTTGTATTTCCTCGTTGAAGCTTTGCTACAGGAATGTGATTAGATTCCCGACAGTGTGGAAACAGGCCCTTCAGCCCAACAAGGCCATACTGACCCTCCAAAGAGCAACTCACCCAGACCCATTCCCCTACCCTATATCTCCCTCTGACTAATGCACCTAACACGATGGGCAGTTTAGCCAGTTCACCTGACCTGTACATCTTTGGATTGTGAGAGGAAACCCACGCGGACAACGTGCAAACTCCACACAGACAGTCTGCCCGAGGCAGGAATCGAACCTGGGACCCTGGTGCTGTGAGGCAGCTGTGCTAACCACTGAGCCACCGGGCCGAAATATGCAGCAATATTTCTGCGGTAACCTATTCCTTCCCTTCCAGACTAAAATAAAATAAAGAACTGCAGATGCAGATTTGTGGGCGGCACGGTGGCACAGTGGTTAGCACTGTTGCCTCACAGCGCCTGAGACCCGGGTTCAATTCCCGCCTCAGGCGACTGAGTTTGCACATTCTCCCCGTGTCTGCGTGGGTTTCCTCCGGGTGCTCCGGTTTCCTCCCACAGTCACAAAGATGTGCAGGGCCAGGTGAATTGGCCATACTAAATTGCCCGTAGTGTTAGGTAAGGGGTCAATGTAGGGGTTTGGGTGGGTTGCGCTTCGGCGGGTCGGTGTGGACTTGTTGGGCCGAAGGGCCTGTTTCCACACTGTAATCTAATCTAATCTAATGCTGGAGTCATCGAGTCAGACAGCACCAAAATAGACTCTTTGGTCCAACCAGCCCATGTCAACTGTAATCCCTAACTAAACCAGTCCCAGCTGCCTGCTCCTGACCCATAGCTGTCCAAACCTTTCCTCTTTATGAACTTATCCGATGTCTTTTAAACATTGTCACTGTACCTGCACCCATCACTTCCTCTGGCAGTTCATCCCACACATGAACCACCCTCTGTGTAAAATGTGAAACTAAACTTGAAATTGCTGGAGAAACTCAGCAGGTCTGGCAGCATCCGGAGAGAGAAAGCAGACTCTAATATGGTGACTGATCTCATGAGTCTGCTTTCTTCCCACAGATGCTGCCAGACCTGCTGAGTTTCTCCAGCAATTTCAGGCTTTGCTTCTTTCCTTCCTTGCGCCAACAAACCTCATCAATCTCAAATGAAATCCCTGCACTCGGAACAGTAATTCCCTCGCCTTCAGTGGAGTGAGAGTCTGTGGATTGTCTGAAAAGTGAGCAAAGCAGAGTCTAGTCACTAGACAGAAACACTGGAAGCTGTGAATGGTCTTTAACAAGACAACACAAACTTTAACATTCCTGAAGAAGGGCTTATGCCCGAAACGTCGATTCTCCTGTTCCCTGGATGCTGCCTGACCTGCTGCGCTTTTCCAGCAACACATTTTCAGCTCTCTAACAAGACAACACAAACTTACTACACAAAAGTAATCTTGAAATAAACTCTACATCTCAGAAAAATCTCATAATAACAATAAGAAGTTTCAACCTGTTTCCCAACACTAACCCTTACACAGACTCAATCCCAAAGATATATTGCTCCTATGTTAGCTCTTACACTCCAAACAAAAGTGACTCCTCCCATTCTTTCCTTTGGTCCGCTCAGACACTTTTGCAATTTTTTTCTGAGTCTGCTGACATGACCCTTTTGCAATTCGCGGATGACCCAACTTTTATGTCAGATATCTTGAAAGCTGCTTCACAGGTTAAAACATTCCCTCTAGGGTGACAGGTTCCCTGAGCTTAAACCTTGAACCTTCTGTTAAACCACTGGCCTTGATCTGAATCACAGGGATCCTGCCACACCAGTTGACTGAAGTCACACCGCGTGCATGAATGATTAAAACCAAGCTTACATGCTTTCTTGGCAATTACGTATTTAGGTCACTCACTCAGCAGACCTGACAGCATCAATGGGAGAGAGAAACAGAGTTGGCATTTCAAGCCCGACATGGTCTTCTTCAGAACTTCAAGTCAAGCCATCCTCAAGATGTTATCATTGCTTCTCTCCCCACAGCTGCTGCCAGACCTGCTGAGTTTCTCCAGCATTTTTGTTTCTGTTTCAGATTGCCAGCGTCCAACAGTCTTTATTTAGGTGACTTGATCCAAATTACTTTCTGACCTTTTCAACAAAATGTCTTTGCAGAACTGACCAAAATCAGATATTGTGCATATTTTACCACATCTCCCTGCAGAGAAATAAATTAAAAGGTATCCTGCTGAGGCTTTTTCATTTTCTACCAATATTTTCGTCTATTTACTGATCCTGTGTCAAATTAACAGTATTGATATATCTCCATGAAATGCTGTATACGCTGATTTTCATAGCACCCATATTCTATACAAGTCCATTTTCATTCCGGTATTTAGAGTGTAGAGATCTACATCACAGAAAATGTTCCTTCAGCCCTTCCAGTTTGTGCCAATTAAAAACAACCCCCTATCTATTCTAATCCCATTTTCCAGCCCAAAGTCTGATATGTCTTTGCATAGCAAATGTACATCTAAATTTGGAATATTGTGTGCATTTCTGGTCTCCTTCCTATCAGAAAGATGTTGTGAAACTTGAAAGGGTTCAGAAGAGATTTACAAGGATGTTGCCAGGGTTGGAGGATTTGAGCTACAGGGAGAGGCTGAACAGGCTGGAGCTGTTTTCCCTGGAGCGTCGGAGGCTGACGGGTGACCTTATAGAGGTTTACAAAATGATGAGGGGCATGGATAGGGTAAATAGACAAAGTCTTTTCCCTGGGGTTGGGGAGTCCAGAACTAGAGGGCACAGATTTAGGGTGAGAGGGGAAAGATATAAAAGAGACCTAAGAGGCAACCTTTTCACGCAGAGGGTGGTATGTGTATGGAATGAGTTGCCAGAGGAAGTGGTGGAGCCTGGTACAATTACAACATTTAAGCAGCATTTGGATGGGTATATGAATAGGAAGGGATTGGAGGGATATGGGCCAGGTTGTGGCAGGTGGGTCTAGATTGGGTTGGGATATCTGGTCGGCATGGTCAGGTTGGGCCGAAGGGTCTGTTTCCATGCTGTACATCTCTATGACTCGATGACGATGAATGAAGTGGTAGTAGGGAGAGTACTGTCAGGTAGCCTCTACTCTGCAGCCAGGCACATGAGTCCAGGGGGCTGTGCCTTCTGCATGGTGTCAGGGTTCAGGCCATCTGCTCAGCGCTGGAGAGGAACTTGCAGCGAGACAGGGAGGATCCAATTATCGACACAAATACAGAAAGCTGGCTCTGACAGGCCAACACGAGAAACTAGAGTCAAAAGCAAAAATTGCCAGAAAAGCTCTGCAGATCTGGCAGCATCAGTTGAGAGAAATCATAGTTAACGTTTCCTCACTCGACCCAAAATGTTAACTCTGACTTCTCTCCACAGATGTTACCAGATTTGCTGAGCTTTTCCAGCAATTTCTGTTCTTCGCTCTTAGTTACAGCATCCACAGTCCTTTTGGTTTTTATGAGGAAGCTTGACACCAAAGTAAGAAGCAAAACTTCATGGTAATAACCTTGAGATTGTTACCTGACCGTGTGCAAACAGGTCAGAGAGAACGAATGGATGCTGACAGACTGGTCTGGGAGAACTGAGGTTTGGTTTTCAGGACACTGACACCAATACAGCGTGGATCTGTACTGCCCGACACCTGAACAACAATGGAATGAGTATTCTTTTCAGTCGTGTAACTAAGGAACTGGGGCGAGTTTTCAATTAAACAGTGGGGGCAAGGGCACCTATAACAGAGCCAGCCTGGCATATATACTCATCACTCAGGATTCACAAAAGTATAGTGCTACCAATCTACTCTTGGTAATAGGCACTGAAATCTCCCACCCAGAATACATTCTGCAGGATTCCCAGTCTCTGACCAGCCCTTGTAAGTATATATGCCGAGATCAGTTTAGTTTCTAGTCAATGTTGACACTCCCATGTTGATCATCTTGGTAATGCCACTGTATATCTATGGGTGATGGTTAGGTTGTCTCTTGTTGGAGCTGGTCATTACCTGGCATTTGTGGGATTGCCACTAGTCAGCCCAAGCCTGGACACTGTTCGGGTATTGGACCTGGACTGTGTAATAACCCTGTCTCATGTTATAATTGGACATGTCAGAGTTCACATTGAAATCTGGCTTAGTGCATCATGGTTTGTTTTGATTTTAACAAACTTGCAACATAATGTGCAGATTTGTTCTTAACAACAAAACGGAAGTTTATTCAGAAGTTCATAAAGATAAAATGGAATGAACCAGACTATTCAGATATGACACAAGCATAAAGATTTCTTGATTTGATTTATTATTGTTATTGTACTGTGATACAGTGAAAAGTATTGTTTTGCAAGCTATTCCAAGAAATCATACCTTACATAAATACATCAGTGTATAAAAACAGATTGAAAGTATAGTGTTACAGCTCCAGAGAAGGTGCAGGGAAAGATCAACTCTGACACATGAGAAGCTCGCTCATAAGTCAGATAACAGCGTGGAAGAAGCTGTTGTTAAATCTGTTGGTACATGTTTTCAAACTTTTCTATCTTCTGCCCGGTGGAAGAGGGTGGAAGGGTAGACCCGGGTTGGGGAAGGGTATTTGGTTGTGTTAGCTGCTTTCCCGAGGCAGGGGGGGAAGTATAGATGGAGTCATTGTAAGTAAAACTGGTTTTCATGATGGTCTTGCTGCGTTCACAACTCTCTGTAATTTCTTGCGGTCTTGGGCAGAGCAATTGCCATCCCGAGCTGTGGGGTGTTCGGATAGGATGCTTTCTATGGTGGATCTATAAAAACTGGTAAAGGTCATTGTGGACAGGCTGCATTTCCTTATCCTTCTGAGGGAGTAGAGGCATTGCTGTGCTTTCTTGACTGTAGCATCAACGTGAATGACCTAGGAAAAAGTGCTGGTGATCTTTACTCCTGTGAACTTGAAGCAGTTGATCACCTCCACCTCAGCACCCATTGATACTGACAGGGGTGTGTCCTCTACTACACTTCCTAAAGTCAATGACCGCCTCTTTTATTTCGCTGGCATTGAGGGAGAGATTGTTACACCATTCCATTAAGCTGTCAAAATCTTTCCTGTACTCCCTCGCCATCGTTTGAAATCCTATCCAGCATGGTGGTACTATCAGAAAACCTATAGAGTTAAATTTGCCCACATAGTGATGAGTGTACAAGGAGGATAGTAAGGGGCTGAGTAGACAGTCTTGCGGGGCACCGGTGTTAAGGATTATCGTGGAGGAGGTGCTGTCGCCTGTCCTTATGGATTGCAATCTGTGGGTCTGGAATGTGAGGATCCAGTTGCAGAGGGGAAACAGAGGCCTAGGTCTCTGAGTTTAGAGATGGTTTTGATTGGAATTATGGTGATGAAAACAGAGCTAAAGTCAATAAACCGGAGTTTGACGTCAGTGTCCTTGTTACCCAGATGTTCCAGGGATGAGTGTTCCTGTTGGGATGTTAGGAGAATTATAGCAGATCAAAGCAATCTGGGAGGCCGAATGTGAGCCATTACTAACCTCTCGAAGTGAGACTCTGAAATCAGAATACTGGCTGGAGTAACTAGCTGTAGTCAGGAACAATATGCTCTTACTAACGCAGACAGCAATAAAATGGCACTTTCATACAAATAACATGACAAAATGGCTTCCAGGCTGCAAATTGACAATTCTGATTAAAGCTGCATAAAATAGCTTTTAACCCTGCTATACCTGCACAATTACCTTAACCACAGTCTATCTCAACAGAGATTAGGAGACAATGCTCTCTTTACTGCATAGAAATAACTCAACTAGATAAGACCTTACTAGCCATTCTAAATGACCTTGCCAGTGCAGGTGCAGAGACTAGGTTCGCGAGATAGGAGCATTTGGATGTTGGAAAACAAGGTTGATTCCCAGGAAATATCTTTGGGCTAAGTTGCCGTCAATAAAGTCATTTCATTAAAATTGATTGGTAATTGTCTGAATGTGTTCTGTAATGATGGCCTGTACTTCTCTCAAAAAAGTATAAAAATGTCTATCTTAAGCCACGTGAGCACTTCCTCCGAGGAACACAGAACATGGAACATAGAACATTACAGCGCAGTACAGGCCCTTCGGCCCTCGATGTTGCGCCGCCCTGTCATACTAATCTGAAGCCCATCCCACCTCCACTATTCCATGTATGTCCATATGCCTGTCCAATGACGAATTAAATGCACTTAAACTTGGCGAATCTACTACCGTTGTAGGCAAAGCATTCCATACCCTTACTACTCTCCGAGTAAAGAAACTACCTCTGACATCTGTCTTATACCTATCTCCCCTCACTTTAAAGTTGCGTCCCCTCGTGTTTGCCGTTCCCATACTTGGAAAAAGGCTCTCCCTGTCCACCCTATCTAACCCTCTGATTATCTTGTATGTCTCTACTAAGTCATCTCTCAACCTCCTCCTCTCTAACGAGAACAGACTCAAGTCCCTCAGCCTTTCCTCATAAGACATTCCTTCCATACCAGGCAACATCCTAGTAAATCTCCTCTGCACCCTTTCCAAAGCTTCCACATCCTTCTCATAATGCGGTGACCAGAACTGTACACAATACTCCAAGTG
>NC_057712.1:137188957-137190801 GCF_004010195.1 Chiloscyllium plagiosum
ATTGTCATTTTCTAGAGTGAATACTGTCGAAAAATAGTCATTTAGTGCTTCCCCCATCTCCTCGGACTCCACACACAACTTCCCACTACTATCCTGGATTGGCCCTAATCTTACTCTCGTCATTCTTTTATTCCCTAAATACCTATAGAAAGCCTTAGAGTTTATCCTGATCCTATCCACCAACAACTTCTCATGTCTCCTCCTGACTCTTCTGAGCTCTCTCTTTAGGTCTTTCCTGGCTACTTTGTAACCCTCAAGCGCCCTGACTGAGCCTTCACATCTCATCCTAACATAAGCCTTCTTCTTCCTCTTGACCAGAGATTCCACTTCCTTCGTAAACCACGGCTCCCGCGCTCTACAGCTTCCTCCCTGCCTGACAGGGACATACTTATCTAGACTTTTCCTTGAATAAGCTCCACATTTCTAATGTGCCCATCCCCTGCAGTTTCCTTCCCCATCCTATGCTTCCTAAATCTTGCCTAATTGTATCGTAATTGCCTTTCCCCCAGCTGTAACTCTTGCCCTGTGGTATACACCTATCCATTTCTATCACTAAAGTAAACATAACAGAATTGTGATCGCTATCACCAAAGTTCTCACCTATTTCCAAGTCTAACACCTGGCTGGACTCATTACCCAGTACCAAATCTAATGTGGCTTTGCCCCTTGTAGGCCTGTCTACATACTGGGTCAGGAAGCCCTCCTGCACACACTGGACAAAAACTGACCCATCTATAGTACTCGTACTATAGTGTTCCCAGTCAACATTTGGAAAGTTGAAGTCCCCCATGACAACTACCCTGTCTCTCTCACTCCTGCTGTTTAACCTCTGTGTTATTGAATAAAATGTGAAATCTTACAGAACCAGACCGAATTGCTAGTGTTTATTGACCGATCGCGGAACCGAGAGACCCACCCCCAGGGGCGGGTCCAGATCTTCAGAAGCACTTCATACAAGGGGTGAAATATAATCCCAACAATTCCAAAAACACCCTCTGTACAGCACTCACACCTTTCTCTCACATCTCGATGGGTTTAATTTGATATCAACTTCCAGTCTGGAAAAGTTTTAGTTTTTTTCCAGGAGTCGTCAAACACCTGAGTTGAATGTTCTCAGGCTGTGGCATCATGGGAATGGGGTGAGTAATCCAGAATCCATGCTAAAGGTTTGAATCTCAACATGACAGATCTCGATGCAGTTAAAGAAGTGTTGACTGTGATAAATACTAGCCTAATAGCAACCATTAAGGCCTAATTGATATCTGATTCACCAATGTCCCTTAGGGATAAGAAGATCAGACCCAGGAGCAGGAGGAGGAGTTTCAGCCATTTAACACAATCATGGCCGATCTCATCTCAGTGTCAGCTGCATTTTCCTGCCCATTTTCCATCCCCCTTTAACCCATTACAAACTGAAAGCCTGTCGATATCCTCCTTAAATGTTCTCAATGCCCGGGTATCCACCACACTCTGGGGGAGTGAATCCCAGAGGTTCATGATCCTCTGAAAGAAATAATTTCTCCTCATCTCTGTTTTCAATCTGCTCTCCCTTACCCTAAACCTATGACCATTCACTCCTGATTGCCCCGTATGAGGAAGCCCATCCTTTCACCATCTCCTTGGTCAAACCCCTTTAGCATCTTATACTCCTCAATTAGATCTCTTCCCATTCTTCTTAACAGGAAGTGTAAAGGCCTAAACTGTTCAATCTCTCTTCATAAGGACAGACCCCTCATCTCTAGAATCAATCCAGTGACCCTCCTCTGAACTCCCTCCAATGCAGCTACATCCCCCCTCATGTAAGGGGGCAAAAACTCTCCGCAATACCCCAGGTGTGGTCTCAC
>NC_057712.1:137191301-137192202 GCF_004010195.1 Chiloscyllium plagiosum
TCCAGCAGTCAGTACAGGTCTGTGTGTGTGTGTGTGTGTCTCTATCTGTTTGTGTCTCTCTGTATTTGTATGCCTGTGTATGTACATGTGTGTCTTTGTGTGCACATGTGTGTGTATGCCTCTATCTGTGTCTGTGCGTGCACCTCCATATGCCCACGGTGGAGACCAATGTGGGGCATTTGTGTCAAACGTTGCTCTTTGACAGGATTTGGTGACCCGAAGGTTGTGGCTTTGCAGCTGGTACTGGTCAATACACAGCCTGTCTGACATTTGCCATTGTTGAAACTTTATTGCTGGAACAGCACAGCAGGTCAGGCAGCATCCAGGGAACAGGAGATTCGACGTTTCGGGCACAGGCCCTTCTTCAGGAAATGACATTTGCCATTTCCAGTCCTTCCCCTCTGCTCGGAAACAAAGCTGTTTGCAAACAAGGAGCCTCCGGGAGCTCCAGGGTGTGAGCAGAAACATCAGTGAACTGATACAGCAGCTCAGTGAGACTTAAACCGATGATCCCACCTCATTGTGCAACCTCCTGGTGGTAGATTTCCCAGGAGGAGGGGAAGTGCATGGTTCATACACGATAGGCAGCTGCATTTCACATGTAGACAGCGGTGGGGAAGGTGAGTGGGAATTTCAGGAAATACTTTATTAAACAAGAAACCTCTAATTCAGTCAGACCATGAACGATGCACAATTGATAGTCAAATAAGGAGGCAAAGGATGATATATCACATTGAACAAAAAGGTGGGGAATGCTGTGAAGGTCAGGAGCAGGACAGGAAAATGGGAGCAGCTTAGATACTGAGAGGAGGGGGTGGGGACCCTGTGACAGTCAGTGTCACTGAGAGGAGGGGGTGGGGACCCTGTGACAGTCAGTGTCACTGAGAGGAGGGGGTGGGGA
>NC_057712.1:137193436-137202541 GCF_004010195.1 Chiloscyllium plagiosum
TGGGGACCCTGTGACAGTCAGTGTCACTGAGAGGAGGGGGTGGGGACCCTGTGACAGTCAGTGTCACTGAGAGGAGGGGGTGGGGACCCTGTGACAGTATCACTGAGAGGAGCGAGTGGGGACCCTGTGACGGTATCACTGAGAGGAGGGGGTGGGGACCCTGTGACAGTATCACTGAGAGGAGCGAGTGGGGACCCTGTGACGGTATCACTGAGAGGAGGGGGTGGGGACCCTGTGACAGTCAGTGTCACTGAGAGGAGGGGGTGGGGATCCTGTGACAGTATCACTGAGAGGAGCGAGTGGGGACCCTGTGACGGTATCACTGAGAGGAGGGGGTGGGGACCCTGTGACAGTCAGTGTCACTGAGTGGAGGGTGTGGGGACCCTGTGACAGTCAGTGTCACTGAGAGGAGGGGGTGGGCACCCTGTGACAGTCAGTGTCATTGAGAGGTGCAGACAAGAAGGGTGAACATGTGCAAGAAGTGTTGCCAACTCTCCCAGCTGAGCCCCTGCTGTATTTCCCTGTGATGGGAGTACGGTGAGGAGCACCTATTAGGAGGTGGTTACACCACAGCTCCGAAGCATCCAGGCATGGTGGGAAGGGGTGAAAACCAGGCAGGTAAGATAGCCTGGCAGGTAGTGTAGTGACTCCATGAGCCTATCTTGCATTTTGGAAACTAGTAAAGGCCATGGTTTCTTAGGAGGGTGTGACCCCAGCCAAGCCCATGACCCCACAGGCAGCTGAGCTTTACTTGTGATGAAGCAGAATGAGAGTGTCAGAAAGAATTCCACAGCCAGGGGATGGAGCAACTGTCTCTGTGGGAGTAAGGGTAGTTCCAGGATGGTGTGTTGCTTCCCTAAGACGCACACAGAGCAGCTGCAGGACATCCTCTGGGGTGAGAGGGTATGTTGGTACCGAGGATATCGGGAGGAAGGGGAATGAGCTCCTGAAGGCAGGTTTCACTGAGTTGGGAAGGAAAACAAAATGTAGGACCTTGAGCTGTAACCCAGGGATTCCTCCCCGTGCCACGTACACGTGAACATAAGAACCATAGCATTTACCAAGTGAACACGTGGCTGAAACGCTGGTCTAGGAGGGAGGGTGCATCAGGTCTCTGAGGCACTAGCACTGACTCTGGGGCAGGGGGACCTGTACAAGATGGACAGGTGACACCTTAATGGGAGTGGGACTGGCCTCCTCACTGGGAGATTGGCTGGGGCTGTTGGATTGGGTTTGAACTAGCTTGACAGAGTGGTGGGAATCTGATGGGTAACTCAACTTAGAAGGAAGTGAAGTTGGCAACAGGACGTTAAACAATGTTAGGGAGGTGAGATGGTAGAAGGAACAAAGCTGAGCACTGAGTATACATCAAAAGTGAAATGATGTCGACAAGACCCAGTTAAGGGCACTCTCCCAGAATGCACACAACTTTCAGATCAAGACAGACAATCTAAAGGTACAATTAGAGCTTCATGGGTATGATCTGATTGTCATTACAGAGACATGGCTGCACGGTGACCAGGACTGGGAACTGAATATTCAAGGATACTCGCCGTTTAGGAAGGACAGACAAGAAGGAAAAGGAGGTGAAGTTGCGCTGGACATTAAGGATAGGATCAGTACATGAGGAAGGGAGGATCCCAGATCAGGAAAACAATGTGTGGAATTGGACAGGGTGGGAGCAAGTAAAATCAAGGGGCATGAGATAGTGACAGCCTCGGGCATGGTATTCATCAGGAGATGCCCAGTGTTCCCTCTAATTTTCTCTCCGGAATCATGGCCTCTGAGGTGTGAACACACCAGTGACTCCCAGAACCAGAAATGATCGCCTCCCTTGGTGTTCCCATGCCAGTCGCTGTGCACTGATATCTTGGAGTGCGCATGTTAGAGGGTACATTGGAGAGGAGAGAAGCTTATAACATCAGCAGCACAGTTATTGTGTGTGACTTCGGTCTGCACATCAACTGGGGGGTAAACCAACTGAACGCTGAAGCTGTGCAGGATAAGATTCTGGCGTGTGAGAGGGATGGTGTTCTAGAGCACTACGATGAGAGGACAGGCTATTTTTGTGAAAAAGCACTAATTAACAATTTGATAAAGAGCCATTCGGGAGAGTGACTGCATGTGATAGCATTTTACATTATGTTTGAAAGTCAGCTCATGCAATCTGAAACAAAGCTGCTAAATGTGATTCTGGGAAATGGTGAAAGTGGGAGGCCCAGATTGGCTGAGCTGGCTTGGGAAAATACATCACAAAGCATGACTGTACTTAGACAATTGATAATTTCTAAAGAATTATTAGATGGCTGCCAGCTATGGCAGGAGATCTAGCCCCTTGGAATGCTCCTCACATACATAGGTGGTGTGTTGAGCTGCAGCATGGAGCGCCTGGAGCTATGGATGGACTCGTTATGGAGCATCCATGATGCTGAGGACATTGTGGATAACACAGTTAGCAAGCAGGTCACACCACAGCAAGGTCTTCACAGACAGAGGCGTGTTGGGTGACCACCAGGAAGACCATGCAGGGGTCCACTGTGGCCAATCCCCCCTCTAACAGACTCGATTGGATACTGTTTGGCGAGTTGGTGGTCTGTCGGAGAAAGAAGGAGTAGGCAGGTTTATGACACCACAGTTTGTGCACAGCAGGGGAGAGAAAAGACTGGGAGAGCTGTACTGATAAGGGATTTGATTTTAAAGGGAACTGATGGACGGTTCTGTGACAGTAAACAAGACTCTGGAATAGTATGTTCCTTCTGGTGGTAGGGTCAGGAATGTCTCTGAGCAGCTGCAGGGCATTCTGAAGAGGGCGGGTGAACTGCCAGCAGTTGTGGTACATGTCTGTACCAATGACATGAAGTAAAAAAAGAAATGAGGTCCTGGAACAAGAATTTCAGAGCTAGTCGATTAAAAAGGAGGGCTCCGAGTGCCCCTCACTACTGAGTATAGGAATAGGAATTAGATCAGATGAACATGTGGCTAAAGGGATGATGTAGGAGGGAGGCCTTTCGATATTTGGGTCACTGGGACAGTCCCTGGGTCGGTGGGAGCTGTACAAGCTGCACCTGAACCAGAATGGGTCCGATATCCTGGGTTGGTTCATGCTGATGAGGTTTTAAACTGATTAGTGGTGGGGCACAGAGTAGATGTAAAGTCTGGAGCAAGGTCCAGTCAGATATTGAAAGAATGCTAGGATGGTCAGCAGGTTAGTACTGCTGCCTCACAGCACCAGGGACCCCGGGTTCGATTCCAGCCTCTGGCGACTGTCAGTGTGGAGTTTGCACATTCTCCCCATGTCTGCGTGGGTTTCCTCCGGGTGCTCCGGTTTCCTCCCACAGTCCAAAGATGTGCAGGTCAGGTGAATTGGCCCTGCTAAATTGCCCGTAGGGTTAGGTACATTAGTTAAGGGAATTGGTCTGGGTGGGTTATTCTTCGGTGTGGACTAGATGGGCCGAAGGGCCTGTTTCCACACTGTAGGGAATCTAATCTGATTGAATCTGAAGAAAACAGGGGTATGAGAAGGCACATGGCAGAACTGGAAAGCCAAACTGTATCCACTTTAATGCAAGGAGCCTGACCAATAGGCCGATGAATTTGATGAGTGTTGCTGAGCATGTGGGAATATGATATTGTGAACAATCACTGAGACATGGTCAAAGGGAAGCACAGGACTGGAAGGGTCATAAAGGTTCAGGCATGGGGGGGCGGGGGGAAGGGGAGTGGTGTGATGGGAAGGAGGACGGGGCATTGCAAGACCATAACTGCAACAGTGAAGGTGCATGTGTTAAAAGGCTCTTCAAATGGATGCGAGCATAAGAGGTACAGTTAGTAAGTTGTGCAGATGACACCAAAATTGGGGGTGTAGTGGACAGCGAAGAGGGTTACCTCAGATTACAACAGGATCTTGACCAGATGGGCCAATGGGCTGAGAAGTGGCAGATGGAGTTTAATTCAGATAAATGCGAGGTACTGCATTTTGGCAAAGCAAATCTTAGCAGGAATTATACACTTAATGGTAAGGTCCTGCGGAGTGTTGCTGAACAAAGAGACCTTGGAGTGCAGGTTAGGCCACTATTGGAATATTGCATGCAATTCTGGTCTTCCTATCGGAAAGATGTTGTGAAACTTGAAAGGGTTCAGAAAAGATTTACAAGGATATTGCCAGGGTTGGAGGATCTGAGCTACAGGGAGAGGCTGAACAGGCTGGGGCTGTTTTCCCTGGAGCATCAGAGGCTGAGGGGTGACCTTATAGAGCTTTACAAAATCGTGAGGGGCATGGATAGGATAAATAGACAAAGTTTTTTCCCTGGGGCAGGGTAAGTCCAGAACTAGAGGGCATAGGTTTAGGGTGAGAGGGGAAAGATATAAAAGAGACCTAAGGGGCAACCTTTTCACACAGAGGGTGGTACGTGTATGGAATGAGCTGCCAGAGGAAATGGTGGAGGCTGGTAAAATTACAACATTTAAGAGGCATCTGGATGGGTATATGAATAGGAAGGGTTTGGAGGGATATAGGCTGGGTGCTGGCAGGTGGGACTAGCTAAGGTTGGAATATCTGGTTGGCATGGGCGAGTTGGACCAAAGGCTCTGTTTCTGTGCTCTACATCTACTATTGTCCCAAGTACCGAGATACAGTGAAAAGTGGTGTTATGCATGCTATACAGGCAGATTGTACCATGCATCAGGGGAGCTGAACAGAATGCAGAATACATTGTTGCAGCCGCAGCGATGGTGCAGAGAGAGATCACCATGAACAATTGAGAGATCTGTTCAGAAGTCTGATTACAGCAGGGAAGAAGTTGTCCTTAAATCTGTTGGTACATGTTTTCAAACTGTTGTACCTTCTGCCCAGTGGAAGAGGGTGGAAGGGTATACCCGGGTTGGGGAAGGGTATTTTGTTGTGTTGGCTGCTTTCCCGAGGCAGCCAGAAGTATAGATGGAGTCATTGTACATAAAACTGGTTTTCATGATGGACTTGCTGCATTCACAACTCTCTGTAATTTCTTGCGGTCTTGGGCAGAGCAATTGCCATCCTGAGCTGTGGGGTGTTCGGATAGGATGCTTTCTATGGTGCATCTATAAAAACTGGTAAGGGGCATTGTGGACAGGCTGCATTTCCTTATCCTTCTGAGGGAGGAGAGGCATTGCTGTGCTTTCTTGACTGTTACATCAACGTGAATGATCTAGGAAAAATTGTTGGTGATCTTTACTCCTGTGAACTTGAAGCAGTTGATCACCTCCACCTCAGCACCCATTGATACTGACAGGGGTGTGTCTTCTACTACACTTCCTAAAGTCAATGACCGGCTCTTTTATTTCGCTGATGTTAATGGAGGGATTGTTGTCCATACACCATGCTACTAAGCACTTGATTAGTTTCCTATATTCTCTCTTGTCATTGTTTGAGATCCAAGCTACAATGGTCGTTTTGCAATCTTTTGGATTCTCTCTAATCTTATCTGCCAAAGTTATCTCTTCTTGCCATTCTGATTTCCCTTTTAAGTGTACTCCAACACCCCCTGTACTCCTCAGGGGCTTCACTTGATCCCAGCTGTCTGTACCTGATACATGTCTCCTCCTCTTTCTTGACCAGAGCCTCAATGTCTCTCGTCATCCAGTGTTTCCTCCCCCTGCCAGCCTTACCCTTCACACTGGCAAGAACATGTTGTCCTTGAACTCTCGTTACCTCGTTTTCAAAAGCCTCTCACTTGCCTGATGTCCCTTTACCTGTGAACAGCCTCCCCAATCATCAACTTTTGAAAGTTCCTGTCCAATACCATTAAAATTTACCTTGTCCCAATTTAGAACTATAGCTTGTGGATCAAGCCTATCCTTTTCCATAACCATTTTAAAACTAAGAGAATTAAAATCACTGGTCCCAAAGTGCTCCTGCACTATTATATCAATCACTTGCCCTGCCTAGTTTCCCAAGAGGAGGTCAGATTTTGCCCTTTCTTTGGTCAGGCCATCTGAACACTGATTGAGAATACGTTCCTCCACCTAGCTTTGTGCCATCTGCGAATTTAGCAACAATGCCCTCAAGTCCTTCATCCAGATTATTAATATACAATGTGAATAGTTGTGGTCTCAAAACAAACCCCTGTGGAACTCCACTATGTACTGGCTGCCATTCTGACAAAGGCTCCCTGCCTTCTGCCCGTCAGTCAATCCTCTCAGTGCCAGGGCTTTGGCCCGAGCACCATGGGCTACTTCCTTATTCAGCAGCCTCCCATGCAGCACCTTGTCACAGACCTTCTGTACATCTGAATAGATCACTTCCATTGCTTACACAGGGTGGTGCATGTTTGGAACGAGCTGCCAGTGGAAGTGGTTGAGCTGGGTACAGTTACAACAATTAAAAGACATTTAGACCGTTAGACAGGTACGTGAAGGGGAAGGGTTTAGAAGGGTATGGGCCAAACGCAGGTAAGTGGGACTAGTTCAGTTTGGGTATCGGGTCAGCTTGGACCAGTATATTCAAAGTTTTTTAATTAGTAAGAGAATCGAGGAAAAGAGGGAAGTGCGGTTGAAGGTTCTCAGATAAACTGTGATCTCATTGAATGGCAGAGTAGGAGTAGACTGAATGGCCTATTTCTCCTCCATCTTATGGTCTTAATGTCTACAGGAGCTCCTCAGGGTAGTGTCTAGACTAGACCATCTTCAGCTGCTTCATCAATGACCTTCCTTCCATTGTAAGGTCAAAAGTGGGGATGTTCACCAATGATTGCACAATGTTCACAACCATTTGTGGTTCCTCAGACACTGAAGTTGTTCATGTTCAAATGCAGTAACATCTGGACAGTAGCCAAACTCAGGCTGACCAGTGGGAAATGATATTCGTGCAATACAAGTGTCAGGCAATGACCAGCTTCAACAACAGACTATCTAACCATTCCCCCTTGATGTTTAGTACCATTACCAGCACTGAATCCCTCGCTGTCAAAATCCTGGGGGTTATCATTGACCACTACTTCCTATAAATATAATGGCTGGAAGTGGGGACAGCTCAGTGGTTAGCACTGCTGCCTCAGCACCAGGGACCCGGCTTTGATTCCAGCCTCCGGTTACTGTCTGTGTGGAGTTTGCACCTTCTTTCCGTTTCTGTGTGGGTTTCCAAAGGGTACTCAAGTTTTCTCCTACAGTCCAAAGATTCTACAAGAGACTGGGTATACTGAAGCATGTAACTCCCCAAAGCCTGTCCACCATCTACAAGGCACAAGTCAGTAGCTCACCACCACCTTCTCAAGGACAGCTAGGGACGGCCACTAAATGCTGGATGTTCCAGTGCGGCCATCATGAACAAATAAAAAGACTCTGTCTTGTACAGACAAGGCTGCAAACCAAATCTGGATCATCACAGTGCCCTTTGTTGTTGCTCATTTCTCAGGATGTGGTTGTCACTGGAAAAGCTGGTTTTTGTTTATTTTGGTCAGCCTGGGTTATTTAAGCTTGCTGCGCCATCCGGGCGCAGGCTGGTATGACTAGGAAAGGAACCAGCTGTGTTTTTATTTGGACAAACATCACAGTGCCGTGGTGGATGTGAACCGCCACTGACTGGAGCATTGTTTACAGGTTCAGTAGGGACCTGTACAGCACACGTTCCTCAGACAGTCTCCCTCAGCGCTGACCCTCCCACAGTGCGGCACTCCCTCAGTACTGACCCTCCGACATTAATTATTGTCTTGATCAACCTCAAATCCCTCACCCCGGGAGCAATGTGGTTGGGTTAAGGTGGCACTATAGAGGTCACTAGTGTGTATGTGCCCCAGGATCAGGAAGACTGCATGCTAAGCTGAGGCTTAGAACAGAGAGCAAAGAGAATTTACAGCCCAAGAACAGGCCTTCGGCCCTCCAAGCCTGAGCCGATCCATATGGACTGTCTAAACCTGTCGCCCAATTCCTAAGCATCTGTATCCCTCTGCTCCCCGTCTACTCAGGCATCTGTCCAGATGCATCTTAAATGAATCTATCATGCCTGCCTCTACCACCTCTGCTGGCAACGCGTACCAGACACCCACCACCCTCTGTGTGAAATACTTGCCGCGTGTATCCCCCTTAAACGCTTCGCCTCTCACCTTGAAAGCGTGATCTCACGTTACTGAATCCCTCACCCTGGGAAAAAGCTTGTCTTCATCCACCCTGTTTATACCCTTCATGATTTTGTAAACCTCAATCAGGTCCCCGCCCCCCAATCTCCTCCTATCTAATGAACACAAAACTAACCTACTCGACCTCTCTTCATAGCTAGCACCTTCCAGACCAGGCAGCATCCCTGTAAACCTTCTCTGCACCCTCTCCAAAGCATCCACATCCTTTTGGTAATGTGGCGCCCAGAACTGTACACAGTATTCTAAATGCGGCCGAACCAATGTCTTGTACAATTTTAACATGACTTGCCAGCTCTTATACTCAATACCCTGTCCAGTGAAGGCAAGCATAGCATATGCCTTCTTGACCACTCTATCCAACTGTGCAGCAACCTTCAGGGTACAATGGACCTGCACTCTCTGACTTCGGTGTGGCCATTTCGGAGACATGGTTAGAGCAGGGACAGGAATGGTTGTTGCAGGTTCCAGGATTCAGATGTTTTAGTAAAAACAGAGAAGATGGTAGAAGAGGGGGAGGTGTGGCATTGTTGGTCAAGGACAGTATTACAGTTGCAGAAGGATGTTTGGGGGCTCGTCAACTGAGGTAGTATGGGCTGAAGTTAGAAACAGGAGAGGAGAGGTCACCCTGCTGGGAGTTTTCTATAGGCCTCTGAATAGTTCCAGAGATCTAGAGGAAAGGATAGCAAAGATGATTCTCGATAGGAGTGAGAGAGACAGAGTAGTTGTCATGGGAGACTTCAACTTTCCAAATATTGACTGGGAACACTATAGTATGAGTGCTATAGATGGGTCAGTTTTTGTCCAGTGTGTGCAGGAGGGCTCCCTGACCCCGTATGTAGACAGGCCAACAGGGGCAAAGCCACATTAGATTTGGTACTGGGTAATGAGCCCGGTCAGACTTGGAAGTAGGTGAGCACTTTGATGATAGCGATCACAATTCTGTTATATTTACTTTAGTGATAGAAAGGGATAGGTGTATACCACTGGGCAAGAGTTA
>NC_057712.1:137202562-137204833 GCF_004010195.1 Chiloscyllium plagiosum
GTATTTGGACAGTAGCAGGTTGGTATTTGGACTGTAATAGGTTGGTATTTGGACAGTAGCAGGTTGGTATTTGGACAGTAACAGGTTGGTATTTTTACAGTAATAGGTTATTGTTTGGAGAAGCAGGTTGATATTTGGACTGTAACAGGTTAGTGTTTGGACTGTAACAGGTTGGTATTTGGACAATAACAGGTTGGTGTTTGGACGGTAACAGATTGGTATTTGGACAGTAGCAGGTTGGTATTTGGACTGTAATAGGTTAGAGTTTGGACAGTAACAGGTTGGTATTTGGGCAGTAACAGGTTGGTGGTTGGACACTAACGGGTTGGTATTTGGATAATAAGAGGTTGGTGTTTGGACAGTAACAGGTTGTGGTATTTGTACCGTAAGATGTTGATATTTGGACATTAACAGCTTGGTATTTGGACAGTAGCAAATTGGTATTTGGACGGTAACAGGTTCGTGTTTGGACAGGAACAGTTTGGTATTTGGACAGTAGCAGGTTGGTATTTGGACATTAACATGTTGGCGTTTGGACAGTAACAGATTGGTGTTTGGACGGTAACAGGTTCGTGGTTGGACAGTAACAGGTTGGAATTTGGACAGTAACAGGTTGGTGTTTGGACGGTAACAGGTTGGTATTTAGAGAATAACAGGTTGGTGTTTGGACAATAACAGGTTGGTATTTGGACAGTAACAGGTTGGTATTTGGATGGTAACAGTTTGGCATTTGGACTGTAACAGGTTGGTGTTTGGACAGTAACAGGTTGATATTTGGACAGTAACAGTGTGGTATTTGTTGAGTAACAGGTTGGTGTTTGAACAATAACAGGTTGGAGTTTGGACAGTTACAGGTTGGTGTTTGGACGGTAACAGGTTGGTATTTGGACAGTAACAGATTGGTATTTGGACGGTAACAGATTGGTATTTGGACTGTAACAGGTTAGTGTTTGGACAGTAACAGGTTGGTGTTTGAACAATAACTGGTTGGAATTTGGACAGTAACAGGTTGGTGTTTGGAGTTAGTGTTTGGACAGTAACAGGTTGGTGTTTGTACAGTAACAGGTTGGTACTTGGACAGAACAGGTTGGTGTTTGGACAGTAACAGGTTGGTATTTGGACAGTAACAGGTTAGTGTTTGGACAGTAACAGTTTGGTATTTGGACAGTAACAGGTTGGTGTTTGGAGAATAACAGGTTAGTATTTGGACAGTAACAGGTTGGAGTTTGGACAGTGACACGTTGGTGTTTGGATAGTAACAGGTTGGTATTTGGACAGTAACAGGTTGGTGTTTGGATAGTAACAGGTTGGAGTTTGGACAATAACAGGTTGGTGTTTAGACAGTGACAGGGTGGTATTTGGACAATAACAGGTTCGTGTTTGGACAGTAACAGGTTGATATTTGGACAGTAACAGATTGGTATTTGGGCAGTAACTGGTTGATATTTGGACAGTAGCAGGTTGGTGTTTGGATGGTAACAGGTTGGTATTTGGACAGTAACAGGTTCGTGTTTGGACAGTGACAGGTTGGTATTTGGAAATTAACAGGTTGGTATTTGGACAGTAACAGATTGGTGTTTGGACAGTGACAGGTTGGTGTTTGGACAGTAACAGATTGGTGTTTGGACAGTGACAGGTTGGTGTTTGGACAGTAACAGGTTGGTATTTGGAAATTAACAGGTTGGTATTTGGACAGTAACAAATTGGTGTTTGGACAGTAACAGGTTGGTGTTTGGACGGTAACAGATTGGCATTTGGACAGTAACAGGTTGGTGTTTGGACAGTAATAGGTTGGTATTTGGACAGTAACAGGTTGGTATGTGGACTGTAACAGGTTGGTATTTGGACGGTAGCATTTTGGTATTTGTACAGTAAGATGTTGATATTTGGACATTAACAGCTTTGTATTTGGACAGTAGCAAATTGGTATTTGGACGGTAACAGGTTCGTGTTTGGACAGTAACAGTTTGGTATTTGGACAGTACCAGGTTGGCATTTGGACATTAACAGGTTGGTGTTTGGACAGTAACAGATTGGTGTTTGGACGGTAACAGGTTCATGTTTGGACATTAACAGGTTGGTATTTGGACAGTAACAGGTTGGTATTTGGACAGTTGCAGGTTGGTATTTGGTCAGTAACAGGTTGGTGTTTGGACGGTTACAGGTTGATATTTAGACAATAACAGGTTGGTGTTTGGACAATAACAGGTTGGTATTTGGACAGTAACAGGTTGGTATTTGGATGGTAACAGTTTGGTATTTGGACTGTAA
>NC_057712.1:137206059-137207724 GCF_004010195.1 Chiloscyllium plagiosum
GGTCGTCATTAATGGAGATGGGGAGGGAGGTGTCAGAGATGGTCCAGGTAAATTTAAGGTCAGGGTGGAATGTGTTGGTGAAGTTGATGAATTGCTCAACCTCCTCGCGGGAGCATGAGGTGGCGCCAATGCAGTCATCAATGTAGCGGAGGAAGAGGTGGGGAGTGGTGCCGGTGTAATTACGGAAGATCAACTGCTCTACGTAGCCAACAAAGAGACAGGCATAGCTGGGGCCCATACGTGTGCCCATGGCTACCCCTTTGGTCTGGAGGAAGTGGGAGGATTCGAAGGAGAAATTGTTAAGGGTGAGGACCAGTTCGGTTGTTAAGAAGGCATATACAGTGTTTTGGCCTTTATTAATAGAGGGATCGAGTTCCGGAACCAGGAGGTTATGCTGCAGCTGTACAAAGCCCTGGTGTAGCGGTACTTGGAGTATTGTGTACAGTTCTGGTCACCGCATTATAAGAAGAATGTGGAAGCTTTGGAAAGGGTGCAGAGGAGATTTATAGGATGTTGCCTGGTATGGAAGGAAGGTCTTATGAGGAAAGGCTGAGGGCCTTGAGGCTGTTCTCGTTAGAGAGAAGAAGGTTGAGAGGTGGCTTAATAGAGACATACAATCAGAGGGTTAGATAGGGTGGACAGGGAGAGTCTTTTTCCAAGTATGGGGACTGAGCACGAGGGGGCATTGCTTGAAATTGAGGGGTGATAGATATAGGACAGATGTCAGAGGGAGTTTCTTTACTCAGAGAGTAGTAAGGGTATAGAATGCTTTGTCTGCAACAGTAGTAGATTCGCCAACTTTAAGTACATTTAAGTCGTCATTGGACAGGCATATGGATGTACGTGGAATAGTGTAGGTTAGATAGGCTTCAGATTGGTATGACAGATCGGTGCAATATCGAGGGCCGAAGGGCCTGTACTGTGCTGTAATGTTCTCTATTCTATCTCTCTGCTCATCAACTTTTCCCAAGGCTCTTCCATTTATAGTTCAATCTAGAATCAGACATTCCAAAATGTATCCCCTCCCAGTTGATGGAGCTGTGTGTGTAAAGTTCTCCCTGATCCCTGCCCATGCTGAGTGACTCAGTTGGAGCAGCTGGGTGTGTGTCCAGGGTTTGGTTTGATGTTGACACTGTAACTGTGTTTACTCATGTGCCTCCACCCTGCTCAGGAATGTTCTCATGACAGTGCCTGTGTGAGCTGCAACCTGTGAACCTGAAAATCCAGTTTCAGTGCTGGGTCCTCTACGTTTTGTCATTTATATAAATGATTTTGATACGCGCATAAGAGATGCAATTAGTAAGTTTGCAGATGACACCAAAATTGGAGGTGTAGTGGACAGCGAAGAGGGTTACCTCAGATTACAACAGGATCTGGACCAGATGGGCCAATGGACTGAGAAGTGGCAGATGGAGTTTAATTCGGATAAATGCAAGGTGCTGCATTTTGGGAAAGCAAATCTTAGCAGGACTTATACACTTAATGGTAAGGTCCGAGGGAGTGTTGCTGAACAAAGAGACCTTGGAGTGCAGGTTCATAGCTCCTTGAAAGTGGAGTCACAGGTAGATAGGATAGTGAAGAAGGCGTTTGGTATGCTTTTCCTTTATTGGTCAGAGTATTGAGTACAGGAGTTGGGAGGTCATGTTGCGGCTGTACAGGACATTG
>NC_057712.1:137207854-137221982 GCF_004010195.1 Chiloscyllium plagiosum
AGATATAAAAAGGACCTAAGGGGCAACTTTTTCACGCAGAGGGTGGTACGTGTATGGAAAGGGCTGCCAGAGGAAGTGGTGGAGGCTGGTACAATAGCAACATTTAAAAGGCATTTGGATGGGTATATGAATAGGAAGGGTTTGGAGGGATATGGGCCGGATGCTGGCAGGTGGGACTAGATTGGGTTGGGATATCTGGTTGGCATGGACAGGTTGGCCCGAAGGGTCTGTTTCTGTGCTGTACATCTCGATGACTCTATAAGAGTTGTTCTGCTTTGGGTACTCCTGAAACCAGCTGCCTGGTCAGTGCCTGAGTGAGGATAAACTGGGATTTCTGCTGGAGGCAGATAGGCTGCTCATTTTCCAATGGGGATGTCTGGGCAAAACTATCCATCCTATATTAAGAAAGTGAACCATACTCGCCCTGTGTCCCTGCCCTGTGTGGTTCCTTACTCCACACTATGTCCATGTCCTTCCTTGCTGGCATCGGCACTGCCTCATTTCTCTCACCTCCCTGTCTAGCTGCAGTAGGTTCATGGAGCAGGCTGTGGGATCTGTGACGATTCCACACATTCCCAAACACAGTGGTGTCCTGCAGTTCACTGCTTCATCATTCAGCCACTTGAGGAAATCACTCAAAGAGAGAGGCTCCGAGACAACAGACAGGATCACTGTGTGAGAGGGAGTGTGAGTCAGTCCAGCTGCGATAACACACTGATGGGAGCACACACAGTTCCATAACGTGATGGTTGTGCCCTTGTGCAAGCCCCCCGTATAGAAGAAACCCGCTTTAGAAACAGCACTGAGTGATGACGCTGTGATTGTGTCACAGCCAACACGTGGAAAAGTCCATGCTGTAGAAACAGTGTCTCCAATTTCTCAATTGTGTTACAGAGAATTTGCATTATTGAAACATATTATAAAACCCACCTATAACTCAGGAAACCAATGTCATTATCCACAGAGCAGTTTGTGAGAGTGTGTTAATGTGTGCAGTGGCTCTGTCTGTGGATTTCTGAGAGATCCCTCATTGCATCCTGTCCCAGTGCAGTCCTCACTATCCCAGGGCAGTCCCCAGTCACTGTCCCAGAGCAGTCCTCACTGTCCCGGGGCAGTCCCCAGTCACTGTCCCAGAGCAGTCCTCACTGTCCCAGAGCAGTCCTCACTGTCCCGGGGCAGTCCCCAGTCACTGTCCCAGAGCAGTCCTCACTGTCCCGGGGCAGTCCTCACTGTCACGGCGGAGTTCATGGTCACTGTCCCAGTGCAGTCCTCACTGTCCCGGGGCAGTTCCCAGTTACTGTCTCAGTGCAGTCCTCACTGTCCCGGGGCAGTTCCCAGTCACTGTCCTAGTGCAGTCCTCACTGTCCCGGGGCGGTTCCCAGTGCAGTCCTCACTGTCCCGGGGCGGTTCCCTGTCACTGTCCCAGTGCAGTCCTCACTGTCCCGGGGCAGTCCTCACTGTCCCGGGGCGGTTCCCTGTCACCGTTCCAGTGCAGTCCTCACTGTCCCGGGGCGGTTCCCTATCACTGTCCCAGTGCAGTCCTCACTGTCCCGGGGCAGTTCCCTGTCACTGTCCCCGTGCTGTCCTCACTGTCCTGGAGCTGTATCCAGTCACTGTCCCGGGGCAGACCTCACTGTCCCGGGGCAGTTCCCAGTCACTGTCCCGGGGCAGACCTCACTGTCCCAGGGCAGTTCCCAGTCACTGTCCCGGGGCGGTTCCCAGTCACTGTCCCGGGGCGGTTCCCAGTCACTGTCCCGGTGCAGTCCTCATTGTCCCGGGGCGGTTCCTAGTCACTGTCCCAGTGCAGCCCTCACTGTCCCGGGGCGGTTCCCAGTCACTGTCCCAGTGCAGTCCTCACTGTCCCGGGGCGGTTCCCAGTCACTGTCCCGGGGCAGTTCCCAGTCACTGTCCCAGTGCAGTCCTCACTGTCCCGGGGCGGTTCCCAGTCACTGTCACAGTGCAGTCCTCACTGTCTTGGGGCGGTTCCCTATCACTGTCCCAGAGCAGTTCTCACTGTCCCGGGGCGGTTCCCTGTCACTGTCCCAGTGCAGTCCTCACTGTCCCGGGGCGGTTCCCAGTGACTGTCCCGGGACGATTCCCAGTCACTGTCCCAGTGCAGTCCTCACTGTCCCGGGGCGGTTCCCTGTCACTGTCCCAGTGCAGTCCTCACTGTCCCGGGGCGGTTCCCTATCACTGTCCGAGTGCAGTCCTCACTGTCCCAGGGCGGTTCCCAGTGACTGTCCCGGGACGATTCCCAGTCACTGTCCCAGTGCAATCCTCACTGTCCCGGGCAGTTCCCAGTCACTGTCCCAGTGCAGCCCTCACTGTCCCGGGGCGGTTCCCAGTCACTGTCCCAGTGCAGCCCTCACTGTCCCGGGGCAGTTCATGGTCACTGTCCCAGTGCAGTCCTCACTGTCCCGGGGCTGTTCCCTGTCACTGTCCCAGTGCAGTCCTCACTGTCCCAGGGCGGTTCCCAGTCACTGTCCCAGTGCAGACCTCACTGTCCCGGGGCGGTTCCCAGTCACTGTCCCAGTGCAGTCCTCACTGTCCCGGGGCGGTTCCCAGTCACTGCCCCAGTGCAGTCCTCCCTGTCCCGGGGCGGTTCCCAGTCACTGTCCCAGTGCAGACCTCACTGTCCCGGGGCGGTTCCCAGTCACTGTCCCAGTGCAGTCCCCACTGTCCCGGGGCGGTTCCCAGTGCAGTCCTCACTGTCGCGGGACGGTTCCCAGTCACTGTCCCAGTGCAGACCTCACAGTTCATGGTCACTGTCCCAGTGCAGCCCTCACTGTCCCGGGGCAGTTCATTGTCACTGTCCCAGTGCAGCCCTCACTGTCCCAGGGCGGTTCCCGGTCACTGTCCCAGTGCAGCCCTCACTGTCCCGGGGCGGTTCCCGGTCACTGTCCCAGTGCAGTCCTCACTGTCCCGGGGCGTTTCCCAGTCACTGTCCCAGTGCAGTCCTCACTGTCCCGGGGCGGTTCCCTGTCACTGTCCCAGTGCAGTCCTCACTGTCCCGGCGCTTTTCCCAGTCATTGTCCCAGTGCAGTCCTCACTGTCCCGGGGCAGTTCCCAGTCACTGTCCCGGGGCAGTTCCCAGTCACTGTCCCGGGGCGGTTCCCAGTCACTGTCCCGGAGCGGTTCCCAGTCACTGTCCCGGGGCGGTTCCCAGTCACTGTCCCGGGGCGGTCCTCATTGTCCCGGGGCGGTTCCCAGTCACTGTCCCAGTGCAGTCCTCACTGTCCCAGTGCAGTCCTCACTGTCCCGGGGCGGTTCCCAGTCACTGTCCCGGGGCGGTTCCCAGTCACTGTCCCGGGGCAGTCCTCACTGTCCCGGGGCGGTTCCCTATCACTGTCCCAGAGCAGTCCTCACTGTCTTGGGGCGGTTCCCTATCACTGTCCCAGTGCAGTCCTCACTGTCCCGGGGCGGTTCCCTGTCACTGTCCCAGTGAAGTCCTCACTGTCCTGGGGCGGTTCCCTGTCACTGTCCCAGTGCAGTCCTCACTGTCCCGGGGCGGTTCCCTGTCACTGTCCCAGTGAAGTCCTCACTGTCCCGGGGCGGTTCCCAGTCACTGTCCCAGTGCAGTCCTCAGTACACTGGGTATTTACATGGTTTCCTTTCCCACCTCCAAACCTTTTTATGAGGCATCATGCTGGGGCCCGATTCTGGGTGAATCCGGGCTTTAGTTAGCAGGCAGGTTCTGACGAGGGGTCACTGGACCCAAAATATTAACTCTGAGTTCTCTCCATTCAGGGAGAACTCAGCAGCGTTTAAAGTTTCCAGAACAAGCAATAGGACAGAGAGAATGGAGAGGATCAGGAATCTAACTCCAGGCACAGCAGATAAGGGGACAGCTATGAGAAAGGATGTAGTCGACACAGGACTGAGGCTGTACTTAAATACATGTGTACATGAAACACGGTAAATGAGCTTGTAGTGCAGATTGACATTGACAGGTACGATGTAGTGGGTATCACAGAGATGTGGCTGCAAGGGGCTCAGGGCTGGGAACTAAGTATAAAAGGATACACATTGAATCGAAAAGACAGGCAAATGGGTGGAGGTTGCCTTGTAAGTAAGAAATGAAATTAAATCGATAGCAAGAAATGATATAGAGACGGAAAGTGTAGATTCTGTTTGGGTAGGAAAGGGAAAATGACCCTGATGGGAGTTCTATACAGGCAATAGTCAGGAAGTGGGGAAGAGAGTGGGCGGCACGGTGGCTCAGTGGTTAGCACTGCTGCCTCGCAGCAATAGTCAGGAAGTGGGGAAGAAAACAAATTAGGCAATAGATCAGGTATTAAAGGCACTATTACAATTATCACGGGGGACTTCAATATGCAGCTGCACTGGGAAAATCAGATTGGTAGCAGATCACAAGAAAGGAACTTGGTGCAGTTGTCTGCAAGATGGTTTTCTTTGGAGCAGCTTGTGGTAGAGCCCAGGAAGGAACAGGCAATGCTGGATTTAACAATGTGTTATGAGGCAGACTTGATTAGGGAGCTTAAAGTGAAGGAGCCCCTACAGGACAATGTCCCGAATGTGATGGAATTCATCCTTCGCTTTGAGAGGGAGAAACTGGAATCAGTCGTAATGGGATTACCATTGGGTAAACAGAACTCCAAAGACATGAGGGTGGAGCTGGCCAGAGTTGATTGGAAGGGGAGCCGAGCAGAGGGGATGATGGTGGAGCAGCAATGGCAGGAGTTTTTGGGGGTAATTTGGGAGGCACAGCAGAAATTCATCCCAAGGAAGAAGTAACTCACTAAGGGGAGGATGTGACAGTCATGGCTAATAAGGGGAGGCAGGGACAGTATGAAAGCAAATGAAAAAGCATACCATGGGGTGTGTGTTAGTGGGAAGTCAGGCAGTTGGGAAGCCTTCGAAAACTGACAGAGTCATAGAGATATACAGCACGGAAATATACCCTTCGGTCCAACTCAGCCATGGTGGTCAGATATCCGAGACAAATCTAGTCCCATTTGCCAGCATTTAGCCATATCCCTCCAAACCCTTCCGATTCATATACCCATCCAGATGCTTTTCAAATGTTGTAATTGTACCAGCCTCCACCACTTCCTCTGGCAGCTCATTCCATACACTCACCACCCTCTGTGTGAAAACGTTTCCCCTCAGGTCCCTTTCAAATCTTTTCCCTCTCACCTTAAACCTATGACCTCTAGTTCTGGACTCCCCCACACAAGGCAAAGGCCTGGTTTATTTACCCTATCCATGCTCCTCATGATTTTATAAACCTCAATAAGGTCACCCCTCAGCCTCCGATGTTCCAGGCAAAACATCCCAGCCTATAGATAGACTGGAAAGTTGAGCGGAAAAGTGGCAGATGGTTTCCAATCCACACAAATGTGAGGTGATGCATTTGGGCAAAACTAATTCTAGAGCGAATTATACAATGAACGGAAGAGCCTTGGGAAAAGTTGATGGGCAGAGAGATCTGGGAGTGCAGGTCCATTGTACCCTGAAAGTTGCTGCACAGTTGGATAAAGTGGTCAAGAAGGCACATGGTATGCTTGCCTTCATTAGACGGGGTATTGAGTATAAGAGCTGGCAGGTCATGTTAAAATTGTACAAGACATTGGTTCAGCCACATTTAGAATACTGTGTACAGTTCTGGTCGCCACACTACCAAAAGGATGTGGACCCTTTGGAGAGGGTGCAGGGAAGGTTTACGAGGATGTTGCCTGGTCTGGAAGGTGCTAGCTATGAAGAAAGGTTGAATAGGTTAGGTTAGTTTTCACTAGCAAAAAGGAGATTGAGGGGGGTCCTGAGTGAGGTTTACAAAATCATGAAGGGTATAGACAGGGTGGATAGAGACAAGCTTTTTCCCAGGGTGAGGGATTCAATAACGAGAGATCACGCTTTCAAGGTGAAAAATTTAAGGGGGATACACGCAGCAAGTGCTTTACACAGAGGGTGGTGGGCGTCTGGAACGCGTTGCCAGCAGAGGTGGTAGAGGCAGGCACGGTAGATTCGTTTAAGATGCATCTGGACAGATGCATGAGTACGTGGGGAACAGAGGGATACAGATGCTTAGGAATTGACCGACAGTACATTTGGATTGGCTCAGGCTTGGAGGGCTGAAGGGCCTGTTCCTGGGCTGTAAAATTTCTTTGTTTATTCAGCCTCTCCCTGTAGCTCAAATCCTCCAACCCTGGCAACATCCTTGTCAATCTTTTTAGAGCCCTTTTGAGTTTAACAACATCCTTTCTATATCAGGGAAACCATAATTACACACAGTATTCCAAAAGTGTCCTGTACAGTTGCAACATGACCTCCCAATTCCTGTACTCACTGCCCTGGCCAGTAAAGGCAAGCATTCCAAACGCCGCCTTCATCACCCTGCCTATCTGTGATTCCACTTTCAACGAGCCTTGAACCTGCAGTCTAAGGTCTCTTTGTTCAGCAACACTCCTCAGGACCTTACTATTAAGTGTATAAGTCCTGCCCTGATTTGTCTTTCCAAAATGCAGACCTCCCGTTTATCTAAATGAAACTCCATCTGCCACCCCTTGGACCATTGGCCCATCTTATTCAAGATCCCATTGTACTCTGAGGTAACCTCCTTCACTGTCCACTATACCTCAATTTTGGTGTCATCTGTAAACTTACTAACCTTACCTCCTATGTTCGCATCCGAATCATTTATATAAATGACGAAAAGCAATGGATCCAGCACCGATCCTTGTGGCACACCACTGGTCACAGGCCTCCAGTCTGAAAAACAACCCTCCACCACCACCCTCTGTTTTATACCTTCAAGCCAGTTCTGTATCCAAATGGCTAGTTCTCTCCGTGTTTTCATCATTTATATAAATGATTTGGATGTGAGCATAAGAGGTAGTTAGTAAGTTTGCAGATAACACCAAAATTGGAGGTGTAGTGGACAGCGAAGAGGGTTACCTCAGATTACAACAGGATCTGGACCAGATGGGCCTATGGACTGAGAAGTAACAGATGGAGTTTAATTCAGATAAATGCGAGGTACTGCATTTTGGGAAAGCAAATCTTAGCAGGAATTATACACTTAATGGTAAGGTCCGAGGGAGTGTTGCTGAACATAGAGACCTTGGAGTGCAGGTTCATAGCTCCTTGGTCTCCTTCCTATCGGAAAGATGTTGTAAAACTTGAAAGGGTTCAGAAAAGATTTACAAGGATGTTGCCAGGGTTGGAGGATCTGAGCTACAGGGAGAGGCTGAACAGGCTGGGACTGTTTTCCCTGGAACGTTCGGAACCTTATAGAGGTTTATAAAATCATGAGGGGCATGAATAGGATAAATAGACAAAGTCATTTCCCTGCGGCAGGGAGAGTCCAGAACTAGAGGGCATAGGTTTGTGGTGAGAGGGGAAAGATATAAAAGAGACCTAAGGGGCAACCTTGTCACTCAGAGGGTGGTATGTGTATGGAAAGGGCTGCCAGAGGAAGTGGTGGAGGCTGGTACAATTGCAACATTTAAAAGGCATTTGGATGGGTATATGAATAGGAAGGGTTTGGAGGGATATGGGCCGGGTGTGGGCAGGTGGGACTAGATTGGGTTGGGATATCTGGTCAGCATGGACAGGTTGGACAGAAGGGTCTATTTCCTTGCTGTACATCTCTATGACTCTGTGACCTAACCTTGCTAACCAGTCTACCACGAGGAACCCCAGCATTGTCAAGCACCTTTCTGAAGTTCATATAGATCACGTCCACCGCTCTGCCCTCATCAATCCTTTTCATTATGTCTTCAAGAAACTCAGTCAAGTTTGAGACATGATTTCCCATGCACAAAGCCACGTTGACTGTCCCTAATCAGTCCTTGCCTTTCCAAATACATGTGCAGTTCCAAATCCTGTCCCTCATGATTCCCTCCAACAACTTGCCCACCACCAACGTCAGGCTCACTGGTCTGTAGTTCTCTGGCTTGTCCTTACCACCTTTCTTAAATAGTGGCATCACATTAGCCAACTTTCAGTCTTCCGGCACCTCACCTGTGACTATCGATGATACAAATATCTCAGCAAGGGGCCCAGCAATCACTTCTCTAGCTTCCCACAGAGTCCTAGAGTACACCTGATCAGGTCCTGGGGATTTATCCACCTTTAACCGTTTCAAGACATCCAGCACTTCCTCCTCTGTAATATGGACATTTTTCAAGATGTCACTATCTATTTCCCTACATTCTATATCTTCCATGACCTTTTCCACAGTAAACACTGATGCAAAATACTCGTTTAATATCTCCCCCATTTGCTGCAGTCCCACACATAGGCTGCCTTGCTGATCTTTGAGGGGCCCTATTGTCCCCCTCATTTCCCTTTTGTCCTTAATGTATTATGAAGTCCATTTGGCAAATAGGGTTAAGGAGAATCCAATGCTATCTCATGTCCCCATTTTGTCCTCCTGATTTCCCTTTTAAGTGGGGAATTGAAAACTAGAGGGCATAGGTTTAAGATGAAAGGAGAAAGATTAAAACTGACCCGAGGGGCACCTTCTTCACACAGAGAGTGGTGCGTGTATGGAATAGGCTGTCCAAGAAAGTGGTTGAGGCAAATACAATAGCAACATTTTAAAAACATTTGGATAGCTATATGGTTGGGAAGGCTGTGGAAGAATATGGACCATATGTGGACAGTTTGGGCCAAGGGGCCTGTTTTCATGCTGTATTACTCTGTCTCTAAGTATACTCCTACTGCCTTCATATTCTTCTGAGGATTCACTTGATCTCTGCTGTCTATACCTGACAAATGCTTCTTCCTTTTTCTTGACCAAACTTTCGATTTCTCTATAATTCAGCAGCCCTTGCACCTACCAGCCTTTCCTTTCACCCGAACAGGCATATACTTTCTCTGGACTCTCATCATCTCATTTTTGAATGCTTCCCCTTTTCCAGCGTCTCTTTACCTGCAAACATCTGCCTCCAATCAAGTTCTTGCCTAATACCGTCAAAATTAACCTTCCTCCAATTTAGAACTTCAACTGTTAGATCTGGTCTATCCTTTTTCATCACTATTTTAAAACGAATAGAATTATGGTCACTGGCCCCAAAGTGCTCCCCCACTGACACCTCAGTCACCTGCCCTGCCTTTTTTCCCAAGAGTAGGTCAAATTTTACACCTTCTCTGGTAGGTTCAACAACATACTGAATCACACACCTTTCTTGTACACTTAACAAATTCCTTTCCATCTAAACCCTTAACACTATGGCAATCTCAGTCTATGTTTGGAAAGTTAAAATCACCTAATATAACCACCCTATTATTCTTACAAATCTCCTTACAAATTTCCTGCTGGCTATTGGGTATAGTACAATTTCATTAAGGTGATTATCCCTTTCTTATTTCTCACTTCCACCCAATTAATTTCCTTGGATGTATTTCCAGGAATATCATCCCTAAGTACAGTCATAATGTTATCCCTAATCAAAAATGCCACTCCCCCTCCTCTCTTGCCCCCTTTCTATCCTGCCTATAGCATCTACAGCCTGAATCATTAAGCTGCCAGTCCTGTCCATCCCTGAGTCACGCCTCTGTAATCGCCATGGTATCTTAGTCTCATGTTCCTAACCATGCCCTGAGGTCATCTGCTTTCCCTGTCAGGCCTCTTACATTGAAATAAATGCAGTTTAATTTATTGTTCACTGCTTTGTTCCTGACTGTTTGACTTGCTCCTTTTCCCAATTGTACAAGTCTCAGACTAATCTCTTTAGTCCCAAACCCACCTGCTTTTTTTTTCCCTGGTTTAAATCTTCTGAAGCAACTGTAGCAAATCTCCCTGCCACTTTATAGTCCCCTTACAATTCAAGTGCAATCTGTCCTACTTATCCAGGTCACTTCTACCCCAGAACAGATTTCAATAAACCAAAAATGTGACTCCTTCTCCCCTGCACCAGCTCCTGAGTCAAGCATTCATCTGCTCTATGCTCCTATTCCTACCCTTACTAGCTCGTGGCACTGGAGTTATTCAGGTATTATTACCCTCGAGGACCTTTGTTGTAAATTCCTGCATAGCTTTCTATATTCTCTCCTCAGAATCCCACCCTTTTCTCTTCCAATGTCGTTGCCTCCAATGTGTACAATGACCACCTGCTGGTCCCCCTCCCCGTTGAGAATATTCTGAACCTTCTCCAAGGACAACTGAACAAGTGGTAAGGGAGGAGAAGATGAAATCCTGGGACTAGTTGAGTTTTGGATTATGTTTGACAAGGACTGGTTGGACTGAAGGGTCTGTTTCTGTGCTTTATGACTGAGGAGTGTCAGCTAATCATATAAAAGAAGATGACAAAAGTTTTTTGTTTTAGGTATCTGAAAGGTTAGAGAGAGGGAAGAGTGGACGTTAGACTGCTGGAAAATGAGGCTGGAGAAGTAGCAATGGGGAACAAAGAAATGGCAGAGTAACTGAGCCGGGACTTTGCATCAGTTTTCATGATGGAAGACACTAGCAGTATTACCAGTGTTTTGGCCTTTATTAATAGAGGGATCGAGTTCCGGAACCAGGAGGTTATGCTGCAGCTGTACAAAGCTCTGGTACGGCTGCACTTGGAGTATTGTGTACAGTTCTGGTCACCGCATTATAAGAAGGGTTTGGAAGCTTTGGAAAGGGTGCAGAGGAGATTTACCAGGATGTTGCCTGGTATGGAGGGAAGGTCTTTCGAGGAAAGGCTGATGAGGGCCTTGAGGCTGTTCTCGTTAGAGAGAAGAAGGTTGAGAGGGGACTTAATAGAGACATACAAGATAATCAGAGGGTTAGATAGGGTGGACAGGGAGAGCCTTTTTCCAAGTATGGGGACGGCAAATATGAGGGGACACAACTTTAAAGTGAGGGGAGATAGGTATAAGACAGATGTCAGACGTAGTTTCTTTACTCAGAGAGTAGTAAGGGTATGGAATGCTTTGCCTGCAACAGTAGTAGATTCGCCAAGTTTAAGTGCATTTAAGTTGTCATTGGACAAGCATATGGACATACATGAAATAGTGTAGGTGGGATGGGCTTCAGATTGGTATGACGGGGCGGCGCAACATCGAGGGCCGAAGGGCCTGTACTGTGCTGGAATGTTCTATGTTCTATATACCAGAACTTCGAGAGTCAGGGGTGGAGTGAGTGTAGTGGCCATCACCGAGGAGGAGGTGCTGGAGAATCTGATAGGTCTGTAAATGGATCAATCATACAGACCACATCTGGACTACACCCCTGATGAAGATATTTCTGGAGATTGAAGAGGCATTGGTGGTAATCTTTCAGGAATCACTGGAGTCAGGACGGACTCAGGATTGGAAAATAGCTACTGTAAGAAGGGAGGGAGACAGAAGACTGGAAACTGTAGGCCAGTTAGCCTGACCTTGGTTGTTAAGATTTTGGAGTCCATTAAAGATGGGATTGCAGAGTACATGGACATCTGTGGTAAAGTAGGGCTGAGTCAGCATGGCTTTTCCAAGGGGAGATCATGCCTGAGCAATCTGTTAGAATTCTTTGAGGAGATTATGAGCAAGTTAGAGAAAGGAGAGCCAGTGGATGTGAACTATTTGAATTTCCAGAAGGCCTTTGACAAAGTACTACACAGGAGGCTGTTAAAAAAGGTAAGAGCCCATGATGGTATGGGCAAGGTACTGAAATGGATAGAGGATTGGCTGACTGGCAGAAGGTAGAAAGTGGGGGTAAAGGAACCTTTTTCAAATGGCAGCTGGTGACCAATGGAGTTCCACAGAATTTCATGTTGGGACCACAACTATTCATGTTCTGCATTAACAGTTTGGAAGAAGGAGCTGAGGGCTTTGTTGCTAAGTTTACAAATGACACAGAGCAAGGTGGAGGGACAGGTAGTGTTGAGGAAATGGGGAGGCTGCAGAAGGACTTGGACAGGCTGAGTGTGGGTAAAGAATTGACAGATGGAGTACAATGTGAGCAAGTGTGAGGTTTTAAACTTTGGTAGGAAGAATAAAGGCATGGACTATTTTCTAAACAGGGAAAGTTTTCAGAAATCTGAAACACTAAGTGACTTGGGAGTCTTAATTCAGGATTCTTTTAAGGTTAACATGCAGGTTCGGTCAGCACTTAGAAAGGTAAAAGCAAAGTCAGCTTTCATTTCAGGAGAGTTAGAATTGAAGAGCAGAGATGTATTGCTGACGCTGTTGAAGGCTCTGGTCAGACCACATTTGGAATACTGTGAGCAGTTTTGGTCCCTGTATCTAAGGAAGGATTTTGGAAGGGGTCCAGAGGAAGTTTACAAGAACAACCCCAGGGATGAAAGGCCTGTCATGAGGAGTAAATGATGAATGATGAGGTCTTGTGGATAGTTGCTGAGCAAAGAGACCTTGGAATGCAGGTTCATAGCTCCTTGAAAGTGGAGTCAGAGGTAGACAGGATAGTGAAGAAGGCGTTTGGTATGCTTGTCTTTATTGGTCAGTGCATTGAGTATAGGAGTTGGGTGGTTACATTGGATTGTACAGAACATTGGTTAGGCCACTTTTCGAATACTGTGTTCGATTCCGGTCTCAGTGCTATAGGATGGATGTTCTGAAACTTGAAACGTTTGGAAAAGATTAACAAGAATGTTGCTGGGATTAAATTCTAAATAAATCTAGTCTCATTTGCCAGCACTCGGTCCATATCCCTCTGAAGCCTTCCTATTCATGTACCCATCCAGATGCATTTTAAATGCTGTAATTGTACCAGTCTCCGCCTCTACTTCTGGCATCTCATTCCATACATGCACCATCCTCTGCGTGAAAACATTACCCCTTAGGTCCCATTTAAACCTATCCCCTCTTAGCTGAAACCTATACCCTCTAGTTTTGGACACTCATACCGGGGAAAAAGACCTAATCCATTCCCCACATGATTTTATAAACCACTGGCTCCGACAGTCAAGGGAAAATAGCCCCGGCCTCTCCCTGCAGCTCAAACTGGGCTCTTGCTAGTCCTGCTGCTCTGTGACAGTGTCACTGGGCCCTCACTGTGGGGGCTGGTTAGTCCCCCTGCTCTGTGACAGTGTCACTGGGCTCTCGCTGTGGGGGCTGCTTAGACCCCCTGCTCTGTGACAGTGTCACTGGGCCCTCACTGTGGGGGCTGGTTAGTCCCCCTGCTCTGTGACAGTGTCACTGGGCCCTCACTGTGGGGGCTGGTTAGTCCCCCTGCTCTGTGTGACAGTGTCACTGGGCTCGGTGTGGGGGCTGGTTAGTCCCCCTGCTCTGTGACAGTGTCACTGGGCCCTCACTGTGGGAGCTGGTTAGTCCCCCTGCTCTGTGACAGTGTCACTGGGCCCTCATTGTGGGAGCTGGTTAGTCCCCCTGCTCTGTGACAGTGTCACTGGGCCCTCACTGTGGGAGCTGGTTAGTCCCCCTGCTCTGTGACAGTGTCAGTGGGCCCTCACTGTGGGGGGCTGGTTAGTCCCCCTGCTCTGTGACAGTGTCACTAGGCTCTCGGTGTGAGGGCTGGTTAGTCCCCCTGCTCTGTGACAGTGTCACTGGGCTCTCGGTGTGGGGGCTGGTTAGTCCCCCTGCTCTGTGACAGTGTCATTGGGCCCTCACTGTGGGGGGCTGGTTAGTCCCCCTGCTCTGTGACAGTGTCACTGGGCTCTCGGTGTGGGGGCTGGTTAGTCCCCCTGCTCTGTGACAGTGTCACTGGACCCTCACTGTGGGAGCTGGTTAGTCCCCCTGCTCTGTGACAGTGTCACTGGGCCCTCACTGTGAGGGCTGGTTAGTCCCCCTGCTCTGTGACAGTGTCACTGGGCCCTCACTGTGGGAGCTGGTTAGTCCCCCTGCTCTGTGACAGTGTCACTGGGCCCTCACTGTGGGGGCAGGCTAATACCCCTCTGTAAGCTGTGCCTTTTCTTTGGCAGGGTCCCCAGGACATGTCCACAATGGTTTACCCACGCGATGAGAAACTCAGTCAGGAGGATATCATTTCCAACACCAAGGTGGTGATGCAGGGCCTGGAGGCTCTGAAGAATGAACATAACTCCATCCTGCACAGTCTGCTGGAGACCATCAGCTGCCTGAAGAAGGATGAGGAAGCCAATCTGGTGCATGAGAAATCCAACCTCATCAGGAAGTCCGTGGAGATGATCGAGCTGGGGCTCGGAGAGGCTCAGGTACCAGCAGGGAAGGTGGAGGGGAATCCGCGGAGGGAGAGGGGGAG
>NC_057712.1:137225628-137229437 GCF_004010195.1 Chiloscyllium plagiosum
TCACCCCCGCCAAGTCCTCACCCCCGCCCCCCCCCCCCCCCCAGTCTGGAGCCAATGTGTTCCTTCAAGAGTGAAGGACCGGGGCAGGGAAGCCTGCATGTCAAGGGAATTTGAGAGTCTGATAAAGTAAAAGAAGGAAGTATGTGTCAGGAAAAGCACATCAAAAACAGGGGAGCCTCTTCAAAAATAGAGTTTTTATTCATTCATAGCATGCAGGGATTGCTATTTATTGCCCATCCCAGAGGGCAGTTAAGGGGACTAGATTAGGTTAGGATATCTGGTCGGCATGGCTGAGTTGGACCAAAGAGTTTGATTCTGTGCTGTACATCGCTGTGACTCCAAGAGTCAGCCATGTTGCTGTGGGTCTGGAGTCACATTTAGTCCAGACCAGGTAAGGCTGGCATTTTCCTTCCCCAAAGGAGATGAGTGAATGAGGTGGGGTTTTCTGACAATCAGCAATAGTTTTGTGGTTATCGTCAGACTCTTGATTCCAGATTTTTATCGAATTCAAATTCCAGCATCTGCCTTGACAGGATTTGAACCCAGATCTCTGATATAACAATCCCACAATGATGTTACTTGGCCATCATCTCCTGTGTTTGTTGGTCAATATGTACACGGTGTGCTGAAGGGTTTATTTCTGCACTGTAGATTCTGTGACAATATATCAGGGATAATCCCAGTGAACTTTCTCTGAACTGCTTCCAATGAACTGATATCTTTCCTTAATAAGGGACACAGCTGCTGACAGTTCTCCAGATGTGCTCTCCCCAGCTCCCTGTACAGTTGCAGTAAGGCTCTCCCTGTACAGTTGCAGTAAGGCTCCCCCTACTCTTATACTCCAACCCCCTCGAAATAAGGACCAACATTCCATTAGCCCTTCCTGATTACCTGCTGTACCTGGGTGCTAGCTTTCTGTGTTTCGTGCAGCAGTGATCCCTGTGGAACTGCACTGGTGACAGGTCACCAGCCTGAAAACGATCCCCTTATCCCCACTCGCTGTTTCCTGCCCATCAGCCAGTTCTCTATCCACACCAATACATGACCTCCAACCCCACAGGCTCTAACACAGTGACTTCACCTTTTGTGAGGTACCTTGTGAGCTTCCTGCAGGTCCAAATGCACCACATTTACTGATTCCCCTCCATCTTCTCTGAGGCTTCCTATTTCCCGTTCCCAAAGTCACGCTGACTCTGCTTGATTAGATTATGATTTTCCACATGTGCTGCAATTAATTCCTTAATAATTGATTCCAGCATTTTTCCCACAATACGCTTCTCTAAGTACACGGCAAGGAAATGAATAGTGAAAGTTTGGCCCTTTAGAGAACGGAAGTCTGAGGTAATAAAGGGAAAGCTCAGCAATGGCAAAATCACAAAACCAATATTTTGTCACTGTTTTTCATAAAGGAAGATAATTTCTTCCAAAAGCTGCAGTTGCTACAGAGGAACTTGGTGAAATTCCTATAACCAGGGAGAAGATATTTAGTAAACTGATGAGATTAAAGGCAGATATGTCCTTGGGTCTTGATGGCCTGCACCCTAGGGTATTAAAGGAGGTGGCAGCAGAGATAGTAGATGTATTTATGATATTCCAAAGTTCCCTGGATTCTGGAAAGGTCCTCGTGGATTGGAAACATGTTAATGTGACACCTTTATTCAAAAAGGGAAGCTATTAACCAGCTAGTTTGACCTCTGTAATGGGAAAGTTGCTGGAATCAATCATAAAGAAGGAGATAACTGAACACTTGGAAAAATAAAGCTCGATTCGCCAATGTCAGCACGGTTTCACAAAGGGCAGGTTGTGCTTGACAAACTTCCTGGAGTTCTTCGAGAATATAACTTGCAAGGTGGATAATGGGGATCTGGTGGATGTGGCATATCTAGACTTCCAGAAGGTATTTGATAAGGTGCCACACAAAAGACTGATTCAGAAAGTTAGATCCCAGAGGGTTAGGCGTAGACTGTTGGCTTGGATAGAGGATTGGCTGACTGACAGAAAGCAGAGGGTCAGGATAAATGGGTCCTTCTCTGGACGGTGAACTGTAACTAGTAGGTGCCACAGGGTTCAGTTCATGAACCTCAACAATTTACACTCTACGTAAATGAGCTACAAGCAGGGACGGAGTGCAACATAGTAAAATTTCAGATGGTGCTAAAATAGTTTGGAAATAGGCTGTGATGAGGTGATAAAGGGTTTACAGATAGGCTGGGAGAATGGGGCAGAATCTGGCAGCTGGAGGTTAATGTTGGCCAAGTGTGAGACTGGCTGGAAAGATAAAAGGGCATGTGATTATTTAAATGGGAAATCGATTCAGAGTCTGTCAGTGCAGAAGGATCTGGGTGTCTTTGTGCACGAATCACAGCAAGTGGTTAGGCAGGTGCAGTATATAATAGGAGAAAGGCAAATGGGATCCTGACATCTTTTGCAAGATGAGAAAGTGAGGAGTGCAGATGCTGCAGATCAGAGTCGAGAGTGTGTTACTGGAAAAGCACAGCAGGTCAGGCAGCATCCAAGGAGCAGGAGAATCAACATTTCAGAAATTTCCTGATGAAGGGCTTGTGCCCAAAGGATTGATTCTCCACATTTATTGCAAGATTGCTGGGATTAAAGAAGAAGTGTTTCTACAATTGTATGAGGTGCTGGTGAGACCACTTCTACAGTAGTGTGTCCAGTTTTGGTGCCTTTCCTTGTGGAAGGATGTGCTGGTACTGGAGATGGTTCAGAGGAGAGTCACCAGGTTGATCCCAGGGATGGGAAGGGCTGGTGTACGAGGAGCAGTTGAATAGCCCAGGCTTGTACTCACTGGGGTTCAAGAGAATAAGGAAGGATCCGATTGAGGGGTATAAAATACTAAAGGGAATTGATAAGGTGGACGTGGAACAGATGCTCCCCCCCCAGGGGGGGGCAGTCTAGAACAAGAGGTCATAGATGTCGAGTGAAAGGAGGGAGATTCCAAACACAGAGGAGCAGAAACACCTTCTCCCAGGGGGTTGTCAGTCTGTGGGACTCACTGCCTCAGAGTGCAGAGTGGGGACAGAATCAATCCACAGATTCAAGGAGCAAATTGATATGTTTCTGATGAAAAGTGGGATAAAGGGGAAGAGGCAGGGAAGTGGGGTTCAGACCAAGATAAGATCAGCCCTGGTCATGTTAAATGACAGAGTGGGCTCAAAGGCTTCACTTGCCTCCACCTGCTCCTAACAATAGATATTACCTACTTTTTACCACCTCCCTTTTTGAACAGGGCTGTCATATTTGCGGTTTTCCAAACCTTCTGGTACTTCTCCAGAATTGAAGGACTTTAGGAAAATTACAACCAAGGCATCCATTGTCTCCTTTAGGATCCAAAGATGCAAGCCCTTGGTGCCAGGGTGTAGGTCTGCCTTTACCCCCATTAGTTTATCAGAAATTACATCCCTCGTGATGGTGATGGCATTTAATTTCTCTCTTGTTTTCTGTCGGATGAATGAGATGTTCAAAGATTCTTCCGTTGTAAAGTGCAAAGTACTGTTTCAGTCCCTCTGCCATGCTAACCCAATCTCCAGACCCATCTGCCCAGTTTCATTTTCTGCGGGGCCTGAGTTCACTTTGACCACTCTCTCTTTTAATATATTTAAAGAAGCTCTTATTGTAACTTTTTATCTTCCTCGCTAGTTTGCTCTCGTGGTTTATTTTCTCTGTCTTTATTATCTTTTTATGGGGAATGTCCCCAGATTGCTTTCCTCCACTTCTCCTTTCACCCCCCAAACCCTCACCCCGACCACATCCTCCCACCTTTCACCCCCCAAACCCTCACCCCGACCACA
>NC_057712.1:137230186-137237523 GCF_004010195.1 Chiloscyllium plagiosum
GACCCTTCACCCCCAAACCCTCACCCCGACTCTTCAACTCCCCAAACACTCACCCTGACCCCATTCCTCTGACCCTTTGCCCTTCCGAACCCCCAAAAACGTCAACCTGGCCCCATTGCGTGACCCCTCACTCCCAAAGCACACTTCCTGCTTTATTCCCTGCATGCCTCCCTCCCTCCTTTTGATTTGATGTTGAATTGCGTGGGTTTGTTTGAAATGCAGGAAGAAAAGGAAGGTGACTCTTCGAAGGATTCACTGGAGGATCTCTTTCCTGAGGAGGAAGAACACGGCACAGGAAGTGAGCTCCTCTCTATTTTGCACTCTCTCTCTATCTCTGTTCTTCGGCTTCCCTCTACCTCCCTGTTTTATTCATTCTCCCACACTTGCTCTATTCTTCCCTCTTCGGCATCCTCTCGCCCTCTTCTTATTACCCTTCCCCCACCTACTTCCACCTTCCCTCTTTCCTGCACTTTCAGGGAAATGTCGACCTGTATGCCTAGATCCCTCTGTATGTTAATGTTACTGAGGGTCCTGCCATTTTCTGTATACCTCCCTCCTGCATTAGACTTTCCAAAATGCCTCAGCTTGCATTTACACAGAGTCAACTCCATCTGCCATTTCTCTGCCCAAGCCTCTAGTTTGTCTACATCCTGCTGTATCCTCTGGCAATCCTCCTCATTATCCACAGCTCCCTCAATCTTTGTGTTGTTTGCAAACTTACTAATCAGGCCCCCTGCATTCTCCACCAGATCATTTATATCTGTAACAAAGAACAGAGGTCCCAGCACTGATCCCTGTGGGACACCACCCATCACAGATCTCCAGTCAGAATAACACTCTTCACCACCACGCTCTGTGGCAATGCCAGTTCTATATCTATCTTACCAGCTCACCACGATCCCATGCTTTCTGTATCAGCCTGCCATGAGGGACCTTGTGAAAGGTCTTGTTAAAGTCCATATAGATAACATCTACCACCCTGCCCTCTTCAATCATCTCTGTCACTTCCTCAACAACCTCAATCACGTTTGTGAGACTCCACTGCCCTTGCACAAAGCCATGCTGCTCCTCACTAATAAGTCTGTATTTTTCCAAATGTGAATCAATCCTGTTCCTGAGAATCTTGTCGAATAATTTCCATACCACTGGTGTAAGGCTCAGCGGCCTGTAATTTGCCAAATTATCCCTGTTGTCGCCTTAAACAAAGGAACAACTTTAACTTTTCTCTGGGTCTCTCTCTGTTTCCTTGCTGAATGAACTGGTAACATCCATCTGTGGGTCCCGCCCCCTCCTCGCTGGGTCCCGCCCCCTCCTCGCTGGGTCCCGCCCCCTCCTCGCTGGGTCCCGCCCCCTCCTCGCTGGGTCCCGCCCCCTCCTCGCTGGGTCCCGCCCCCTCCTCGCTGGGTCCCGCCCCCTCCTCGCTGGGTCCCGCCCCCTCCTCGCTGGGTCCCGCCCCCTCCTCGCTGGGTCCCGCCCCCTCCTCGCTGGGTCCCGCCCCCTCCTCGCTGGGTCCCGCCCCCTCCTCGCTGGGTCCCGCCCCCTCCTCGCTGGGTCCCGCCCCCTCCTCGCTGGGTCCCGCCCCCTCCTCGCTGGGTCCCGCCCCCTCCTCGCTGGGTCCCGCCCCCTCCTCGCTGGGTCCCGCCCCCTCCTCGCTGGGTCCCGCCCCCTCCTCGCTGGGTCCCGCCCCCTCCTCGCTGGGTCCCGCCCCCTCCTCGCTGGGTCCCGCCCCCTCCTCGCTGGGTCCCGCCCCCTCCTCGCTGGGTCCCGCCCCCTCCTCGCTGGGTCCCGCCCCCTCCTCGCTGGGTCCCGCCCCCTCCTCGCTGGGTCCCGCCCCCTCCTCGCTGGGTCCCGCCCCCTCCTCGCTGGGTCCCGCCCCCTCCTCGCTGGGTCCCGCCCCCTCCTCTCACATCCAGCCTGGCTCTCCGTGGTGTATTTCACAGTTCCTCTGTGTGTTTCTCTCTGCCACAGTCAGTCACCCTCATGGCAGCAGTGCTGTTGCAGCTGCTCAGCAGGGTGGCTATGAGATCCCAGCACGCCTGAGGACCCTGCACAACCTGGTGATCCAGTACGCCTCTCAGGGACGCTATGAGGTGGCAGTGCCCCTCTGCAAGCAGGCACTGGAGGATCTGGAGAAGACTTCAGGCCATGATCACCCTGATGTAGCGACCATGCTCAACATCCTGGCACTGGTGTACAGGTGAGCACTACACCGGGCATGGGGTACACATTGCCAGGCAGCCTGTGTCTCAGTGCTGTCCGTTTCTGATGTGTGCTGAAGCATCTCTCTCATATCTCTACACAGGGACCAGAATAAATACAAGGAGGCTGCCCATCTGTTAAACGATGCCCTGTCCATCAGAGAGAAGACCTTGGGCAAGGACCACCCAGCTGTAAGTGGAGGATGCTGCTGGGGAGACCAGGAGGCAGTATGTGGGATCGGGTCCTGAGCAAACAACCACCCCAACACCTGCACTGTCCGCCCCAACCTCACATCGACTGCCCCATGGCCTCCACCCCTGCACCATCTGCCCTCATCCCACTTCCATTTGGCTCCCCCCAACCACACCCACCTGTACCCCATCTGGCTTCACCCTCATTCCTCATCCAGTTATCCCCATCCGCACTCCACCCCAACCACACCCCCAACCTCATCCCCACTCCCCACCTTCATCACATACCCCAGGGACATGGACAGCACGGGGTTAGATACGGAGTAAAGTTGCCTCTACACTGTCCCCATCAAACATCCCCTGGGACATGGACAGCACGGGATTAGATATGGAGTAAAGCTCTCTCTACATGGTCCCCATTAAACACCCCAGGACAGGGACAGGACGGGGGTCAGTTAAAGAGGAAAGCGCGTTGTTTTCTTGTTTTGAATGATAATGTTGGGTTTCAGGGAGAAGGGGGTCCCAGCTTGAAGAGCTTGTTGACTGACCGATTGCTGTTTGTTGTGAGCAGGTAGCAGCGACGCTGAATAATCTCGCCGTTCTGTACGGCAAGCGAGGCAAGTACAAAGAAGCAGAGCCTCTGTGTAAGAGAGCGTTGGAAATCCGGGAGAAGGTAAGCGTCCTGTGCTTGCAGTGTCGCGTGATAGCGGTCAGTTACAGGATGGAGCTGTCGGACCGTTCACAACAATACAGAGATATCACCTCGAATTGCTTCAAGGTGCAGAGGGAGATAAGGTTCAAAGTTTGGGTGAAGATTTGTAGCTCGGGTGCTCGTTGTTGTGGTTCTGTTCGCCGAGCTAGAAATTTTTGTTGCAAACGTTTCGTCCCCTGTCTGGGTGACATCCTCAGTGCTTGGGAGCCTCCTGTGAAGCGCTTCTGTGGTGTTTCCTCCACCACATTGCGGGGGTATCCGTTTTTGGCAAATACCTTGTATAGGTGTTCCTCTTCCTCTTTTTGCAGTTCTGGTGTGCTGCAGTGTGTTGTGGCCCTTTTGAACAGTGTCTTGATGCAAATAGTGTCTTATGCAACTCCATTTGTGTGTGTTGGGGTGGTTGCTTTCATAGTTCAGGACTTGGTCTGTGTGTGTGGCTTTCCTGTATACCCTTGTGGTGAATTCTCCGTTCGGTGTTCTCTGTACCATCATGTCTAGGAAAGGATACCCGCGCAATTTCATCAACAGATGCCTAAGAGAAAGACAACGGAACGAGGACATGCCGCAACCCAAAGGACTAGCCACACTACCATACATCAGGAGCATTTCAGAACTGACAGTCAGATTACTGCGACCACTAGGACTTATAACAGCACACAAACCAACAGCCACCCTCAGACAACAACTCACCAGAACGAAGGACCCGATACCCAGCATGAGCAAAACTAATGTAGTGTACAAAATCCCATGCAAGGACTGCACAAAACACCATATAGACAACCGGAAGCGGCAGGGACAGGCCACTATAAATGCCGGAGGAAACACCACAGAAGCGCTTCACAGGAGGCTCCCAAGCACTGAGGATGTCACCTAGACAGGGGACGAAACATTTGCAACAAAAATTTCCAGTTTGGCGAACAGAACCACAACAACGGAGATAAGGTTACACCATCACTGAGGGAGTGCCACACTGTCACAGCGTCAGTTCTGAGGGAGTGCCACACTCACAGGGTCAGTGCTGAGGGAGTGCCGCACTGCCGGAGGGTCAGTGCTGAGGGAGTGCCGCACTGCCGGAGGGTCAGTGCTGAGGGAGAGCCGCACTGTCGGAGGGTCAGTGCTGAGGGAGAGCCACACTTTTGAGACTCCTGTGTAGCCTGGTGAATGTGTGCATGAAATATGTTGAGGACGGATTCTTTGGGTAGTGCATTCTCAGGGGCCAGGTTTCTGATTCTTCATTCATGGACTGCAGGTATCCCTTGCTGAGCCAGCTTTTTGCCCATCCCTAAACCACTTCAGTCCTTGATGTCCACAGAGCTTTTCAGAAGGGAGTTCCAGGTATTTTACCAAGCAGCACTGAAGAAAAGATAATAATTTTCCAAGTCACGGTGTTGTCTGATTTGGAGGGGATCTTGTAAGTGCTGGAGTTCCTGTGTGTCTGATACCGTTGTCCTTTGGATGGTAGAGTTTACAAGTTTAAAAGCTGCCTGCCACTGTGCAGTGACCCACGAATAACTCATGATCACATCATCAAGGAGCCTTTAGGTAGCATTCCACATTCAGAGTGAGAGTGAGAAGCCTGAATCTGGAACTGTTGTCTTCAGCTTCACATTGGCACTTACAAGGTATTATGGCCAACATTGACTAAAATTAACTAGAAAAATCATTTTTAAAAAAACCCAGACATTTGAAAGCAGTGGCTGGCCCTTAAGGAGATCTTTAATCCCATTTAACAAAGGTATTGCAAAAAGAATACTCTCAGAAGGAAACACCAGTGTTGTTCACAAGAGAAGTGAACATCGGTAGCAAAGTGAAGGAAAACACAGCCATGTTGTGAACATTACGATCTGGCAGAAGATTGCGCAGGTTTCGAAACCGGCAAAGAATGACAAAGAACAAAATTGCAGCATGAGGCAAGTCAAGCGGGGAGTATACAGACAAGTAAACGAGTCTCTGAAAATATTGAAATCAACAAGACTAGCTGAAGTCAGCACTGAGTCCCTTAGACCGGGAAATTGGAGAATTACTACTGGAAATGAGTACACGGCAGAAAGTTTGACCAATTATAGTGTCTGTGTTCATTGTAGAACACAAATACCATGCAGCATGACTGAAACGCAAGGGGGTACAAGACAGGAAGGAACTGAAGGAAGTGCTGCACAAATATACTGGGGTTTTTTGAGGAAGTAACTAGAATAATTAAGGCAAACCTGTGAATATGGTGTACTTGCATTTTCAGAAGCTTTTTCATAAGGTCTGTCACGAGAGGCTAGTGGGCAATATTAACAGACAATGGGGGTAATATATTGGCATGGATTGAGAATTGGTTGACAGTTAGGAAACAGAGTGTGTGAATAAATAGCTCTTTTTTCAGATTGTAGGCAGTGACCATAGGTTTGCAAGGACGGGTGTTTAGGCTACAGCTATTCACCCGTACATATAAAGGACCTTGTCTTGGAAACTGAATGCAGCATGCTGACGATACAAAACTGGGTGGGATTGTGGTTTGTGAGGAGAATGCATGGAGACTTCAAGGCCATTTAGACATGATGAGTGAGTGTGCAAACACATGGCAGATACAATACAATGTGACTAAATGTGAAGTTATCCAAATTGGTGTGAAGGAACAGAAAGGGAGACTATGATTTAAACCGTGGTCTGTTGGGAAGTGTGGATGTGTAAAGGGATCTGGGAATCCTAATAGATCAGTCAGTGAAAGTAGACAGGCAATTGCAGCAAGCAATTAGGAAGGCACATGATACAATGCCCTCCAGTGCAGAAGGATTGGAATTGAGAAATAGTGATGTCTTCCTTCAGTTATACAGGGTCTTGGTGAGAGCACACCTGGAGCACTGCATGCAGGTTCGGTCTCTCTACCTAAGGAAGGATAGACCACCCATAGAGGGTCTGCAGTGGGGGGGGAGGTCCCTGGACTGATACTGGGGATGGTAGGGCTCTCCCATGAGAGAGATTGGTTCAACTGGGCCTGAATTCACTGGAGTTTAGAAGGATGAGTGGGATATGATTGAAATGTCTAAAATTCAGCAGGTTTGGACAGACGAGATGTAGGATGAATGTTTCCCTGCATGGGGAGTCCAGAACCAGCCATCATAGTCCCAGGATACTGAGATGAGAAAATACTTCTTCACTCAGACGTGAGTAAACCTGTGGGATTTACTACTACAGGCAGCTGTGGTGACAGGTTTCTGAGTGTATTCAAGAAAGAGATTGATAATCTTTTTGATTATCACAACATCGAAGGATATTGCAAGGTTTGTAGCTCAGGTTGAGGTTTAGGGTGTAGGTTTGCTCCCTGAGCTGTAGGTTTGATATCCAGATGTTTCATTACCTGGCTAGGTAACATCATCAGTGGTGACCTCCAAGTGATGTTACCTAGCCAGGTAATGAAACGTCTGGATATCAAACCTACAGCTCAGCGAGCAAACCTACACCCTAAATCGAAGGATATGTGGAATTGGCACATTCTCCCCATGTCTGCGGATGCTCCCACAGTCCAAAGATGTACAGGTAAGGGTGGATTGGCCATGTTAAGTTATCCATAGTGTCCAGGGATGTGAAGGCTAGGTAGATTACCTGTGGGACATTTATGGGGACAGGGTGAGATGTCCTTTGGAAGCTTAGTTAAGACTCAGTGGTCACATTCCACACTGTAGGGAATACATATTTGGGGAAAGTGGAAATATGGCAATAAGATCGAGATTAGCCCTGATCGTGTTGAATGACAGATTGTGTTTGTACTTGCAGTTTCATGTTGTGTCTCACTGTGCCAGTGGTATTTTGTGAATAATTGTGGCCTCAGCACTGATCTGTGTTGTGGATGTACTGAGCTGTCCGACATGGTGTTTGCCTTACATAGGTCCTGGGCAAAGATCACCCTGATGTAGCCAAACAGCTGAATAATCTGGCGCTGCTGTGTCAGAACCAGGGCAAGTATGAGGAAGTGGAGTACTATTACAGACGTGCCCTGGAAATCTATGAGTCTCGGCTTGGACCTGATGACCCAAATGTGGCCAAGACCAAGAACAATCTGGTAAGCTGTCAGGGTCAGACCGGTGGGTGGGGCCCAATGAGGGGGTGTGGGTGGGGCCCAATGGGGGGGTGTGGGTGGGGCCCAATGGGGGGTGTGGTGGGACATGAGGAGCCACTGGGTGTGGGCAGGGCCAAGGGGTGTGGGTGGGGGAGCGAGACCGAGAGGTGTGGTCAGCGCTGAGCCCTGG
>NC_057712.1:137241591-137243950 GCF_004010195.1 Chiloscyllium plagiosum
CAGTGCGATGGTGGGGAAGGGGACAGTGAAATGGTGGGGACGGGGACAGTGAAATGGTGGGGACGGGGAAGGGGACAGAGCGATGCTGGGGATGGGGAAAGATGTGAGGGTGTTGAAAGTATGGAGAGCAGCGAGGGGAACAGGGTGTTACGGATGGTGATTGTTGCTCAGAGCGGTTTGGGGCGGAGGGTGGAGATAATGTAGGCAAGAGGCAGTGGGGAGGGGTGTTGGTGTTGGCAGGCCTGGAGCTGTCTGACATATTCTGGCTGTTTCTAGGTGAGAATAAACCCATCTGGATGCATGCTGAGGAACGTGAAGAGCTCAGCAAGGTGAGTGACACTGTCTCCATCTCCTCCCTGTTACTGTTGGGATTGAGTCAACCCTCCTGTGGAACTCGGTCTTAGCAAACCTCTGCCTGAACTGCCAGGCTGCACCGTTTGTTCCCAAAGGCCAAATCTCCGAAAGCTGAGGTTTACAACTATATTAAATATGAATTACAGGCAACAAATCGAAAAACAATAAATTAGTCATTTAAACATTAAGTCATTGTTAAAAATGGCCATTAAGAAGTGTCAGAGAGTGTCTGCTCAGACAAGGATGCATTCCACTCCCAAGCATCCCAGATGTCCACTTATTTCGAACCACGTGCTTCCACCCCACCCCCCAACCCCGTCATCCAGACAGCCCTCTGCCACACCACCACCATCCCCCGTTCCACTGCTCTAACACCCCCTCCAAATGCAATAAAGAGAGTTCCCCCTTGTCCTCACCTACCATCCCACCCCAGTCTATGCATCAGCCTTTAACACTTCTACCTACTCCAACTAGACCCCATAACCAAGAACATTTTCCCCCCTCCATCCATCTCAGCCTTCCGCAAAGACCATTCCCTCTGCCAGTCCTTGGTTTGTGCCAGTCTCTCCACCAACTCCCCCCACTGTCCCTTCCCCTACAACCGGAAAAGATGCAAAACCTGCTGGTACCCCACCCCCCTCACCTCCATCCAGGGCTCCACACAGTCCTTCCAGGTGGGACAGTGGTTCACCTGCCTCTCCTCCAACCTAGTTTTCTGCATCACATGCTCCCACTGTGCTCTTCTCTACATCGGGGAGACTGAACGGTAACTTAGGGAATGGTTCACCGAGCATCGGAGCCAGGCCCACGGGCTGACCGGACCTCCCAGTCACCGTCCTTCCCACTCCCTTTCCAACATTCCTTGGCCTCCTACATTTCCACAACGAACCAAACCACAATTTGGAGGGAGAGCACCTCATCTTCCATCTGGACAGCCTACAATCCGGAGGACTCAACATTGAGTTTTCCAACTTCAAATCACCTCCATCCCCATCCCCGACTCCCTTCCCAGTGCCTCCCCCTCCCTTCCACTCCTCCCTGGCATCAACCGGATCCATCCCTCCCATTAACCAACCAGGTCATACCCTCTACCTGTCTTCACCTATCCCCACCTCACCAACCTGCCCCCGCCACCCCCTTTATCTGCAGCTTCCCCCCCACAACCAGCCCTAGTCCTGAAGAAGAGTTACACCCAAAACATTTACTTCTCCAGCTCCTGATGCTGCCTGGCTTGCTGTGTTCTTCCAGCCTCCTGCCTGTCTATTTAAGAAGTGTCAAGCATGTGACTGTTTCATGATAAAACTGGCCCCTTATTGAAAAAGTAAGAGCAGAGAGTTATTGATAACGGCAAGGTCCCAGGCTGCTCAGCAGTGGGAAAGGGTTGGAAATAGAGGCTGTGCACACACACCCTTGGTTATAAAGAACCTTTATCTGAGTTTGTAGCCACCTCTGGAGATACACGGCATAATTCATTTGCAGGAGTAGAATCATTACCCCTCCCTTAGTTTTCAATCCCCACCCCCTGGGGGTTTTCATTCCCTCCCCCAGACAGTGATCAGCTCAACTGTATAAAACAGGTCAGGACACTGTGCTCCTGTCTCATCTCGGCCTAAGCTTCACTCAGACTCTCTCATTGTCCCCCTCAGTCTCTCCCTCCTTCTCAGATTCCCTCCCTCCAAATCCAACAGACTCCCAATCCTTGACCCTCAGGAACACACTCTCCCCCATTCCCTGACTGCACCCCCCTACAAGAGTGCGAGAGAGACAGTGTTCACAGCAGGAGTGATGGAGACTGAATCCCACTGTGCAGTCCCCTCTGCTGGGTCTGTCCTGCCAGTGGGACAGGATATATCCAGGGATAGTTGTGGTAGTGTCTGGGACATTGCCTGTCGGGTATGGTTCTGAGAATATAACTATGTCAGATTGTTCCTTGGCTGGTCTGTGAGACAGCTCTCCCAATGTTGGCATTAGCCCCAGATGTAAGTGAGGACAACGTTTACAGGGT
>NC_057712.1:137244450-137247452 GCF_004010195.1 Chiloscyllium plagiosum
AAAATTAAATTAAAAGGCCTGGAAAGTTGCTAGAAATAGGAGTAAATCTGATGATTGGGCACTTTATAGAATACAACAAAGGAGAAGCAAGAAACTGATAAGAAAGGGAGAATAGAATTTGAATGTAATCTAGCAAAAAAAGATATGAATGGGGTATGAATACTTCTACAGATACATAAAAAAGTGTTTAGCTAAAATGAATGTGGGTCCATTACAGACAGAGTCAGGAGACTTTATTACAGGGAATAGAGACAAGGCACAGAAGTTAAACGATTATTTTGTGTCTGTTTTCACTGAGAGAGAGACCAGAATCTGAGATCCAAATGACTCAGGAGAATGAGGAGTTGAAGGGTCTTGGCATTAGTAAAGAAGATTGTGCTGGAGAAGTTAATGGGCTGAAAGTTGACTAGGTTCCCAGGACCTATATCTACATCTCAGAGGGTTCATGGCGATGGGTATTGTGATCATGAGATAGCTGATGCATAACCATCCGAACTTCGACAGGGTCTGGGACAATTCATGAAGATTAAAAGGTAGCAAATATCACCCCTCTATTTAAGAAGAAAGTGCAGGAGAAAACAGGGAAATACAGACCTGTTAGTCTGACATCAGTAGCTTCATATAATTTAACAATACATTTGACCCATCGTGTCTGTAACGATTCCTGAAAGAGCTACCCAGCTCGTCCCATCCTCCAGCTCTATCATTGTAGTTCTCGAAATACAGCTCTCTTTGAACCCTCCAATGGAATCCCCCTCCACCACTCTCCCAGGCAGCACATTCCAAATCCTAACAACTCTCTGAGTAAAGACATTTCTCCTCATCTCACAACTAGCTCTTTTGCTGCCAATCTTGAAATTGTGATCTTTAATTCATGACATACCAATAGTAGAAACAGAATATCCTTCTTTATTCTGTCAAAGTTTATCAAAATTTTGAACACCTCAGTTCGGTCACCTCTCAATCTTCTCCTCAGTAGATGGAAAGTGTTAGAATCTATTAGATAGAACTGCATAAGTAGACACCTTAATGATCTGATTGCGCATAGTGGGCATGGATTTGAGAATGGGAATCATGTCTGACAATTTTGTTGGAGTTTTTTGAAGAGGTTATGAACAAAATTGGAAAAGGAGAGCTGATGGATGTAGTATACATCGATCTTCAGAAGGCTTTTGATGAAGTTCTCCACAGGACACTGGTTAGAAACTTTAAAGCAAATGGCACAGGAGACAATGCACTGGCATAGATACTTCATTGGCTAAGTGATAGAAAACAGAGAGTCAGAATAAATCGGTCATTCTCATGTTCACAGGCTGTGAATAGTGGGGTACCACAAGGATCAGTACTTGGGCCCCAGCCATTCACAGTATATACGAATGATTTGGATGGAGGGCCAAATAGAATATTGCAAAATTTACAAAATCACAATTTTAGATGAGACTTTTTTTAGGGGTGGGGTGGGGGGTGCAGAGGAGATGAAAGATGGCTTTAGGAGGATTTGCACAGATAAAGTGAATGGGTTAGAACATGGCAGATGGACTATAATATGGGAAAATCTGAGGTTGTCTACTTTGCTAGGAGAAACAGATGGGCAGATTATTTGTTAAATGGCAGAGGTTGGGAAGTGTTAATTGGTAGGAGGTTGGAAAACATGGATATACAAAGGAATCCTTGTCAAAAATCACTGCAGGGTAACATGCAGGCACAGCAAGCTCTGAGGATGGCTAATGGAATGTTAGCCTTTACTGAAAGAGAATTTGGGCTTAGGAGTAGTGAAGCCCTTCTTCAACTGTGTTGGATCTTGGTTAGACCACACCTGGAGTATTGTGTACAGTTTTGGTTCCCTCTTCTCAGGAAAGGTACTATTGCCATCAAAGGAGTATAACAAAGGTTCACCAGACTCATTCCCGGGATAATTCCCTTATGAAGAGAGATTGGGGAATCTCAGCCTGTATTCTGTAGAGTTTCAAAGAATGAGAAGTGATCTGATTGGAACTTACAAAAAGGGTACATGCAGGCAGGATATTTCTCCTGATTGGAGAATCTGGAACCAAGGGCACAACTTTTAAATAGGGGAGATATCACTGTGGTCAGAGATGAGGAGAAATTGTTTTCCTTGGAGGGTTGTGAAGCTTTGGAATTCTCTATTACAAAGGGATATGGATCTCAGTGATTCAGTATATTTAAGGTAGAGATTGATAGATTTCTGAGTCCAAGTGCAGTACCATGTTATGGGGATGGAGAGGAGTATAAGGCATGGAGGTGTTAAAGCAGCAGGGTCAATGGGCTCAGTGGTGTACTCTTATTCCTATGTCACCTCGTCTGGTCTTCATGTGATTCTCATTTTAACTGCTCTCTGAAATGGCCTAGCAAGCCCCACATTTCAAAGCAAACTAAAGATGGACAACAGATATCAGATACCTGACAAAGGAGCAGTGCTCCAAAAATCTTACTTCCAAATAAACCTGTTGAACTACTTGGAACATAGAACAGTACAGCACAGAACAGGCCCTTCAGCCCACGATGTTGTGCCAATCACTGATCCTCATGTATGCACCCTGAAATTTCTGTGACCATATGCATGTCTAGGAGTCTCTGAAATGTCCCCAATGACCTTGCTTCCACAACTGCTGCTGGCAACGCATTCCATGCTCTCACAACTCTCTGTGTAAAGGACCCGCCTCTGACATCCCCTCTATACTTTCCTCCAACCAGCTTAAAACTATGACCCCTCGTGTTTGTCATTTCTGCCCTGGGAAATAGTCTCTGGCTATGGACTCTATCTATGCCTCTCATTATCTTGTATACCTCAATTAGGTCCCCTCACCTCCTCCTTTTCTCCAATGAAAAAAGTCCGAGCTCAGTCAACCTCTCTTCATAAGATAAGCCCTCCAGTCCAGGCAGCATCCTGGTAAACCACCTCTGAACCCTCTCCAAAGCATCCACATCTTTCCTATAATAAGGCGACCAGAACTGGACGCAGCATTCCAAGTGCGGTCTAA
>NC_057712.1:137247665-137249730 GCF_004010195.1 Chiloscyllium plagiosum
CCTTCAATCCCCTCATTCAAGTCATTAATAAAAACTACGAACAGTAGAGGCCCAAGGACAGATCGCTGTGGAACACCACTCACCACAGACTTCCAGGGAGAATATTTTCCTTCTACTACCACTTGCTGTCTTCTTTTGGCCAGCTAATTCTGTATCCAGACAGCTAAGTTCACCTGTATTCCTGACCTTCTGAATGAGCCTACCATGGGGAACCTTATCAAATGCCTTGCTGAAGTCCATATACACCACATCCACAGCTCGACCCTCATCAACTTTTCTAGTCACATCCTCAAAGAACTCGATAAGGTTTGTGAGGCATGACCTGCCCCTCACAAAGCCGTGTTGACTGCATTTAATCAAGCCATGCTCTTCCAGAAGGTCATAAATCCTATCCTCAGAATCCTTTCTAACACCTTGCAGAAAGGTTGAGGGAGCTAGTGCTTTTCACACTGTAGCAAAGAAGGATAGAGGTGTACAACATGATGAGAGGCATAGATAGAGTGGATAACCAGAGACTTTTTCCCAGATGACAGACGTGAGACTTACTGGTTTGTAATTGCCGGGGATTTCCCTATTTCCTTTCTTGAATCTCTCCAGTCCTCAGGTACGACTCCAGTGGAGAGCGAGGATGCAAAGATGCAATTGCATTTCTCATTTCCCAAAGCAGCTGAGGACAAATCTGGTCCGGGACTGGCGACTTGTCAATCTTAATGTTTGATAAAATTTTCAGCACATCAGCTTCATCTATCTCTATCCATTCCAGCATGCACACCTGCTCTTCAAAGGTTTCATTCACTACAAAGTTTGTTTCTTTCGTAAAGACAGAAGCAAAAAGCTCATTTAGGGCTCCCCCTACCTCCTCAGACTCCACACACAAATACCTGGTGTTGTGTGATTTTTAACTTGGTCCATCCCAGTCCAACACCGGCTCCTCCACATCATCATAGTGAGCAGCAGCCACAGGACAGCACAGCCAATTACAGGTACTTGACTTTCTGATCAGCTTAGAGTCACAGATTCCAGATTCCAGATTCTAAGGATTCCTGGAATATTACTCCCAGTGCATCCACTATCTCTCCAGTTACTTCCTTTAATATAGAATAGTACAGCACTTTGGCCCTCGATGTTCTGCCAATCTTTTACCAAACCCTAAGATCAAACTCACCTACATACCGTTCATTGTACTATCATCCACGTGCTTATCCAAGAGTCACTTAAATGTCCCGAATATCTCTGACTCTATGACCACTGCTGGCAGTAATTCCACACACCACCACTCTCTGTGTAAAGAACCTACCTCTGACATCTCCCCTAAACCTTCCTCCAATCACCTTAAAATTATTCCCCTGGTGACAGCCATTTCTGCCCTGGGAAAAAGTCTCTGGTTATCCACTCTATCTATGCCTCTCATCATGTTGTACACCTCTATCCTTCTTTGCTACAGTGTGAAAAGCACTAGCTCCCTCAACCTTTCTTCATAAGACATGCCCTCCAGTCCAGGCAGCATCCAGGTAAATCTCATCTGCACCCTCTCTCAGGATTCCACATCTTTCCTATAAGAGGAGAACAGAACTGAACACAGTATTCCAAGCATGGTCTAACTCTACGGTGCAACTCCATACAGCTACAGCATAACCTAGTGGCTCTTAAACTCAATCCCCCAGTAATGAAAGCCAACACATCAAACACCTTCTTAACAACTCTATCAACATGGGTAATAATCTCGAGGAATCTATGGACATGGACCCCAAGATTCCTCTGTTCCTCCACACTGCCAAGATAGGTGGAAGGAGGTGAGGGTGAGGGTTATAGGCCGGAGATGGGGTGGGGGCGGAGAGGTTGGGAAGAAGATTGCAGGTCAAGAGGGCGGTGCTGAATCTGGGGGTTGGAACTGAGATAAGGTGGGAGGAGGGGAAATAAGGAAGCTGGAAAAATCTATGTTCATCCCGTGTGGTTGGAAGGTTCCTAGGTGGAAGATGAGGCGCTCTTCCTCCAGGCATCATGTGGCCAGGGTCTGGTGATGGAGGAGGCCAAGGACCTGCATGCCCTTGGCGGAGTGGGAGGG
>NC_057712.1:137249994-137251419 GCF_004010195.1 Chiloscyllium plagiosum
TACCATCCGCCTTCCTCAGACTCAGCACCGCCTTCTTGACCTGCAATCTTCTTCCCGACCTCTCCGCCCCCACTCCCTCTCTGGCCTATCACCCTCACCCTTACCTCCTTCCACCTATCGTATTCCCAGTGCCCCTTCCCCAAATTACCTCCCCCCTACCTTTTATCTCAGCCTGCTTGGCACACCAGCCTCATTCCTGAAGAAGGGCTTATGCCCGAAACGTCGATTCTCCTGCTCCTCGGATGCTGCCTAGCCTGCTGTGTTTTTCCAGCACCACACTTTTCAACTCTGGTCTCCAGCACCTGCAGTCCTCACTTTCTCCTAGTATCTCTAATCAAACTATGGTTTTCCAAGTAATGACAATTCCTGTCTCTAGAATTCCTCTCCAATAATTTGCCCATCACAGACGTAAGACTAACTGTTTCCTGGATGCAGTCGGAGAGGTCACGAGGTCTCCAGGGATCAGTGGAGCCTGTCAGGATACGTGAGTACACGATTTAAATTTCTTTCAGTTCTGGTTTTTCTTCAATTCCTGGACGCAGTCGGAGAGGTCACGAGGTCACATATTTGGGTGGTTGCTTTGGCCGAAACACTACTTGGATAGTGTCTCCCACCCATCCTCCTCCTCTAACCAAAAAAAATGTTCTGTGCCTCAGTTGGTAAGGTGACAAGTATTTTTTTTTGTGTTTTTCACGAGGTCACATATTTGGGTGGTTGCTTTGGCCGAAACACTACTTGGGTAGTGTCTCCCACCCATCCTCCTCCTCTAACCAAAAAAAAAGTTCTGTGCCTCAGTTGGTAAGGTGACAAGTATTTTTCGTTTTTTTTTACTGGCAGTCTATTTGGCGATTTAGAATAGCAGGAATGGAGGTTAGGGAGTTGAATGTTCCCCCTGCAGTATGTGGGAGGTAAGGGCCACATCCAGTGCCCCTGCTGACTTCATTTATGGGAACTGCATGTCTCAATCATGTCTCAAAAACTTGATGGAGTTTTTTGAAGAAGTAACAAAGAGGATTGATGAGGGCAGAGCGGTGGACGTGATCTATATGGACTTCAGTAAGGCATTCGACAAGGTTGCCCATGGGAGACTGATTAGCAAGGTTAGATTTCATGGAATACAGGGAGAACTAGCCATTTGGATACAGAACTGGCTCAAAGGTAGAAGACAGAGGGTGGTGGTGGAGGGTTGTTTTTCAGACTGGAGGCTTGACACCAGTGGAGTGCCACAAGGATCGGTGCTGGGTCCTCTACTTTTCGCCATTTATATAAATGATTTGGATGTGAGCATAAGAGGTATTGTTAGTAAGTTTGCAGATGACACCAAAATTGGAGGTGTAGTAGACAGCGAAGAGGGTTACCTCAGAATACAACAGGATCTTGATCAGATGAGCCAATGGGCTGAGAAGTGGCAGATGGAGTTTAATT
>NC_057712.1:137251465-137261206 GCF_004010195.1 Chiloscyllium plagiosum
GCGTTTGGTATGCTTTCCTTTATCGGTCAGAGTATTGAGTGCAGGAGTTGGGAGGTCATGTTGCAGCTGTACAGGACATTGGTTAGGCCACTGTTGGAATATTGCGTGCAATTCTGGTTTCCTTCCTATCGGAATGATGTTGTGAAACTTGAAAGGGTTCAGAAAAAATTTACAAGGATGTTGCCAGGGTTGGAGGTATTGAGCTATAGGGAGAGGTAGAAAAGGCTGGGGCTGTTTTCCCTGGAGTGTCGGAGGCTGAGGGGTGACCTCATAGAGGTGTATAAAATCATGGAGGGGCATGGATAGGGTAAATAGACAAAGTCTTTTCCCTGGGGTCGGGGAGTCCAGAACTAGAGGACATAGGTTTAAGGTGAGAGGGGAAAGATATAAAAGAGACCTAAGGGGCAACTTTTCCATGCAGAGGGTGGTGCGTGTATGGAATGAGCTGCCAGAGGAAGTGGTGGAGGCTGGTACAATTGCAACATTTAAAGGTGCCTGGATGGGTATATGAATAGGAAGGGTTTGGAGGGATTTGGGCCAGGTGCTGGCAGGTGGGACTAGATTGAGTTGGGATATCTAGTCAGCATGGAAGAGTTGGACCGAAGGGTCTGTTTCCATGCTGTACATCTCTATGACTCTATAACTCCAGCTCCTCGAGAACCATGTTAGGGAACTGGTGTTGGAGCTGGATGAACTTCGGATCATTCATGAGGTGGAGGGGGTTATTGAGAGGAGTTACAGGGAGGCAGTTACTCCACAGCCACGTGAAGAAGGTAGATGGGTTACTGTCAGGGGTAGGAAAGGGAACCGGCAAGCAGTGCAGGGATCTCCTGTGGCCATTCCCCTCAACAACAAGTATACTGTTTTGGATACTGTTGGGGGAGATGACTTCCCAGGGGTAAGCCATGGCATACAGGTCTCTGGCACAGAGTCTGACCCTGCTGCTCAGAGGAAAAGTGGGAAGAGGAACAGAGCTTTAGTCATTGGGAACTCCATAGTTAGGGGGACAGACAGGAGGTTTTGTGGGGACGAGAGAGACTCACGGTTGGTGTGTTGCCTCCCAGATGCTTCACAGATGTTCGTGTTTTCGGGATCCTTGAGGGGGAGGGATAGCAGCCCCAAGTTGTGGTCCACATAGGCAACAACGACATAGGTTGGAAGAAAGGTGGGTATCTAAGGAAGAAATTCAGGTAGCTAGGGTGGAAGCTTAGAACTAGAACAAACAGTGTTGTTATCTGTGGTTTGTTAGGCGAAAGTGAATACTACAGCTGCTGGAGATTAGAGTCAAGAGTATGGTGCTGGAAAAGCACAGCAGGTCAGGCAGCATCCGAGGAGCAGGAAAAGCGACGTTTCAGGCAAAAGCCCTTCATCAGGAATCTCTGGTTTGTTGCCCATGCCACGTGTTAGTGAAGCAAGGAACAGAGAGAGTGGAGCTAAACACGTGGCTGCAGGGATGGTGCAGGAAGGAGAGATTTGGATTCTTGGATAATTGGAGCTCTTTCTGGGGAAGGTGGGACCTCTACAAACAGGATGGTCTACACCTGAACCAGAGGGGCAACAATATCCTGGGGGAGAAGTTTGCTAATGCTCTTTGAGGGGTGTTCAAACTAATGCATTATGTGGATGGGAACCTGAATTGTAGTTCCAGTGTACAGGAGGTTGAGTGTAGTGAAGTCAGGGATAGGTTGACAAGGTCGCAAGATGGCACCGGCAATCGAGATGTTGGTTTGAAATGTGTGTACTTCAATGCCAGGAGCATCCAGAATAAGGTGGGTGAACTTGCAGCATGGGTTGGTACTTGGGATTTCGATGTTGTGGCCAATTCAGAGACATGGCTGGAGGAGGGTCAGGAATGGTTGTTGCAGATTCTGGGATTTAGATGTTTCAGTAAGAACAGAGATGATGGCAAGAGAGGGGGTGATGTGGCATTGTTAATCAAGGATAGTATTACAGCAGTTGAGATAATGTTTGAGGACTCATCGAGTGAGGTAATTTGGGTTGAGGTTAGAAACAGGAAAGGAGAGGTCACCCTGTTGAGAGTTTTCTATAAGCCTCCGAATTGTTCCAGAGATGTAGAGGAAAGGACAGCAAAGATGATTCTCGATAGTTGCGAGAGTAACAGAGTCGTTGTTATGGGGGACTTTAACTTCCCCAATATTGACTGGGAATACAATAGTTCAAGTAGTTTAGATGGGTCAGTTTTTGTTCAATGTGTGCAGGAGTGTTTTCTGACACAGTATGTAGACAGGCCAACATGGAATAATGTCATACTGGGGAATGAACCCAGACAGGTGCTAGGTTTGGAGGTAGGTGAGCACTTTGGCAATAGTGACCATAATTTGGTTATGTATACAATAGCAATGAGCAGGGAAAGGTATATACTGCAGGGAAAGAGGTATAACTGGGAGAAAGGCAATTTTGATGCGATTTGGCAAGATTTAGGATGCATAGGATGGGGAAGTAAACTGCAGGGGATGGACACTCTTGAAATGTGGAGCTTATTCAAGGAACAGCTACTGTGGGTCCTTGATGAGTATATACGTACCAGGCAGGGAGGTAGTTGTTGAGAGAGGAAGCCATGGTTTACTAAGGAAGTTGAAGCTCTTGTCAAGAGGAAGAGGAAGGCTTATGTTAGAATGAGATGTGAAGGCTCAGTTAGAGCAATTGCGATTTACAAGGTAGCCAGGAAAGACCTAAAGAGAGAGCTAAGACAAGCAAGGAGGAGTCATGAGAAGTTGTTGGCGGACAGGATCAGGGAAAACCCTAAAATTTTCTAAAGGTATATAAGAGATAAAAGAATGACCAGAGTAAAATTAAGACTAGTATCAAGGTTAGTAGTGGGAAATTGTGCATGGAGTCAGAGTAGATAAGGGAAGTGCTAAATGAATATTTTTCATCAGTATTCAAGTCCCCTGGGCCGGATGGGACTTATCTCGGATTCTCTGGGATTCTCTCTTATGTCGTCATTGTCTTGAATATATCAGAAGACAGGAGGATAGCAAATGTTGTTCCCTTGTTCAAGAAGGGGAGTAGAGACAACTCTGGCAATTATAGGCCCAGCGAGCCTTACTTCAGTTGTGGGTAAAGTGTTGGAAAAGTTTATAAGAGATAGGATTTATAATAATCTCAAAAGGAATAAGTTGGTTAGGGATAGTCAACATGGTTTTGTGAAGGGTAGGTCGTGCCTTAGTGAATTCTTTGAGAAGGTGACCAAACAGATGGATGAATGTAAAGCCGGGTAAAGCTGTTGATGTGGTGTAAGGTATTTGATAAGGTTCCCGTGGTAGGCTATTGTACAAAATACAGAGGTGTGGGATTGAGAGTGATTTAGCGGTTCGGATCAGAAATTGGATAGCTGAAAGAAGTCAGAGGGTGATGGTTGATGGGAAATGTTCATCCTAGTGGTGTACCGCAATGATTAGTTTTGGGTCCACTGCTGTTTGTTATTTTCATAAACGATCTGGATGAGGGTGTAAAAGGATGGGTTAGTAAATTTGCGGATGAAACTAAGGTTGGTACAGTTGTGGATAATGCCAAAAGATGTTGTAGGTTACAGCGGAACATAGATAAGCTGCAGAGCTGGGCTGAGAGGTGGCAAATGGAGTTTAGTGCAGAAAAGTATGAGGTGATTCACTTTGGAAGGAGTAACAGGAATGCAGAGTACTGGGAAGATTGTAAGATTCTTGGTAGTGTAGTTGAGCAGAGAGATCTCGGTGTCCATGCACATAGATCCCTCAAAGTTGCCATGCAAGTTGATAGGGCTGTTCAGAAGGCTTTTATTAGTAGACTGGATTGAGTTTCAGAGTCATGAGGTCATGCTGCAGCTGTACAAAACTCAGGTGCAGCCGCAGGTGCAGGACGGCACGGTGGCACAGTGGCTAGCACTGCTGCCTCACAGCGCCTGAGACCCGGGTTCAATTCCCGCCTCAGTGAACTGTGTGGAGTTTGCACGTTCTCCCCGTGTCTGCGTGGGTTTCCTCCGGGTGCTCCGGTTTCCTCCCACAGTCCAAAGATGTGCAGGTCAGATGAATTGGCCATGCTAAATTGCCCGTAGTGTTAGGTATAGGGGTAAATGTAGGGGTGGGTTGCACTTCGGCGGGTTGGTGTGGACTTGTTGGGCCGAAGTGCCTGTTTCCATACTGTAATGTAATCTAATCTAAATCTAATCTAAAATCACTTGAGAGTATTGCATGCAGTTCTGGTCACCGCATTATCGAAAAGATGTGGAAGCTTTGGAAAGGGTCCAGAGGAGATTTACTGGGATGTTGCCTGGTATGAAGGGAAGGTCTGATGAGGAAAGGCTGAGGGCCTTGAGGCTGGTTTTGTTAGAGAGAAGAACATTGAGAGGTGACTTAACTGAGACATATAAGATAATCAGAGGGTTAGACAGGGTGGACAGTGAGAGCCTTTTTCTTCGGATGGTAATGGCTAGCTCAAGGTGGCATAGCTTTAAATTGAGGGGGGATAGATATAGGATAGATATCAGAGGTAGTTTCTTTACTCAGAGAGTAGTAGGGGTGTGAAACACACTGCCTGTAACAGTAGTAGACTCGCCAACTTTCAGGACAGTTAAATGGTCATTGGATAGACATATTCCAGCACCACTAATCCAGAATCTGGTTTCCAGCATCTGCAGTCATTGTTTGTAACATATGGATGAGAATGGAATAGTGCAGGTTAGATGGGCTTCAGACTGGTTTGAGGAGAAAGTGAGGTCTGCAGATGCTGGAGATCAGAGCTGGAAAGCGCAGCAGGTCAGGCAGCATCCAGGGAACAGGAGAATCGACGATTCGGGCATAAGCCCTTCTTCAGATTGGTTTCACAGGTCAGCACAACATTGAGGGCCGAAGGGCCTGTACTGCACTGAAATGTTCTACGCTTTATGTTACGTTCCTCCATGTTTTGATATAATTTATTAATTCTACCTCATTATGCATAATCAGATTCAAACTAGCATGGGGAAATAATAATGTGGATCCAGGAAATGGCACAGGAATTGAATAAATACTTTCTGTTCATTTTCACATGCTCCTCGTATTCCAATAATACAAAATAATCAAACCCTCAGACAGCACCTTCCAAACCCACAACAACTTCCATCTCGAAGACAAGGGCAGCAGATCCAATGGGAATACAACCCCCTGGAAGTTCCCTTCCAAGCCACTCACCATCCTGACTTGAAAATATACCACTGTTCCTTCAGCGTCACGGGGTCAAAATCCTGGAATTGCCTCCCTAATGGCATTGTGGATGTACCTAAAGCACATGGGACTGCAGTGGTTCAAGAAGGCAGCTCACCTCCACACTATCGAGGAGCAACTAGGGGACGGGCAATAAATGCTGGCTCACCCAGTGACATAAATAACATGAATTAAAAAAAATAAAAATCTCTGGTTGAATCCACGTCATATAGCTCTTGGAAACAGTCCCGAATACATAATTTATTTCTTAACTCTATTCATATGGGTTCTACATTGGAGTCATAGAGATGTACAGCATGGAAACAGACCGTTCGGCCTAACTTGTCCACGCCAACCAGATATCCTCAACTAACCTAGTCACAGTTACTAGCACCTAGCCCATATCCCTCTAAACCCTTCCTATTAATATACCCATCCAGATGCCTTTTAAATGTTGTAATTGTACCAACCTCCACCACTTCCTCTGGCAGCTCATTCCATACACGCACCACCCTCTGCGTGAAAAGGTTGCCCCTTAGGTCTCTTTTAAATGTTTCCCCTCTCATCGTAAACCTATGCCCTCTAGTTCTGGACTCCCCCATCCCAGGGAAAACACCTTGTCTATTTACCCTATCACTGCCCACCATGATTTTATAAAACTCTATTAGGTCACCCCTCAGACTCCGACGCTCCAGGGAAACCAGCCCCAGCCTGTTCAGCCTCTCCCTCCAACCCTGGCAACATCCTTGTAAATCTTTTGTGAACCCTTTCAAATTTCACAATATTGTTTCTATAGGAGGGAGACCAGAATTGTACACAATATTCCAACAGTAGCCTAACCAATGTCCTGTACAGCTGCAACATGACCTCCCCAATTCCTGTACTCAATGCTCTGACCAATAAAGCATACCAAATGCCTTCTTCACTATCCTATCTACCTGCGACCTCACTTTCAAAGTACTATGAAGCTGCACTCCGTGGTCTCTTTGTTCAGCAACACTCCCTGGGACCTTACCGCTAAGTGCAGAAGTCCTGCTCTGATTTGCCTTTCTCGTTTCTTGCTATAAGCAGAGAAAATACTGGAGAAACTCAGCAGGTCCGGCAACTGGAGAAGAGAATCGTACTGATCTCAAAACATTAACACATTTTCTCTCATCAATGATGCTGCCAGACCTCCTCCATTTCTCCAGCATCTTCTGTGCTTGTTTCAAATTTCTAGCACCTGCAGTATTTTGCTTTTATTCACTTTTTGCTGTTGTACTTGCCAACAATAGTCCCCAACTACCCTTTCCTTCCTGGGTCTTTTAGAAAACTCAGATACTCCTGAACATTTAGTACCTAGTTCTGATCACCTGGTAATCATTCTCCGTAATGACTGTAAGATCATATTTGTGAACCTGTTTTTGTGCTGTTAATTTACAAATCTTTGGGCAACTAGGAACATCCATGTCATACTAGAGAATTTAAAAAATCTCTTTTGTTCCCATATAGGGTGCCCTCTCTTTTCAGAACACACTATGAAGCAATTTTTAATCAGGAGCTTGGTGGGATAATCAGGCTGAAACATGATTCACAAGAGAGAAGACCTTAACCCTGCTGACCACTGCTTTATTTACACGCTCCAAGCCAATGTGAAATACTGTGTAGCCCAGGGAAAAAAGAAACGCTTGCAGATAGCTGAATACCTCCTTGCTTGACCATCCCGAATATTCACCAAAATAAGATTAATTAGTTAAGATTTAGATAAGCTCAAGGGGCTGAAAGACCTACCTTCCCTCCTAATTTGTACGTTTGCATGTAAGAGTTAAGTAAAAATGTCTTTTAAAAGCAGAGAGTGATAAATCATCTTGTGCACAGTAGATACCTGCAAGGAAAAGGTGAGCTCTAAATCGGTCTCCATCAAGCCACCTGGGGGGAGAAGATACTCATTCGATCTTAGGATTCGCTTCGAGCCCTACAATGCACCAAAATGAGAAAGAGCTATTACAGAGTCATAGAGTCAGGCATTCTGTGTAAATCACCCCAGTGAGAGCATTGCCGTTGGAAGACTCTCCGCCTCCTTTGGAATGTAGTAAGATTGCTTTCAAGGGAACCCCATCTGAAAAGAGGATATAATGATGCTGAGAGAGCAATCTAGTGTTAAAGTAAAGCAGTATCTAAACATGCTGTTCAAACTAAGACAAGATCTTGGTATTACTGAAAAAAGACACATTTTGTCGAAGCTTTGTCTTTCAATCATCAGGATATTTCACAAGAATACAAAGACAAGAGGAAAGCCAACATTTACACTGCAAGAGAGGAAAGTACTGATTTGTTACCAAGAGGATTCTGCTGTGGAGGCATTGCCATAAAAAATGCACCCAGTAATGCTGATTGACAGTTAACAGCCAGTCTTTGTTAAACTTTATATCATGCAACTTGATTGGTTGAAGGATTGCCATAGAGTCATACAGCACAGAAATAGATACTTTAGTCCAACCCATCCACGCTGACCAGGTTTCTCAAATTAATTTAGACCTCATTTGAACACACCTGGCCCAAATCCTTCTAAACCTTTCTTATTCATATTTAAATGTTGTAACTGTACCTGCACCTATAACATCCTCTGGCAGTTCATTCCACGCATCAACCATGCTCTGTGTTAAAAAGCTGCCCCTCTGGTCCCTTTTAAATTTTTCTCTTCCCACCTTAAACAGTACCATATTCTCCAGTCTCGCCACATAACTGTTTCTCATCTTGGGTTCCTTTCTAACACTTCTGGAAGATTATGCCATCCTTCATAGATAATGGTTTCCAAAGCTGGGCAATATCCCAACTGAATCAGAATCATTATGATGCAGAAAGAGGCCATTTGGGCCTTAGGCTGTCACCTGCACATTATTTATCTCCAAATAATAATTCCCTGTCCTCTCCAGTGCCTCAATCAAACCTTCCTCCACCACATTTCTCGGCAGTGCATTGCATAGTTAACTATTTATTCACTGAGTGTAAAAGCTTTTTCCCACATCAGATTTGTGAGTTGTAACAGGCACAGTGCAATATCATGAGAAAAGTACTTGTGTATTAATACATGTAACTTCAAGTACATTCAGAGTGCCATACTACGACCTGACTGACAATGCTAAACCCTCCACACACTCACCAAAAACCCATCATTCCCGGCACCAATCATAACAATACCATAACTATAACCTCCGAAGTGGAGGTGACAGTGTGAGTGCGAAAGGAAACCATTTGTTGGAGACGTGCAAACTGTTTCAGGCAAGTTGTAAAGGAATCACTTATTCCATGACAGAGAGAGAGAAAACAGCTGACCTGTTTCAGACTTTCTACCTATGCAAAACCAGCTCAACAGCACCAGAAATTAAATCAATGTGTTTCAGGATCCTCATCAATTCACGTGGAACCTCTTCCATGGATATAACAAGCTGAATATACTACTTGCCTACCAACAGGTATGGAGACGTGGTGGCATAGTGAAGGGGGCACAGGGTGGTGACTGTGGGCCAGAAGATGGGGAACTATCTGGATGGAACTTCACACAGTTTGCGCTTGGTAGTCACCCAAGATACACCTATTGGCATAACTCCACTGATACCAGAAACACTCACGGACATACCTCATTCCCTCCATAGAGACACAGAATAGAAAAAGGCCTTTCAGTCCATTGAGTCTGCACCAAGAACATCAACCACCTACTATTCGAATTCCATTTTCCAACCCTTGGACTGTAAGTGCACATCTAAACACTTTTCACACTCTGAGTGAAAAAGGTTTTCCTCACATCTCCTCTAAACCTGCTGGCCCTACTTTAGATCTCTGTCCCCTGGTCATTGATCTCTTCATCAAGGGGAAACGTTTCTTCCTGTCTACCACCCCATTTATAGCCCTCATCATTTTATTCCACTTAACCATGTCCCCTCTCAGTCTCCCCTGCTCTAAGGAAAACAATCCTAGTCTGTCCACTCTCTCTTCGTAATTGAAACTCTTTAGTCATTTGTAGGCAATGCATTACCTTCCTCAGAAATGTTCACAGTATTTCACAGACTTTGAAAGGCATTGACTGCAGTTATTGTGAACACAACAAGACCATACAAACAAGACAACACATGCGCAAAATACTGTTGACACTGAAAGTCGGAAATAAAAATGGAAAACCCTGGAGAAGTTCAGCTGGTCTGGCAGTATCTGTGGAGAGAAAAACAGCCAACATTTCAGACCGATAATTTTATGTCAAAGTTCTAACAACTTTTGGAGTTTATAACTAGATGACAGTTCTGTAGCTCCATATTTTCTCAACCTCACATTTACCTCCATCTTCAACTCTCCAGTCCTCAATAAAATCATCCAACTCTCTCCCCCTGGCTGTTTCTCCACTATAGACTTTATTGACACAGACTTGAATGGATATGGCAGATAACTGGTTTAGCCACTCACTGCCAGATCTGCCTGGGCCACATCAAACTACATTGGGTCCTGCTCTTGATAGGAGAAAGTGAGGTCTGCAGATGCTGGAGATCAAAGTTGAAACTTTATTGCTGGAACAGCACAGCAGGTCAGG
>NC_057712.1:137261223-137265586 GCF_004010195.1 Chiloscyllium plagiosum
TCCTGTTCCCTGGATGCTGCCTGACCTGCTGTGCTGTTCCAGCAATAAAGTTTCAACCCTGCTCTTGATAGCTAAAGCTGCTCATTATTCCAGGATTGTCCCGGATTGGAAAACAAACACCTGGACTCATTTCTTTTTATCTCTCCACCCTGGAGGCTCCCTGCCTCTATTCCTGATGAAGGGCTTTTGCCTGAAAGGTCGATTTTCCTGCTCCTCAGATGCTGCCTGACCTGCTGTGCTTTTCCAGCACCACTCTAATCTAAACTCTGGTTTCCAGCATCAGCAGTCCTCACTTTTGCCCCATTTCTCTACACGCTGCCTTAAGGCCTTTCCCCCCAATTTCTTCACTCTTAGCTTCAACAATAAGTATGGAATGCAGGTTATTTTCCACAGACTGTGGTACAGTCTAACACAGGGCAGCCCATATCTTGAATGCATTATCTGGGCCGACATGACACCAATTGTTAAAGTTGAGAATGTAACTTTTAAAAAGGTTTTGTGATTTACATATGAAAGAACTAAAACCAACATGGTCATTCTAAAAGATGAGAGACTTAACAAACAATCCAGGTCTTTTTCAATATATAATTTCAGTTACATCACACTGTAAACGTTTGCTATAAATTCTGTGTCTTACAATCTTATTCTCCACAACCACCTGATGAAGGAGCACCACTCCGAAAGCTAGTGCTTCCAAATAAACCTGTTGAACTATAACCTGATGTTGTGTGATTTTTAACCCTGTTAGAATATTAAGAGTTTCTATCAAACCCCCCAAATTATCAGACAGTTTATCTTTTTCACAATAGATAAACGGAAATTTCTTTCACTTAAATATTGAGAAGTGTTGGAAATACATAAAAATATATTAACGACTGAGACCCAAACAATACTAGAAGATATTGAATTGTTGGATACTTTCTGAAATAAAAGAGGCTGATTGTCTTTAATAGCCTGAAGGCCTGCCTTAGAATAGATTATGGGGCTTCTGTGGAGGAGAAAGTGAGGTCTGCAGATGCTGGAGATCAGAGCTGAAAATGTGTTGCTGGAAAAGCGCAGCAGGTCAGGCAGCATCCAGGGAACAGGAGAATCGACGTTTTGGGGCATAAGATTCCTGAAGAAGAGCTTATGCCCAAAACGTCAATTCTCCTGTTCCTTGGATGCTGCCTGACCTGCTGCGCTTTTCCAGCAACACATTTTCAGCTATGGGGCTTCTGTGTTGATCGTTTTCAAACACCAGGAGAGTCATTAGGAAAACAAAGCAGCAGTAGGGAACAGTGAGGCTGCAAGATCTCTCTCCGGGTTGGAATTTGGTAACCTGATTATGTCACCACCTCACTCTCTCTGTACTGACCATCTGACTGTGTGGCACTCCCTCAGTACTGACCCTTTTACAGTGCAGCACTCCCTCAGTACTGACGGTCTGACAGTGCAGCACTCCCTCTGACAGTGCGGCATTCCCTCAATACTGACCCTCTGACAGTGCAGCATTCCCTCTGTACTGAATGTCCGACAGTGCAGAACTACCTCAGCACTGACCCTCCCTCACTGTGGCACTTCCTCATTACTGACCCTCCAATAGTACGGCACTCCCTCAGTATTGACCCTCCGACAACGTGGCACTCCCTCAGTACTGATGCTCCAACAGTGTGGCGCTCCCACAGCACTGACCCTCTGACAGTACAGCACTCCCTCAGTGCTGACCCTCCGACAGCGTGGCACTCCCTCAGTATTGACCCTCCAACAGTGCGGCACTCCCTCAGTACTGACCCTCCAACCCACCGACAGTGTGGCCTTCCCTCAGTACTGACCCTTCAGCAGTGCGGACTCCCTCAGCACTGACTCTTTGACAGTGTGGCATTCCCACAGTACTGACCCTCTGACAGTGCGGCACTCCCTCAGTACTGACCCTCCAACAGTGCTGCGCTCCCTCAGCACTGACTCTCTGACAGTGCGGCACTCCCTCAGTACTGACCCTTCAACTCACCGATAGTGTGGCCTTCCCTCGGTACTGACTCTCCAACAGTGCAATCTCCCTCAGCACTGACCCTCTGACAGTGTGGCACTCCCCCAGTACTGACCCTCCGACAGTGCTGCGCTCCCTCAGCACTGACTCTCTGACAGTGCGGCACTCCCACAGTACTGACCCTCTGACAGTGTGGCACTCCCTCAGCAATGACCCTCCAACAGTGCCGCACTCCCTCAGTACTGACCCTCCGACAGTGCTGCGCTCCCTCAGTACTGACATTCTGACAGCGCGTCATTCCTTCAGCACTGACCCTCCGACAGTGCAGCAACCTGCTGTTCAAGCTAAGTCTTGGAATGGGGTTGAAATAGACAGCACTGTGACTCAGAGGTGAGTGTGATTTCAAATGAACCAAGGTGACACTTTAAAACTGTACACTTGCAATGTACACCAGGATAGTTAAAGGACACCTTGAGAGCTGCAGTTTGGGATTGTGGTCCTTTTCCTTGGGAATTAATTCCTGCATGCATATATGTATAAATGAAACAAAACTCACAGCTGGCAGTTAAAATGATATTTTTAAATTGTCTGGTAACATTTGACTGTATTAGGGTGTGGAAAGCTAAAACTGCAGCTGTTGTAGCATTAAGAGGTTTAATTGATTCCTAATGTAGCTCTGCCTGCCTGCATCGTACAGTGTCAGGTAACAAGACCTGGGAAATATAATGAAGGTTCCCAAACATGCGGAAGGTATCATTTTTGAAAATCATTTCAGTTGTGCATTATTGGTAAAGATTAAAATCTGCATCAACAAGACAACTGGATTTGAAAAGCTGCCACATTTTGCAGTGGCAGTGTGGGGTAAAGGAACAATCAAGTCAGCCTTTTGGTATTTGGTGAGTGTGCAGACATTGGCAAGGATCTCAGTCTCTGGGAGGGGAGCCTGATCCCTGGTATAATTTGTTAAATGTGTACATGCTGGCTGGGCTAGCATTTAACGTCCCTCCCTATTTAAATCCCAATTACTTCACCGTTGGCAGCCATGCCTTCAGCTGCCTGGGCTCTACGTTCTGGAGTCACAAGCTACAAATCTCCACCTCATGTCTCCCTGTCACATAATTTATTTTAAAACACTTCTGTGAAGTGATTTGGAACACTTTGTTACTTAAAAGATATTATATAAATACAAGTGGTCCCTGTTGGCTATTCTGATCTCAGGACGTACAGGGTAATTATCCTGAAATGTTGCATTGGAGAGAAATCTGATCACCAGCTTTGCAGATGCCACGTTGGGTGATTAGTTCACCCGAAAGTGGTGTATCCAGGGTTCCACATCCTCTGAAGGACATTAACACGACACATACAAACAAATGTAGAGCAGCATGTGGAGGGGTGACAATTCACTTTGAGGATGATACAAAGATTGGCTGGGTGGTTGGCAGTGAGGAAGAGAGTCTTGGGTTACAGTGGATATTAACAGGTTGGTCAGATGGGCAGATTAGTGACAGATGGAATTTAACCCCGACCACTGTGAGGTGATACACTTTAGAAGAAGGAACAAGACAATGGAGTACACAATGAATAGCAGGTCATGAAGAAGCTCAGAGAATGCTAGTCTACAGATTCCTGGAAGTGGCAGGGCAAGTTAACCAGGTAGTTATGAAGGAACAAAAATAAAACAAAAAACTGCAAGTGCTGAAGATCTGAAACAAAACAGAAATGTTGGAGGAATTCAGCAGACCTGGTAATATTTGTGGGAGAAAGCACAGTTAATGTTTCAAGTCCACTGAACCTTTTTCAGATCTTAGTGTTCTATGACTATGAGATATGATAGTGGGAATGATATCACAGGCATTGTGGCACTGGAATTCAAATGGGAAGCCAGATGAAAGGGGTTGGAGAGACAGTGGGATGGAGACATAGTGGGAAAGAGAGGGAGTGGGACAGGCAAGCTGTGGGATGGAGAGACAATGGGGCAGACAGGCAGTGGAACAGAGAGGCAATGGGATGGAGAAGCAGTGAGATGGAGAGGGATGAGATGGCGAGACGGTGGGATGGAGAGGCAGTGGGACAGAGAAGCAGAAGGACACACAGGCAGTGGGACAGAAAGATAGTGGGATAGAGAGCTAGTGGGAAGGACAGGCAGTGGAGACGGTGGGTGGAGAGGCAGTGGGACAGAGAAGCAGAAGGACACACAGGCAGTGGGACAGAAAGATAGTGGGATAGAGAGCTAGTGGGAAGGACAGGCAGTGGGATGGAGAGATAGTGGGATGGAGAGCTAGTGGGAATGACAGGCAGTGGGATGGAGAGATAGTGGGATGGAGAGCTCGTGGGAATGACAGGCAGTGGGATGGAGAGATAGTGGGATGGAGAGCAAGTGGGAATGACAGGCAGTGG
>NC_057712.1:137270907-137280867 GCF_004010195.1 Chiloscyllium plagiosum
TTTGTTCAGCAACACTCCCCAGGACCTTGCCATTAAGTGTATAAGTCCTGCTAAGATTTGCTTTCCCAAAATGCAGCACCTCGCATTTATCTAAATTAAACTCCATCTGCCACTTCTCAGCCCATTGGCCCATCTGGTCAAGATCCTGTTGTAATCTGAGGTAACCCTCTTCACTGTCCACTACACCTCCAATTTTGGTGTCCTTTGCAAACTTACTAACTGTACCTCTTATGCTTGCATCCAAATCATTTATGTAAATGACAAAAAGTAGAGGACCCAGCACTGATCCTTGTGGCACTCCACTGGTCACAGGCCTCCAGTCTGAAAAACAACCCTCTACCACCACCTTCTGTCTTCTACCTTTGACCCTGTTCTGTATCCAAATGGCTAGTTCTCCATGTATTCCGTGAGATCTAACCTTGCTAACCAGTCTCCCATGGGGAATCTTGTCAAATGCCTTACTGAAGTCCATATAGATTACATCTACTGTTCTGCCCTCATCAATCCTCTTTATTACTTCTTTAAAAAACTCAATCAAGTTTGTGAGACATGATAATTCTGGTTCATGTTCAAATTCAACAAGATCTGGACAGTATCCAGGGTTGTGCTGAGTGGCAAATAACATTTATACCACACAAGTACCAGACAATGACCATCTCCAATACCAGACAATCTAACCACCACCCATTGACTGAAATAACTCCACCGAGTCCCATCACCAAGTCACTCTTTATTTACATATAACCATTCCTTGACTCTAGTACTGCCTCATTCAGAGTCAGCTATCAGAGTGGCAGTATCTCTGACACTTACCTTTTTATCTGTCAGCCAGGGCTCCCTGATTGGACCAGATTAACAGCCCCAATTGGGGAACTCATATTCTATGAGGTCTGTCTGGCTGAGCTTGTTACAACCATTAGAGTTACCATCACTGAACCCCTCACTATCAACATCCTGGGAGTTACAATTGGCCAGAAAAAAATGAACTTACCACATAAACACAGTGGCTACAACAGCAAGTCAGAGGCTACGAATACTGTGATGAGTAACTCACCTCCTGACTCCTCAGAGACTGGCCACCATCTACAAGGTACAAGTCCACTTGCCTGGATGGTGCAGCTCACGAAGCTTGACACCAACCAAGATAAAGCACCCGATTAATTGGCACATCTATAAGCATCCACTCCCTCCACCACCTACACTCAGTCGCAGCAGTGTGTACTATCTGCAAGACACACTGCAAAAATTCACCAAAGATCCTTAGACAGCACCTTCCAAACCCACTTCCATCTAGAAGGAGAAGGGCAGCAGATGGGAACACCACCTCTGCAAGTTCCCCTCCAAGCCACTCACCATCCTGACATGGAAATATATCACTGTTTCTTAAGTGTCGCTGGATCAAAATCCCAGAATTCCTTCCTTAATGGCATTGGGGATCTACCTACAGTACATGGACAGCAGCAGTTCAAGAAGCTACTTTCACACCACCTTCTCAAGAGCAATCCCAATGAGCAATAAATGCCGGCCCAGCCAGCAAAATGAGCATCCTACAAGCAAATTTTAAAAATCCCAGTTAGTTGCATTATTTGATTCCAACCAGCCAAAACCAAGCAGACAATGCAAACACAAGAGAGACTTTCTTAATGCTCAGATTCTAAAGGAAACTTTCTCTTTCTCTCCTTCCCTCTCATCACCATTGCCCTCTCCTCATCCCTCCCTCAAACATGAAGAATGCTAACTTGAGTGATGTGCCTGAGCAACTGGTACACAGAATGAGTCCTCACTCGTCAGACAACAAAGAAAAAAACAGGCCAGCGAACAAATCCTTCACTGTTACATAATTATTGTCTCCATATTTAATATCTCCGCTAAAATCCATTTTCACTATGGATGGAATTAATGGGTTTCTATTGACTCATGCTTCTATGACCACAAGATTACTGAAAAACAAGAGGAACAGATAGATAACTGTACCTGTTCAAACTAATTCTAAGCCATTCTCCTGCTTCGAGTTAGGGGTGATTTCATTCAAAAAGATGAAGGAATGGCACTGGTCAGCAAAGAATGGACTATTTCTAGTGATTTGAGTGATTTAGGAAAAGAACAGTAAGGCGTTCGACAAGGTTCCCCATGGGAGACTGATTAGCAAGGTTAGATCTCATGGAATACAGGGAGAACTAGCCATTTGGATACAGAACTGGCTCAAAGGTAGAAGACAGAGGATGGTGGTGGAGGGTTGTTTTTCAGGCTGGAGGCCTCTGACCGGTGGAGTGCCACAAGGATCGGTGCTGGGTCCTCTACATTTTTGTCATTTACATAAATGATTTGGATGCGAGCACAAGAGGTACAGTTAGTAAGTTTGCAAATGACACCAAAATTGGAGGTGTAGTGGACAGCGAAGAAGGTTACCTCAGGGAGTGGGATGGCGGGGAAGTGGGTGGAGAGGGAGTGGGTGGAGAGGGAGTGGGATGGACGGGGAGTGGGTGGAGCAACTCTGGGACTGAGTGAGAGTGAGATGGTGAGTGAGTGGCTTTACCAGCTACTATAATAGGAAGCCAGTGGGTTGGGAAGACAGTGGAATGGAAAGATAGTGAAGTCTTTTTGATTCTCTTTTTTATGATTCGTTGTAGGCCTAGATTGCTGGTCAGTTGAGAGCACAGCACTTCCCTTCTCTCCAGGCCAAAGATCAATGCTCTAAATAAGAGAGAGAGAAGACGGGGAAAGAGAAAGAAGCTAAATGATCGGAATAGAAAATCTATATAGAAGGCCGGAAGTCACAGGTTTATTTGAAATCACAAGCTTTCAGGGTGTTGCTCCTTCTACCTGATGAAGAAACAGCGCTCCAAAAGCTTGTGATTTCAGATGAACCTATTGGACTATAACCTGGTGTCATCTGATTTCTGACCTTGTCCACTACAGTCCAACAGTAGCAACGCCACATCATCTTAAAAGGACAAAGAGATACATCTACATGAGGAAATGATGCAAGTTCATAGCTCCTTGAAAGTGGAGTCGCAGGTAGATAGGATAGTGAAGAAAGTGTTTGGTATGCTTTCCTTTATTGGTCAGAGTATTGAGTACATGAGTTGGAGGTCATGTTGCAACTGTACAGGGCATTGGTTAGGCCACTGTTGGAATATTGCATGCAATTTTGGTCTCCTTCCTATCGGAAAGATGTTGTGAAACTTGAAAGCGTTCAGAAAAGATTTACAAGGTGGTTGCCAGGGTTGAAGGACTTGAGCTATAGGCTGAGGCTGAACAGGCTGGGGCTGTTTTCCCTGCAGCATTGGAGGCTGAGGGGTGATCTTATAGAGGTTTACAAAATTATGAGGGGCATGGAAAGGGTAAATAGGCAAAGTCTTTTCTCTGAGGTTGGGGAGTCCAGACCTAAAGGGCATAGGTTTAGGGTGAGAGGGGAAAGATATAAAAGAGACCTACGGGGCAATGTTTTCACACAGATGTGGTATGGGCATGGAATGAGCTGCCATAGGAAGTGGTGGAGGCTGGTACAATTGCAACATTTAAGAGGAATTTGGATGGGTATATGAAATGGAAGGGTTTGGAGAGAATGTGGGCCGGGTGCTGACAGGTGGGAGTAGATTAGTTTGGGATACCTGGTCAGCATGGACGGGTTGGACCGAAGGGTCTGTTTCCATGCTGTACATCTCTTTGACTCTAGATCAGGATAAACCATTTTACACAAAGAGTTATGAAAACTGTGGAATGAGTGAGTGCATCAGTGATTGCAGCAGAGATCATGTCAACATTTCAAAACAGATTCGCTGGATCATCATAGGAAAAGGGACCAACAAATTCAGTAACGGAGTGTGTACAGGATATTGGAACTATCACTCATGCAGAGAATGTAAACTATCACAGCCTGTGTGGCCCATCTCAGTGTGGAGTTTTTATTTAATTCTGCATGCGTAATTTTCCATTCACTTAAGTAGTGTGAACAGTTGTGAAGAAGTTAGGAAAATACAATAAAAATGGAAACATTCTATTTTTGATACCAAGAACAAGGAAAGTCTGATTATCCCATGAGGTTTAATTGACAAGTTCTAAATCCTACTAATGAGCAGTGACTACCTTATTTTCATACATTTGCATCTCTTTATCAGCCCAATGTTTTATTTCTATACAGCTTCCAGTTCTCTGAGAAAATAAATGGCACCAAATCCGATTACAGAAGTCAGAGTGCTAATCTGGCAGCAGCAACTTGCACATCGATCTCCAGACCTTCAGACAAGACTATCTTCACCACAGATGCCTGCATGCTCCATGGACACTGGCCTTTTCCACACAAGTCAGCATTGCACTCACACCTGCTTTCATGCTAACTCACACACCACTTCAGCCCATCACTTTGGAGCTGAGGAACAATTATGACTTGCATGCTTCTACCAGTTCACTTTGACACAAGGGCATTCACATCTCATGCATCTATACATGATGTATCTTCTGACTCTTAGTTTACTTTGTTAGCACTAACTCACTTTGCACTTACTGGGAAGCTCCCAGCCCCCAGACTCTGTGCCTTGCCTTGCCTTGCCTTGCTTTATTATTGCAGAAGGAGGGGCAAACAGCCTGTCACAGTTTGGAAGATTGAACAGCCAAGGGGGTGGACGTATTGCTGTACGGTACAGAGTTAAGTTGGACCTACAACAAGGCCAGCAGCTCACACAGAAAATGCATCAAGCAAATAGTTTAACTCCCTCCCAACCCCTTATCGATAGTACAGCCATCTCTGGTAAGCCTATCCTGTGTATCACTAAGGGAGGGTAACTGTACTGTCTAGGAATTTATGAGGTATAAGACAATAGCTGTAGGGATAGAGACTTTTTGATTTGCTTTGATTTATTCTTGTCACATGTACGTAGGTACAGTGAAAGGTTTGTGTGTGTAGAGCATAGGCAGATCATACTATACAAAATACATTTGGGGAATAGAACAGAGCGAGGAATACAATGAGCATAGACAAGGAGCATAAACAGAGAGATCAATAGGCCTTGACTTGTACTTATTCTGTTGTTTCTCAGTTAATCCTTCCTTCCAAAAAAAACCCTTTTTAATCATGAGTGAATTGATCCACCAATTCCCTGTGATGTCACTGTTTGCTTCCCCCAGTCAGCAGTTCCTGAAGTCATATTAAACTATCCCTCTACTCTCTCAATATATCCTCTTAATTCATCGTCTCTTGCTGCTGCATTGCAGGTGAAGTGATCTACTCTGTTCCCCTTTATTTATTTTGCTTGTTGCAAAGAATTCAAATACATTTGTTAGCCATGGACCTATGGTACATGTGACAATAATAAATCAAATCAAATCAAAAAGTCTCTATCCCTACAGCTATTGTCTTATACCTCATAAATTCCTAGACAGTACAGTTACCCTCCCTTAGTGGCATGGGCGGCATGGTGGCACAGTAGTTAGCACTGCTGCCTCACAGCGCTAGAGACCCGGGTTCAATTCCCACCTCAGTTCACGCAGAGTGTGGTACGTGTATGGAATGAGCTGCCAGAGGATGTGGTGGAGGCTGGTACAATTGCAACATTTGGATGGGTATATGAATGGGGGGGTTTGGAGGGATGTGGGCCGGCTGCTGGCAGGTGGGACTGGATTGGGTTGGGATATCTGGTCGGCATGGATGGGTTGGACCGAAGGGTCTGTTTCCATGCTGTACATCTCTATGACTCTATGACTCAGGCAACTCTCTGTGTGGAGTTTGCACATTCTCCCCGTGTCTGTGTGGGTTTCCTCCGGGTGCTCCGGTTTCCTCCCACAATCCAAAAATGTGCAGGTTAGGTGAATTGGCCATAATAAATTGCCCGTAGTGTTAGGTGAAGGGGTAAATGTAGGGGAATGGGTCTGGGTGGGTCGCACTTTGGCGGGTCGATGTGGACTTGTTGGGCCAAAGAGCCTGTTTCCACACTGTAAGTAATCTAATCTAATCATGATTTCCCCCTCATGAAGCCATGCTGACTCTGTTTAATCATATTAAGCATTTCTAAAGCTGTGGCTGTGGAAAATGTTAGTCTGTTATAAAGGATCTAACAGCAGTGGATGCAATAGATTTGAATTTTCTGAAGATGCTTGATAAGGTATCATACATGAGGCTACCTACTAAGATAAGAGTCCAAGGGGGCAGTGTATTAGTGTGAATAGAGGACTGGGTAACTAATAAAAGATAGAGAGTTTGGATAAAGGGGGCATTTTCAGGATCAGGGATCAGGACCGGAGTCACAATGATTTACAACATACATTAATGATTTGGATGAGGAATGTGAATGTGCCATAACCAAATTTGCAGATGACACAAGTTCCTTTGATATGATTCTGTGATTGTGATTAGTGTATGGAAAAGCTCTCCCAGTTTTGACACACAATAATAGTAAGAAGGGCATGCACGATTGTTAAAAATCACACAACACCAGGTTATAGTCCAACAGGGTTAATTGGAAGCACACTAGCTTTCGGAGCACCACTCCTACATCATGTGATTGTCCAAAATCCAATTAAACCTGTTGGACTATAACCTGGTGTTGTGTGATTTTTAACTTTGTACACCCCAGTCCAACCCCGGCATCTCCAAATCCTGCAGGATTGTAGTTGCTTCTGGTGCCCAGGGGATGTGGGATCTGTCTAGTTTCATCCCTTACACTGGTGTCTTCGTGAGTCAACCTCATTAATCTGTTTACTTAACTACATTACTGAAATCAACCAGAAGATTTTTTTTATTTAAAGCAATAACTTGAGATATTAATTAGCTGTGTTTTTCATTAAATTCAAATTAGACCATAATATATAAGGCACAGGAGCAGAAATTAGGCCACTCAGCCCATTGAGTCTGCTCCATATTCAATCATGGCTGGTAAGTTTCTCAACCCCATTCTCCTGCTTTCTCCCTGTAACCTTTGATCCCCTTGACAAACAAGAATCTATCTATCTCTGTCTCAAATGTACTCACTGATCTGGCCTCCACAGCCTTCTGTGGCAATTAATTCCATAGATTCACCCTTCTCTGGCTGAAGAAATTTCTCCTCATCTTCATTCTAAAGGGCCTTCCCTTTACTCTAAGGCTGTTCCCTCGAGTTCTAGTCTCTCCTGTTAATGGAAACATATTCCTAATGTCCACTTTGTCCAGGCCATTCAGTATTCTGTATGTTTCAACTAGATCCCCAACCACTCCCCATCCTTCTAAACTCCACTGAGAACAGACCCAGAATCCTCAAACATTCCTCACATGTTAAGCCTTTCATTCCTGGGATCATCCTCATGAATCTCCTATGGACCCTCTCCAGAGCCAGTACATCTTTCTAGAGGTATGCTGCCTAAAATTGCTCACAATATTCTAAATGTGGTCTGACCAGAGCCATATAAAGCCTCACAAGTACATTTCTGCTTTTATATTCTCGTCCTCCATATGTGCCTTCAGCATGGGGTCCTGGATTAATAGTCCACTAATGTTGCCTTTATGCCAGCACCTCCCCAACATTTCACATAGTAAATGTGAAATTTGACTGAATTTAATTTGAATTATTACTGTCATATGTACTTAGTAAAAAGTTTTGTTTTACTTGCAATACAGGCAGGACATGCTATTAGGGTAATAGAACAAAGCGATTTAATGTTACAGCTGCAGAGGAAGTACACAACGAGCGAGATCATCGTTAAATTTGAAATTTGAGAGGTCCATTCAGAAGTCTAATTCAACAGGGAAGAAGCTGTTCTTGAATCTGTTGGTACATGTGTTTAAACTTTTGTATTCTGCCCAAGATGGTGAAAACACTTGGTAGCACAAGGAACTGGAACGGTCTCAAAGCCATTGACAACCACGTTAACAATTCTCACACATTGCTCAGCTTCTTCCACATAAGAGAAATCTGCAATTAATGTTGAGTTTGGATTTCACATCACTGTGATATTGAGCAAATTGGATTTTCTGTATGTACTCACAAATTTAACTTACAAAGACTGAAAAAAACAAGTCGTTTTTAAATTACTCTTTCATCCAAGTGTTGCTTATATTGGGATAATAAAGCAACCAGTTAAAACTGAGGGTATGAGAACATTGTGAAATGAAAAAATAGTTGGAACAAGTGTTAGATAGTAACTTCAGGAAGAGGTGGAGAAGCTCAGTAGATCTGGAAGCATCTGTGGAGACAGAAACAAAGTTAAACTTCCGAGTCCAGTATGACCCTTCTCCAGAATCTTTTCATTTCAGATTTCCAGCATCTGCAGTTTTTTGTTTTTATTAAATAACAATACCATTTGCTTTCAATTTCAGGGGGGAGAGGGAATGTGTGTAAGAAACTGGGTGCTCCTTCAATTAGAAAATAAGCTGTGGGAGAGAAAGGGAAGTGTATGCTAAAATAATCACCTTGAACAGAGTGGGCTGATTGGACTCATACTAATGTTCGTACATAAAGGAGACACTGAGGGATGTAGACATGCGTCAGGTTCATTATGAATATGTGCTACTTTTACATTTCAAAGATCATAGAATATTTATAAAAATGAAGGAAAGCATTCCAACACATTCCAGGGATGGCAGGACTGATGTACATAGAAACATAGAAAATAGGAGCTGGAGGAGGCCATTCGGCCCTTCGAGTCTGGACTGCCATTCATCACCTCATGGCTGATCATCTAACTCAATAGCCTAATCCTGCTTTCTCCCAATAAACTTTAGTTCCATTCACCCCACGTGCAATAGCGTGCGCCTCTTGAATACATTCAAGGATTTGGCATCAACTCCTTCCAGTGGTAATGAATTCCAAAGCTTCACCACTCTTTGGGTGAAGAAATGTCTCCTCATCTGCACCCTAAATAGTTGACTCCGAATCCTCAGACTGTGACCCCTGGTACTGCACACATCCACCATCAGGAACATCCTCCCTGCATCTACCCTGTCTAGTTATATTAGACTTTTCAAACTCTCTATGAGATCCCCCCTCAGTTGTCTGAGCTCCAGCAAAAACAATCCTAACCTAATCAATATCTCCTTATCCATCAGTCCCGCCATCCCCAGAATCAGCCTGGTAAAGCTCCACTGCACTCCCTCGAAAGCAAGAATACCCATCCTCAGAAAAGGAGACCAAAACTGTTCAAAATATTCGAGGAGTGGCCTCACCAAGCCCCTGTATATTTGCAACAACACATCCTTGCTCCTAGACTCGAAACCTCTCGCAATGAAGGCCAACATACCATTTTTTTTCTTTACCGCCTGATGCACCTGTATGTTTACCTTCAGCGACTGGTGCACAAGAACAAAGACCAAAGAACCTTCCAACACAGGAACAGGCCCTTCGGCCCTCCAAGCCTGCACCGATCCAGATCCTCTACCTAAACCTATTGCCTATTTCCTAAGGGTATGTATCCCTCTGCTCCCTGCCCATTCATGTATCTGTCCAGATACACCTTAAATGATGCAACCGTTCCTGCCTCGATCACTTTCGCTGGCAACCCGTTCCAGGCACCCACCACCTCTGCATGAAAAACTTTTCCTGTGTATCTCCCCTAAACTTTTCCCCTCTCACATTAAACTTGTGACCCCTACTAATTGAGTCCTCCGCTCTGGGAAAAAGTTTCTTGCTATCCACCCTGTCTACACCTCTCATGATTTTGTAGGCCTCAATCAAGTCCCTCCTCAACCTGCTTCTTTCCAATGACAATTATCCTAATCTACTCAACCTCTCCTCACAGCTAGCACCCTCCATACCAGGCAACATCCTGGTGAACCACCTCTGTACCCTCTCCAAAGCACCCATATCTTTTGCTGGAAATGTGTTGCTGGAAAAGCGCAGCAGGTCAGGAAGCATCCAGGGAACAGGAGAATCGACGTTTTGGGCATAAGCCCTTCTTCAGGAATGAGGAAAGTTTGTCCAGCAGGCTAAGATAAAAGGTAGGGAGGAGGGACTTGGGGGAGGGGCGTCGGAAATGTGATAGGTAGAAAGAGGT
>NC_057712.1:137282514-137283843 GCF_004010195.1 Chiloscyllium plagiosum
CGGAGGCGAAGGCGGCGGAAGAATTGTTCGATGTCACGCCGCGTGTTGAATTCATTAATCCGGGAGCGTAGGGGAATGAAGGTGAGGCCTCTGCTGAGGTCTGATCTATCATCCTCAGCGAGGGGTAGGTCTGGAGGGATAGTGAAAACACGGCAGGGCTGGGAGCTAGGACCTGGTGTGGGGCTGGAGGTGGGTGAAGAGGTATTCGAATGAAGAGGTATTCGAAATACTGCAGAGTGTGAAAATAGACAAATCCCCTGGGCCAGATGGGATCTATCCTAGGATCCTCTGGAAGTAAGGGAAGAGATTGCCAAGCCTTTGGCATTGATCTTCAAATCATCATTGTCTATAGGAATAGTGCCCGAGGACTGGTCCTCACTTTGAACAACTTCTCTTTCCAATCCTCCCACTTCCTCCAAACAAAAGGAGTAGCCATGGGCACCCGCATGGGCCCCAGAGGAGGAAGTGCTGGATGTCTTGAAATGGTTAAAGGTGGATAAATCCCCAGGACCTGATCAGGTGCACCCGAGACCTCTGTGGGAAGCTAGAGAAGTGATTGCTGGGCCTTTTGCTGAGATATTTGTATCATCGATAGTCACAGGTGAGGTGCCGGAAGACTGGAGATTGGCAAACGTGGTGCCACTGTTTAAGAAGGGTGGTAAAGACAAGCCAGGGAACTATAGACCGGTGAGCCTGACCTCAGTGGTGGGCAAGTTGTTGGAGGGAATCCTGAGGGAAAGGAAGTACATGTAATTGGAAAGGCAAGGACTGATTCAGGATAGTCAACATTGCTTTGTGGGTGGGAAATCATGTCTCACAAACTTGATTGCATTTTCTGAAGAAGTAACAAAGAAGATTGATGAGGGCAGAGCAGTTGATGTGATCTATATGGACTTCAGTAAGGCGTTCGACAAGGTTCCCCATGGGAGACTGATTAGCAAGGTTAGATCTCATGGAAAACAGGGAGAAGTAGCCATTTGCATACAGAACTGGCTCAAAGGTGGAAGTCAGAGGGTGGTGGTGGAGGGTTGTTTTTCAGACTGGAGGCCTGTGACCAGTGGAGTGCCACAAGGATCGGTGCTGGGCCCTCTATGTTTTGTCATTTACATAACTGATTTGGATGCGAGCATAACGGGTACAGTTAGTAAGTTTGCAGATGACACCAAAATTGGAGGTGTAGTGGACAGCGAAGAGGGTTACCTCAGATTACAACAGGTTCTGGACCAGGTGGGCCAATGGGCTGAGAAGTGGCAGATGGAGTTTAATTCAGATAAATGTGAGGTGCTGCATTTTGGGAAAGCAAATCTTAGCAGGACTTATACACTTAAT
>NC_057712.1:137284078-137293135 GCF_004010195.1 Chiloscyllium plagiosum
TTTATAAAATAATGAGGGGCATGGATAGGATAAATAGACAAAGTCTTTTCCCTGGGGTCGTGGAGTCCAGAATTAGAGAGCATAGGTTTAGGGTGAGAGGGGAAAGATATAAAAGAGACCTAAGGGGCAACGTTTTCACACAGAGGATGGTACGTGTATGGAATGAGCTGCCAGAGGATGTGGTGGAGGCTCGTATAACTGCCACATTTAAGAGGCATTTGGATGGGTATATGAATCGGAAGGGTTTGAAGGGATATGGGCCGGGTGCTGGCAGGTGGGACTGATTGGGTTGGAATATCTGGTCGGCATGGACAAGTTGGACCAAGGGGTCTGTTTCCATGCTGTACATCTCTATGACTCTATATATTGCGAATAGCTGGGGTCCAGTACTGACCCCTGTGGCACCCATTAGTTACTGCCTGCCAATCTGAGAAGGATCCATTAATTGCTACTCTTTGTTTCCTGTCTGCCAACCAGTTTTCTATCCATCTCAAAACACGTTCCCTAATACCATGAGCTTTAATCTTGCATAATAATCTCTTTTGCAAGACTTGTCAAACGCTTTCTGAAATTCCAAATGTACTACATCAACTGGTTTCCTCCTTTGTAAACTCTACTCGTTACATCTTCATAGAATGCCAACAGACTTGTCAAGCATGGCCCCTTCATAAATCCATGCTGGCTCTGTCTGATCCTGCCACTGCTTTCTAAATGCTCTGCTATACAGTAAATGGCAGGACCCTTAGGAGCACTGATATACAGAGGGAATCTTGGGGTGCACGTCTATAACTTCCTGAAAGTAGCAACTCAGATGGTTAAGGTGGTAAAGAAGGCATATGGCATCTTGTCTTCATCAGTTGGGGTAGTGAGTATAAAAGTTAACAAGTCATGTTGCAGCTTGTGTAAAGCTTTTTTTAGGCCAATTTTGGAGTATTGTGCACAATTCTGGTCACCCCACTATAGGATGATGTAGAGACTTTGGAGAGGGTGCTAAAAAGGTTTACTAGTACATTTCCCCTTCTGAAGTGCATTAGCTATAAGGAGAAGTTGGAGAAACTCGGATTCCTTTTACAAGAGCATTGGAGACTGAGGGGCAACCTGACAGAAGTATATAAAATTATGACAGGCATGGATAGGGTGGATAGTTAGAATCTTTTTCTCAGTATGGAAATGTCAAATACAAGGGGGTATCAATTTAAAGTGAGAGAGGGAAAGTTTAAAAGAGATGAGCAAGTTAGGTTTTTTTTTACAGAGTGTAGTCGTTATCTGAAATATGCTCCGGGGAGGTGGCAGAAGCAGAGAAGACAGCAATGTTTAAGAGGCATTCAGACAGACACATGAACAGGCAGATAGTGAAGGGATACTCAACACTGGAGCACCCCCCAAGGATGTAACCACAGCCCCCTACTTTACTCCCTGTACATCCATGACTGTGCCCTTGCTTTTACCTAGTTGATTTTAACCCTACTGCGAATCCTCTTGCAAGGATGCCTGCTTGAAGACATTTTCCTTCTCTCTCTACAAGAATCTCACTGAGTCTCTCTCTCACTGCAAACCACAGGTCATCTCCTCTGCCCTGAAGCTCTTCAACCATGTCCTGAAACAGACTCGCTATCACAGCCACATTTGCTTACTCGATACTACTTTCTCCCCACCCCCCTCTCATTTATCTCTCCACTCTGCAGGCGCCCTGCCTCTATCCCTGATGAAGGACCTTTGCCTGAAACGTAGATTTTCCTGCTCCTCGGATGCTGCCTGACCTGCTGTGCTTTTCCAGCACCAGTCTAATCTAGATCCATGACTGTGTTCCCAAATTCCAAACAAACATTACCTATAGGCTCCCTGACGACACCACTATCGTGGGACTGATATCTAATAATAACCAGTCAAAATACAGAAGAGAGCTAGTTTGCTTGGTGTTGTGGCGCAATGAGAACAACCTCTCTCACAACGTAGGCAAAATGAAAGAACTGATCATCGACTTCAGAAAGAAAGGAGGACAACACGCTCCCATCTACATCAACGGAACTGAGGTTGAGAGGGTGGAGAGTGTGAAGTTTCTTGGAGTGATGATAACCGACAACCTGTCTTGGACTTCCCACGTAGAGGCAACGGTCAAGATGACACAACAACACCGCTACTTCCTCAGGCGGCTCAGGAAATTCCTAAAGGACCCTCACTAACTTTTACTGATGCACCACTGAAAGCATACTGTCCAGGCGCATAATGGCCTGCTCTGGCAATTGCTCTGCCCAGAACCATAAGAAACTACAGAAAGTGGTGTGCACAGCCTAGACCATCACAGAAGCCAATCTTCCACCCATGGATTCCGTTTACACAGTTCAATGCTGTGGATAGGCTGCGAACATCATCAAAAACCCATCACACCCAGGTAATGATCTTCTACAGCTTCTTCCATCAGACAAAAGATACAGAAGCCTGAACATATGCACCAGCAGGTTCAGGAACAGCCTCTTCCCAGCCAGTTAGGAGCCAGTATTTGTTGCCTTTCCCTAGCTTGCTAAGTCCAATTCAGAGGGTAGTCAAGGTATAACCACACTGCTGTTAGTCTGGAGGCCAGACTGCATATTGATAGCAGATTTCCAGAAAGATATGAGTGGGTATATGAGAGGGGTTTATCAATGAGAATTTCTCCAAATGAAACTAGTTTTCAATTCCAGATATTTTTCATTACTAGTTAATTACATTCCCTCTGGTGCCATGGTGGAATTTGAACTCATGCCTATGCACATAGAATGGGGGAAGTGATGGCTTAGTGGTGTTATCATTGCACTCTTAATCCAGAGACCCAGCAAATGTTCTGGGGATTGGGGTTCAAATCCCACCATAGCAGATGGTGTAATTTGAATTCAATTTAAAAAATGGAATTAAGAGTCTAAGTATAATAGTGAATCCATTGACAATTGCAGGGGGAAAACCCATCTGGTTCACTAATGCCCTTAGGGAAAGAACTGCCATCCTTACCTGGAGTTGGCCTACTTGTGATTCTAGACCTACAACAATGTGGTTGAGTTTCAACTGCATTCTGGGCAATAAAGGCTGGCCTAACCAGAGACACCTTCATTCTGTGAATGAATAAAAAAGAACATTAGTAACTGCCTCTGGATTGCTGTATTACTCCTGTTCTACCAGCACCTTCTAAGCTGTTGCCGTTAACTCTAATTTCACTGCCACTCAGCCATACTGCCACCATCCCTTTTATTCAATGGGCTGAGGATTAGCTGACAAGCCTGTTCAATGGAACTTCATCAAACTCTTTTGAAAGTCCCTGTGCATCATAGAATGTGTATTTCAGAATGATTACTTTCTTTGAAATCTCTAATCATTTTCCCAGTGTGTTACTGGGTGACAAGTACCTAAAGACTCATATTACTAGCTTCTGCTGAGTAACTGTGACTCAGCCAGGGCAGAGATGGCACATTGCAATTAGTCTCAGGGCCACCAGACTAGGGAATGAGAAAAATAGCCAGGTTCCCAAAATAACTCTACAGAGGCCGGTATTCCCATCATCAAGTCACCGTTAATTCACACATGAACAGTCCTTGACTATACTATCTCATACAGAGTCAGCTACCAAGGCGTCAGTATCTCTGACACTCCCTTCTTTTATCTATCAGCCAGGGCTCCCTGATTGGACCAGATTAGCAGGCTCAATCAGGGAACTCATATTCAATCCTAACCAGCTGGCTGATCTCATTACAATCATGACAGCTCCAGCCTTGACCATCATGTGTGGAACATTATATTATAGAATCAGCCTGTTTAAAACAGACAGTTCCAGAATGGCATCTCAGCAAGCTGAGTCACATTCAAACCCACTGCAGTCAATTCGTGTTGCAAACTCGGAATAAAAATGATGGCAGAGATCCAGAAACCTTGGAATGTCAAAACAATAAGATTTGCAAGATGGGAGGCCGGAGCAGCTCCAGACTCTGATTAAAAAATAAACATGCTAAATACACCAAGAGTCTAAGATTTCGGTTCTACTTGAACAGCTTTTACTGGAATAAGTACATGTTTAAAACCAGGCAGTTCAGAACTCACCGTGTTAACTGGCAAACAGTTGCTTTCTATGTTAAAGCAATACAACTGATGAGTTCTCAAGATAAGCATAAGGAAGAGATTTTCTGCTTTAAGGACATGTAGATGTCAGATAAAATATTATTGCTTCCATGGCATACTCAAAAACAATAAGCATATGACTAAGTCTTCTTTGACATCATGTGGATTCAATCAAGTTGGCTGAAGACTGGTATTTGTGATGCTGGGACCACTGGAAGAGGCTGAAATGGATTATCCATTCAGCATTTCTGAATGAAGAGTACTGTGAGTGCTTCAGCCTTATCTTTTTCACTGCTGTGTTAGGGTCCTCCAACATTGAGGATGTGGTTATTTGTAGAGCCTCCTCCTCAAGTGAGTTGTTTAACTGTCCATTACCATTCTCTACTGGATTTCGCAGGACTGCAGACCTTATATCTAATCCATTGATTATGGGATTCCTTAGCTTTATCTATCACTTGCTGGTTACACAGCACCTAAGTAGTCTTATTTAGAAGCTTCATCAGATTGACACCTCACTTTCGGGTATGCCTGGTGTGCTCCTGGTATACTCAACTGTAATCTTCACTGAACCAGATTTGATCCCTGGCTCGATGCTAATGGTTGAAGGGGGGATATGCTGGGCCATGAGGTTACAGATTGTGCTGGAGTACAGTTCTGCTGCTGTTGGTGGCCCACGGTGCCTCATGGATGCCCAGTCTTGAGTTGCTAGATCAGTTTGAAGTCTGTTCCATTTAGCACAGTGATATTGCCACACATGATGGAGGGTATTTTCAATGCGATAGTAGAACTTTGTCTCCACACGAACTGTGTAGTGGTCACTTTTACCGATACTGTCATGGACAGATACATCTGTAGCTGGCAGATTGGTAAGGATGGGGTCAGGTATGTTTTTCCCTCTTGTTGGTTCCCTCCCCACCTGCAACAGACTCAGTCTGGCAGCTCTGTCCTGTCAATCAGCTCGATCAGTATCAATGCTGCCGAGCCACGCTTAGTGGTGGACATTGAAATCCCCCACCCAGAGTACATTTTGTGTCCTTACTATCCTCAGCGCTTCCTCTAAGTGTTGTTCAACATGGAGGATACTGATTCATCAGCCGAGGGAGGATGGTACATGGTAATCAGCAGGATGTTTCCTTGCCCATGTTTAACCTGAAGCCATAAGACATTATGGGATCCATGGTTGAAGTAGAGGACTCCCAGAACAATTCCCTCTTGACTATATCCCACTGTGCTGGATCTATCCTGCTGGTGGGACAGGACGTATCCAGGGATGGTGATGGTGGTGTCTGTAAGGTATGACTATGTGAGCATGATTATGTCAGGCTATTGCTTGACTGTTCTGTGAGACAGCTCTCCCAATTTTGGCACTAGCCCCAAGATACCAGTAATTTGGACTGAGAATCAGAGAATCCCTACAGTGTGGAATCAGGCCGTTCAGCCCATCAAGCCCAGACCGACTCTCCGAATAGCATCCCACCCACATCCACCTTCTACTCTATCCCTATAACCCTGCATTCCAATGGCTAGCCCACCAACCTACACATTCCTGGCAACTATGGGCAATTTAGCATGGCCAATCCACCGAAGCTGCATATCCTTGGACTGTGAGAGGAAACTGGAGCACCTGGAGGAAACCCATGCAGACACGAAGAGAATGTCCAAACTCCACACAGACAGTTGCCTGAGATTGGAATCGAACCCAAGTACTTGGTGCTGAGGTAGCATTGCTAACCATTGTGCGCCATGCTAACTTGGCAGTGTTGACTTCTGCCATTGCCTTTTTCGGTGCCTGTGTTGATATCAAGTGGTCTGTCTGGTTTCATTCAGTTCTTTAGACCTAGTCTTGACTTGATAAAACTGAGTGGCTTACTAGAATGAATGTAAGAACAAAGGTGAGGTTCTGAATTTGGGGAAGGTTAGAATTGAGGGTGAGGTCCTGATCACCTGAGAAATTAATATTTTGTTGCTGACAATGTGATCATAGCCAAACATTCAATAAAAAACCTGACAATAACTGTGTGAAAGAATAGTCCAAATCTCTGCACTTTCAGGCTCAATGATGGAACTTGGCAATCTCTCTCAGGCAAAAACGGTTCCTGGGTTGAACACAGATTATGAACGAGTGATGATTTTTAGTCAGAATCCAACATTCCTCATTTAATTTATTAACCAGTTTCACATTGGAAGATGAAGGGCACCCTGCCAGTATTTCTGAGAATTCCAGATTCATTTTGCGTGTTCGGAGTCCCAGTGCCATGTGACATTGTTCTGTATATTTACTGCTTGTACTATCAAGCAAGAAAGACTGAAAGAGAGGAATACGAACCTGGAAACACTCAAAAGCAATCCTACAGCTCTCCTATTTGCCTGATCAGTGCAAGAGGATTTCACAAATTAAGAGTGGAGATGGGGAATTTCCTGGGAATGGATCTTGGAATATCAGAGAAGGTCGGAACTGGACCAGCAACTTCAGATTTCTTGGTGGAAAGACTGCACCATGAGCCCACTGGCAACCAGAATACAGGAGTCAAATTCAGCAGGCTCACTCACCTCTTCTGTTTGTAGGTCAGCATGGCCTCAGATATTGGCAGCTGATGTGACATGTTGGCACCAGATACATACTGCGTGATTCGGCCGATGATGTCGAAAGTTTCTGTGGGGTGACAATATCAGAGAAACACACTGTAAAAGACAGAGCAGCAGTAATGACAGCACAAGAGAGTGCCAGTGCTTGGCAATGTGCTAAACACACTCTGACAGTGCGACACTCCCTCAGCACTGACCCTGTGACAGTGCGGCACTCCCTCAGCTTTTACCGATACTGTCATGGACAGATACATCTGCAGCTGGCAGATTGGTAAGGATGGGGTCAGGTATGTTTTTCCCTCTTGTTGGTTCCCTCCCACCTGCAACAGACTCAGTCTGGCAGCTCTGTCCTGTCAATCAGCTCGATCAGTATCAATGCTGCCGAGCCACGCTTAGTGGTGGACATTGAAATCCCCCACCCAGAGTACATTTTGTGTCCTTACTATCCTCAGCGCTTCCTCTAAGTGTTGTTCAACTTGGAGGATACTGATTCATCAGTCGAGGGAGGATGGTACATGGTAATCAGCAGGAGGTTTCCTTACCCATGTTTAACCTGATACCATGAGACATCATGGGATCCAGAGTCAATGTTGAGGATTCCCGCTGTGCCGCACCCGGCTCTCTGTCCTGCCAGTGGGACAGGACATATCCAGGGATGGTGATGGCAGTATCTGAGACATAGTCATACTTACGGAATCATACCTCACAGACTATGTCAGGCTGTTGCTCTCCCAATTTGGGCACTAGACGCCAGATGTTAGTGTGGAGGATTTTGCAGGATCAACAGAGCTGTTTACACATTCATAATATCTGATGTTGAGGTTGATGCCAGATGGTCCATCCGGTTTCACTTCTTTGTTGCAACTGATACAATCAAGTGGCTTACTAGGACATTTCAGGGGGCATGTGAGAGTCAACCACAATGCTGTAGGCTGGAGTCAAATATAGGCTAGACCAGGTTGGAATAACAGATTTGCTTCCCTGAAGGATATTAGCTAACCAGATAGGTCTTTCCAAGAATTGATATGGTTTCATTATTATCATTAGATTCTTAATTGCAAATATTTGTTAAATTCAAAACTCACCATCTGCTGTGGCGGGATTTGGTGGGTTTAGTGATAATACTATTAGTCTAGTGAGTATTAATCCCTAGTTATCTAGGGATTATTAGTCTAGTGATAATACTATTAGTCTAGTGATTATTAATCTCTAGCTTTCTAGGGATTATTAGTCTAGTGATAAAACTATTAGGCTATCGTCACTCTCTGAAAAGACTATGGGCCCTAACAACATTCCAGCAATAGGACTGAAGATGTGTGCTCCAGAACTTGCCGCTCCCCGAGCCACGCTGTTCCAGTATATTTACAACACTGGCATCTACCCGACAATGTGCCCCGGTACGTCCTGATAAAAAGCAGGACAAATCCAACCCGGCCAATTACAGCCCCATCAGTCTCCTCTTGACCCTCAGTAAAGTGATGGAAGGGGTCAGTAACAGCGCTATCAAGCAGCACCCTCTCAGCAATAACCTGCTCAGTGACGCCCAGTTTGGGTCCTCCAGGGCCACCCAGCTCCTGACCTCACTCCAGTCTTGGGTCAAACATGGACAAAAGAGCTGAATTCCAGAGGGGAAGGGAGAGGGACAGCCCTTGACATCAAGGCTGCATTCGACCGCGTGTGGCATCAAGGAGCCCAGGCAAAACTGGAATCAATGGGTATTGGGGGCAAACTCTCCGCTAGTCATACCTGGCACATAGGAAGATGGTTGTAATTGTGAGAATGTGTATAGGGTATAAGCAGGTAGGGGAAGGGTTAAGTCCTGAGTTTTGTGAAACAAGAGGCTCAGCTGAGCATGACTCAGATCAGATAATAACTTGCAGTTAACAATGAGGCGCTGGAGGCAAGGATAATGGGTTAACAAGGTGGAAGAGCAGTCATTATGTAGAGCCATTTAACAATATTGCAAGTATTCAGTATGTAAGGTCAGTTTAACAAGGTGAAAGGTATTCATATGAGAAGCCAGTTATTCATTGTGTAACAGCAGATGGCTTCATCTTTACTATTGACACTAGCTGATTGTAATCTGGATGCTCCTCCCCGTAAAATGACTACATAGTTCATTAAGAAACTGCTCAAAGGCAGAAGACTGAGGATGGTGGTGGAGGGTTGTTTTTCAGACTAGAGACCTGTGACCAGTGGAGTGCCACAAGGATTGGTGCTGGGTCCTCTACTTTTTGGCATTTACATAAATGATTTGGATGTGAGCATAAGAGGTACAGTTAGTAAGTTTGCAGATGACACCAAAATTGGAGGTGCAGTGGACAGAGAAGAGGGTTACCTCAGATTACAACAGGGTCTGGACCAGATGGGCCAATGGGCTGAGAAGTG
>NC_057712.1:137293629-137305677 GCF_004010195.1 Chiloscyllium plagiosum
GCAGAGGGTGGTACGTGTATGGAATGAGCTGCCAGAGGATGTGGTGGAGGTTGGTACAATTGCAACATTTAAGAGGCATTTGGATGGGTATATGAATAGGAAGGGTTTGGAGGGATATGGGCCGGGTGCTGGCAGGTGGGACTAGATTGGGTTGGGATATCTGGTCGGCATGGACGGGTTGGACTGAAGGGTCTGTTTCCATGCTGTACATCTCTATGACTCTATGATTAAGACTGGGACCCCATGTCCCTGTGCACATGGGTAATCGTTCTCTCTTCCTCCAGGGCCCGAATAGATGAAGGAGGTAAAACCATTCTGTGTCTCTGAGCATTTTGCTCCGACTGAGAGGGGGAAACGGGAAGACAATAGTTGCAGATCAGTCATCTCAGTTAAAAGACATCTCTGCAGGAGTTTCTCAGGATAGTATCCTAAGCCCAACCATCTTCAGCTGCTTTATCAATGACTTTCCATCCATCATAAGGTCAGAAGTGGGGATACTTGTCAATGGTTGCACAATGTTCAGCACCATTTGCAACACCTCAGATACTGAAGCAGTCCATGTTCAAATGTTCCTGAAGAAGGGCTTATGCCTGAAACGTCGATTCTCCTGTTCCCTGGATGCTGCCTGACCTGCTGCGCTTTTCCAGCAACACATTTTCAGCCATGTTCAAATACAACAAGGCCTGGACAATATCCAGGCTTAGGCTGACAAGTGAACATTTGCACTACACAAACACCAATAATGAGAATCTCCAATAGGAGACAATCTAATCACAACCCCTTGACATTTAATGATATTCCCATCACTGAATCCCCCTTTATCAACATCCTGGGATTACCACTGACTAGAAACTCAACTGGATTCACCACATAAATGCAGTGACCATAAGAGCAGATCAGAGGCTAGGAATCCTGCAGTAATATTCCCTAAAACTTATCTAACATCAACAAGTTAGATGTGTGATGGAATACACCCCATTTGCCTGGATGGGTGTAACTCCAACAACACCCAAGAAGTTTGCCACCACCCAGGACAAAGCAGCTGCTTGATTGGCACCACATCCACAAACAGCCACTCCTGCCACTGCTGACTCTTAGTAGCTGCAGGGTATACTATCGAAAAGATGCACTGCAGACATTCACCAAATATCCTCAGATGGCACCTTCCAAATTCACGACCACTACCATCGAGAAGAACAAAGGCAACCTGTTGCCCACTAAGCTACTCACCGTCCTGAACTGGAAACATACTGCTGTTCTTCCACTGTTGTTGGGTCAAAATCCTGGAATTCCCTCCTTAAGAGCATTGTGGGTCTACCTACAGTACATGGGCAGCAGCAATTCAAGAAGGCAGCTCACTACCACCTTCTCAAGGGCAGCTGAAAGCTGGGCCAGTTACTAAGGCCCATGTTCCATGAATGACTACAAAAGTACACCATTCAAAGAGGAGCAAGGGAATTCTCCCCATTCTCAGAGATGAGGAGCTTTCTCACAATTTTTGCTACAACTGATGAAGGCAAGTGTCCCATATGCCTCCTTTACCACCCTATTAACCTGTTCTTCCACCTTCAGGGACCTGTGTATAAGCACTCCAAGAAAACCTGTTCCTCTGAGCTTCCTCATGTACTGCCATTCATTGAGTATTCCATTATCTTTGTTCCTTCTTCGAAAATCCATAACCTCACATTTATTAGGATTAAATTCCACTGGTCACTGATGAGCAGGTTAATAGCATTTCTGGGCTTTTGTTTACATTGCTTTGTTAAACTGATTGAAAAGAAAGGTTGCATTTATGTAGAGTTTCTCCAACACTGGCCTGGATGGCCCTTATACAATTATAGTGATCTACTTACCTCCCCTTGCAAAGGCTCTGGGCCCTGACAACATTCTAGTACAAGTACTGAAAACTTGCAATCCAGAACTTGCCACTCCCCCAGCCAAGCTGTTCCAGTACATTAATTTAAAGGGAATTCATAACTTTGCAGTATAATAATTGTTGCAACAAAGCGACATAGCAACCAGTTTCCACACAGCAAGATCCTGCTGTCACAAAGCTTTTTTCTAAAAGCTGGTCCTTGGCTCAAGGATACTCTGTCCTTGATTTTTTTTAGGTCAGAATCTATAGAGTGTGAACTCATGTGAAAGAGCAGAGAGTTAAAACAGCCAGATTAGCAGCTGAAGTGCCTGATGATTCTGAGCTGGTCCATAAAGCTCAGTCCATGAGGGATAGAAATTGGGGGAAAGAGAAATCCTCATGTGGAAAGGCAAAGGTAAATCTCAGTGAAGATCATAAGGATAACTTACCACAGGGTTAAAACAAAACCCTTTAGGGGGACAAAGAAGTTAAAAAGCTCCAGTGTTCTCATTGTAATAAAGTGGGCCATACAAAATCATAGTGTTGGTGGGCAAGGAGAAAGCCAGATGTAGGAAAACCAGACAAGCCTGGGAGTTTTGTTGGACTAGTAACAAAAAGCACAAGGGAAGTTAGACAACTGCCTCAGAGTGTTCAGAGGCTGGTTGAGGAGGAAGTGGCAGATCTGCTTAAAAAAAATATATGCAAGGGTAAAGTTTATTCACATAGGCCAGGAGCAGTAGGTAAGGAGGTTACAATATTAAGGGACACAGGATCCTCATTCGGTAATGCTGAAGGATAAGAAGATATGTACTCCTGAGGGACTATTGCCAGAAAAGGTACTTGCAACAGGAATTCATGGTGAGACAAAAAGTGCTCAATTATGTAAAGGGAAGCTTGAGAGATGGCTTCAAACACTAAAGAACATGTCGATGGATAATGGTCAGGATCAGAGCTAAAAATGTGTTGCTGGAAAAGCGCAGCAGGTCAGGCAGCATCCAGGGAACAGGAGAATTGACGTTTCGGGCATAAGCCCTTCTTCAGGACTATCCAGATGATTGAGATAAGGGAGCTCCATTTGTACTTTTTGTGATCAGAGATGCACCAAATGAATCAACCAAATTCAGTCCATTGGAATTAATTTTTGGGCATGAAGTAAGAGGACCGTTAAAATTGATTAAGGAGAAATGAATTCAGTCACCATTCAGTCAGAATTCAGAGACCACCCATTTGGACTATGTGTCAAATTTTAGAGAACGATTAAATAGAGCTGGAGAGTTAGCTTGACAGCATTTAAAAGTATCACATCATACAATGAAACAGGAAGCAGATAAGAAATCACAAATTCACAATTTTGCAATTGGGGAGAAGGTATTGTCACAGGAGGATAAGTCACAGGTAAGCCTTTAAAAGCAAGGTTTCGTGGATCTTATCAAATCGAGAGGAAATTGAGTGAGGAGAACTACTTGTTAACGACTCCAGACAGGAAGGAATCTCACAGAGTGTGTTATGTGAATATGCTCAAATGGTATTTTGATAGGGAAGGGAAGCAAGAGGAGGAGGTGTTAATGATTACAGCACAGAAGGAAGAACCACGTTCAGAGGATTCTGAATTGGACATTCCTCAAATCAAATTGGGCAAAGAGGAAGTTGTCAAAAATTGGGATAAATTATTAAGTCACCTTCGTCAAGAAAATCGAAGCAACCTCAAGGAGTTATTATCATCAAACGGGGAGATATGCGGAAATAAACTGGGAAATACTCATCTAATTATGTACGATGTAGATGTAGGAGATGCTGTTCCAATTAAGCAACATCCTTATAGGCATAACCCTCTAAAGTTGGCACAGTTTCAGAAGGAGATAGAGCGCATGCTCCAAGTTGGCATAATTGAAGTGAGTTAGTGACTGGAGCTCACCCATAGTCATGGTGCCAAAGCCAGATGGTACCCAATGGTTATGTGTGGACAATCACAAAGCCAATGCTGTTACAAAGACTGATGCATATCCCATGGTTGGAGCACTGTGTCAAAAAGGTGGGACAAGCAACATTGGACTTGCTCAGAGACTACTGGCAAGTACCTCTGTCACAAAGAGCATAGGCCAAATGGACTATATCAGTTCCAAGTCATGCCATTTGCTATGAAAGGTGCTCCAGCCACATTTCAGAGACTGACGAATAATTATTGCCAGATTACCCAACTGTATGGTGTATATTGATGACCTGGTGTTTTTTAGTCATTCATGAAAGGAACATTTACTGCATTTATCGAACTTGTTCAATTGACTTCGGAAGGCAGGCTTGGTGGTAAATCTCGTTAAAAGTGAATTTGCCAAAGCCCAAGTCACCTTCCTGGGCCATGTTACTGGACCCAGATAAATGGCCCCACGAAATGCGAAAACGAAAGTAATTGAGGAATTTCCCACACTGTCGACGAAAAAAGCAGTACTGTTCCTGGGATTGAGTGGATTTTACCAAAAGTTTGTGCCGAGCTTTAGCAATGTGGCTGCTCCACTCACCGAATTGTTAAAAAAGGGCAAAAAGTTTCAGTGGACAGCAGAGTGTCAAAAGGCATTTGACAGTCTAAAAACTGTGTTAACCCCTGCCCCAGCATTGGCCACACCGGATTACATGAAGCCTTTCAAGGAGGCTATCGATGCCAGTGATGTGGGCGCCAGTGTAGTGCTCCTGTAGGAGGATGATGAAGGGAATAGAAAGACCCATTGGGTATTTTTCCAGGTAGTTGAACGTTCATCAACAGAAATATTCAAGGTGGAAAAAGAGGCTTTAAGCTTGGCATTACAACACTTCAGTGTTTATATTCCCAGCAATGCATCTGAGACAATTGTATACACTGATCATAACCCATTGACATTTGTGGAAAAGTTTAAGGAGAAAAATGCCAGACTGTTTAGATGGAGTTTGTTGTCACAGCCATTCAGTTTGACAATTGTGCATGTGGCAGGTCATGAAAACATGATTGCTAATGCATCTTTGAGACTCAAGTGAGATACGGAGGCATTCGGTGGTGGGTGTGCTGCGGCCTAAATTTGCATGGGGTTGTGCATGTTTGCATGTTTATAGTTAGTATACTGTATATGTGTGTTTTGAAGGGTTAAAAATGAAGCTATCTTTTGGTTTTGATGGTTTCAATTTTTTTTAAGGGGGAGGTGTCACAAAGCTGGTCCCTTTTGTGCTAAAAGCTGGTCCTTGGCTCAAAGATACTCTGTCCTTGATTTTGTTTCAGAGGGGTAATAAACCAGGCTGGGCTCCGATCAGACTGGTTTGGTACAGAGATGAAAAGGATTTTGAGAGGCCTTTTTGTTTATACGTAAACAGATGAGACTTCAGGCCAAAGTGGTCATGCTTTAGAAGTGACATGTAGAATGAAAGTAGAGTGGTCAGCTCTCTAGCTGAGCAGTTTAGTTCAGTCCAGAACTGGTTGGGAGTTCAACAGTGAGCTGTGTGGAAACTCTCTCTTCTGCCCTTTTAACTTCAACCTGTAAGCATCTGACCTTTTTTGTACTGTGTTTTAAAAGGGGTTTGCTTATTGGACTGTTGTATATATTCGGAACAGCATACTTAAGTCTGGATTGGATAGACTGAGTTCTGTAGGGCTTCATTATTCTGTTTTTCATGTTTCATTGTGTAATTTTGTGAATAAGTGTTTTTGTCTGTTTTAAACCTAGTAGTCAACCTTGCTAACATAATATGGGTAATACTCACTGTACACTTACCGAACAAATTGCAAAGTTATGGTCTGGGCTGCCTGCTTAAGAATGTTTTGAGTGGTCTGGCCTAGTCCACAAACAAAGCAGATAACCTATTTCAGTGCTAGTGCTAAGGATGAACACTAACTAGGAATAGCTTGCCTGCTCTTATTCAAATTTAGCACCATGGGATCCTTTCATCAACCTGCACAGGCCTATGGGGCCTGGGTTTAAACCTGATATGAAAGATAGAACCTTCAACAACATTGTGCTCTTGCTTAAACTCTGTAGAGAGTCAGAGGTAAGACTGCTATCCATGAAGCCACACAAAGTATTGACTATACTGAAGAAGGGCCTGTGCCCGAAACGTCGAATCTCCTGTTCCCTGGATGCTGCCTGACCTGCTGTGCTGTTCCAGCAATAAAGTTTCAACTTTGATCTCCAGCATCTGCAGACTCACTTTCTCCTATACTGAACAATACAACAGACAATTACTTCAGAAGCTCAGGTTTATGGTGAGACCTGTTCTCATATTCTAGACTCAGTTAATGAGCCTCCCCAAGTATGCTCATGTAACTAGTCTGTAAACATTGTGGTTTTTCCAATGCATCACATTGTAGAGGATTCATAAGAAAGGTTGTTGTTGCCAGTCCAATTTCATCATTTAGTGAAGATACCAGGTGTCCCACCAGTAATGTGCGTAATGCACACCACGCTACTTTGAGAGATAAAAGCAAAACAGCATCAGGTTCTAAAGCAGTCTCCTTTTCCAGCACTGTAGAAAAAGGTGAATGTTGTGTTTTCCTCTCCCAGTTCTTATCCCTCAGTTCCCCACCTCCTAGAATTGTAACTCTGATTTTCAGACATAGAGATGCCAGTGTTGGACTGGGGTGGACAAAGTCAGAAGTCACATGACACTAGGAGCGCTCCAAAAGCTTATAATTTTAAATAAACCTGTAGGACTATAACCTGGTGTTGTGTGACTTCAGATTCCAATTTTCAGAGTTAAAAATCACACAACACCAGGTTACAGTCCAGCAGGTTTATTTGGAAGCACTAGTGAATGGACCAGTGCTCCTTCATCAGGTAGCTGTGGAGCAGGACTATAAGACACAGAATCTATCATAAAAAATTACACTGTCATGCAACTGAAATTATATATTGAACAAACCGAGATTTCTGTTAAGTCTTTCATTTTTTTTAATGGGTTGCAGGCTTTGGTTCATTAATATGTAAATCCCAGAACTTCTTTAAAGTCACATTCTCAAGATAACTTAAGGTTTTATAAAAGGTGACATCTCAGCTCAGATAATGCATTAAAGGTATGAGGTTAGAGTCTGCCTGTAACCCAGTCTTGAGTCAGACTGCTTCTATTTCAAAGTAGCAATTTATAAAATATTACATGGATTGACTGCCTGCAGATTGTGTGCTTTTTGAGGAAAATAGAATGTATCTGCAAATATAACTCTGCTTGCAGAACAACATGTTCTGGAGCCAAACTGACAGTAGGCTATACTAGATCTGGTACAGTGCATTGAGATAGGGTGAATTAATGATCTCATAGAAAAGATGTCTACAAGTAGCAATCACCACAATAAGATTGAAGTTTACACTCAGTTTGAGGGAAGGAAGAATCGGTTCAGTACTGCTTGTTTTAGATTTAAATAGGAAAATTATGGGTGCATTAAAGCAAAGATGACAACAATGAAGTGGGAAATGAGGTTAAAGGAGAGGTCAGTAGAGATGTCATGGCAGATATTTAAGGGGATGATAAGAATACACAGAATAGTGGAAAGATTTCAAGGGACAGACCCACCATCAATTAGAATTAGTTATTTGAATCCCGACAATGTGGAAACAGGCCCTTTGGCCCAACAAGTTCACACCGACCCTCCGAAGAGCATCCCACACAAACCCATTCCACATTACTCCACATTTACCCCTGACTAACGCACCTAACCTACACATCCCTGAACACTATGGGCAACTTACATAGCCAATTCACCTAAACTGCACATCTTTGGATTGTGGGAGGAAACCGGAGCACCTGGAGGAAACCCATGTAGACACAGGGAGAACGTGCAAACTCCATACAGACAGTCGCCTGAGGTTGGAATTGAACCTGGGTCCTGATTCTGTGAGGCAGCACTGCTAACCACTGTGCTGCCCCAAAACTAGAAACATTAAAGGTAGTTTCAAATGAAAAGAGTCAACATTTAATTGTGTAAACACAGGTGTCAGGTCATAGAGTCACAAAAATATACAGCATGGAAACAGACCCTTCGGTCCAACTCATCCATGCTGACTTGGTATCCTACATAAATCTAATTCCATTTGACAGTATTTGACCCATATCACTCTAAACCTTTCCTATTCATATATCCATCTAGATGCCATTTAAATGTTGTAATTGTACCAGCCTCCACCACTTCCTCTGGCAACTCATTCCATACACAGACCACCCACCGTGTGAAAAAGTTGCCCCTTAAGTCACTTTTATATCTTTCTGCTCTCACCTTAAACCTATGCCCTCTAGTCTTGGACTCCCCCACCCCGGGAAAAAGACCTTGATTATTTACCCTATCCATGTCCTTTATGATTTATAAACTTCTGTAACATCACCCCTCAGCCTCCAACCCTCCAGGGAAAATAGCCCCAACCTTTCCAGCCTCTTCCTTTAGCTTAAATCATCCAATACTGGCAACATCTTTGTAAATCTTTTCTGAACCCTTTCAAGTTTGACTACATGTTTCTTTCAAGTTTGACTACATGTTCCTGAAGAAGGGCTTATGCCCGAAACGTCGATTCTCCTGTTCCCTGGATGCTGCCTGACCTGCTGCGCTTTTCCAGCAACACATTTTCAGTACATGTTTCTTATAGCAGGGAGACCAGAATTGAATGCAGTCCAGGACCGATGCATGAATAGAGACTGAACCGTTAGGCCTATATTCACTGCAGTTTAGAAGAATGATGGGGGATCGAATAGACACTCATCATATTCTATTAGGTCTAAACAGGGTAGATGCAGGAAGGATGATCCCAATGGTGGGGGGAACGTCCAGAACTAGGGACCATAGTCTAAGGATATGGGGTAGGCCATATCAGACTGAGATGAGGAGAAATGTCTTCACCCAGGGAGTGGGGAGCCTATGGAATTCACTCCAACAGAAAGTGGTTGAGGCTAAAACATGAAATGCTTTCAAGAAGGAATTAGATATGGTTCTTCACTATGAACCTGCACTCCAAAGTCTCTTTGTTCAGCAACACTCCTCAGGACCTACCATTACGTGTATTAGCCTTGCCCTGATTTGCCTTTCCAAAATATAGCACCTCATATTTATCTAAATTAAATTCCATCAGGCTAAAGGAATCAAAAGGTATGGGGAGAAAATGGTCACAAGGTTCTGTGTTGGTGATCACACTGAATGGTGGAGCAGGCCCAAAGGGTTGAATGGCTTACTCCTGCTACTATTTTCCATGTTTCTAGTTTGTCCTATATGTAACTACTATATTCATAAAAGGTGAGAGACAGTAAATAGGCCAGTTACTTAACATCAGTCATAGAGAAAATGTTAGAGCTATTATTAAAGACCTTATAGCAGAGCACTTGGATTGGTTATAGATGAAAGGGAAATCAATGACCAATCTATTGGAGTTCTTTGAGGCAGTAACACATGCTGTGGATGAAGGGGAACTGGTGAATGTACTGTACTTGGATTTCCAGAAAGCATTTGATAAGGTGCCATATTAAATCTATTGTCAAAAATAAAAGTTCATGATGCAGGGGGCAAGATATTGGCAAGGATAGAAGATTGACTGACTAACAGGAAGCAGAGAATAGGCACAAATTTGTCTTTTTCAGGTTGGCAAGATGGAACAAATTGTGGAGCACAGGCATCAGTGTGAGGACCTCAGCTCTTTACAATTGATATCAATGACATGGATGAAGAAATGGAAGATGTGGTTTCCAGATTTGCTGACAATACAAAGATAGATAGGAAAACAAGTTGTGACAAAAGATATAAGGAGGCTGCATGAAGGTATTGATAGGTCAAGTGAGTGGGCGAAGGTCTAGCAAATGAAGCATAATGTGTGAAAGTGAGAAATTGTCCATATTGCAGAGATGTTAGCTGTCATCCCGAGAGCTGGAGGTAGGCCATCCTGTGAACCTGACGGTGGGTAGGCTGTTCTGAGCGCTGTCGTCCCGAGAAGGGGTAATCGGGACGGGTTGTGCTAGAGGTGGATGGAAGGTGTGTCAGAGCGACCGAGAGCTAGAAGGTGTGTAGGGGCAAACCAAGATCCGAAAGACTTGTGGGCTGCCCTGTGCACCGTTGTCCCAGGGAAGGGGAAGGAGGTGGCTGGAAGGTGTGTCAGGGCAGTCCACAGGCCGGATGGCACATCGGGATGAGCAAGAGCCCGATTGTACGTAGGGGCAGACTGAAAGCTGGAAGGCAGGTAGGCTGTCGTCAGTGCTGTCACCCTGAGCAGGCACCAGGGCAGGCTGTCCTAGAGGTGGCCAGAAGTTGCAAAGGGCGGTTAGGGAAGCCGGAAGGTGGGTAGGCCATTCTGACCGCTATCGTCCTGGAGCGGGTTGGGGGAGCAGGATGGGTTGTCCTAGAGGTGTCCAGAAGGTGTGTCAGGGCAGATTGAGAGATGGAAGGGGCACAGGGGCGGTCTGCCTTAGAGTGGCTGGAAGGTGGGAGGGACGGGTGACTTGCTGGGTTACTGGGGATCTGTATTTTATGGACTGTTTGTTATGTAATTGGACTGTCTTATATGTATTTGTCATGGTTATTGTTTTGTGATGACTGAAACTGGGATTTGAGATTTGTCCTCATTTCCCTGAAAACTGGTGGAATGGTAGGGTTTGGGGCCTGGCCTTGCTGCTCCTCTCCCTTATAAATTGCTGATTCTCTGTTAATGTTAACTGTTTTGTAAACTGTACTGTTTAATAAAATTTAAAAATGCAAAAAAAATTGCAGGGATGCTGCATCTCCTGGGAGAATCTATAACCAAGGGTTACTTTAAAAATCAGGAGATCCACATTTAAAATACTTTCACTCAATCGACTTTGAGTCTGTGGAACTGTTTTCTTGAAAATGTTGTGGAAACAGACACTTGAGCATTTTTGAAACAGAAGTAGATTCTTGTGAAGGAAGGGAGTGAAAGGTTATCAGGGCTGGGTAGAAATGTGGATTTGAGGTTACAATTAGATTGCCAATGATCTTTTTGAATGATGGAACAAGCCCAAAGAGTTGAATGTTCTGCTCCTGCTTCTAACTCATATTTCAAAATCAAATTATTCCAGTGCCTTCGGCTTTGGTAGAAGTAACTGAGAATCGGGAACGGATGAGTTTAGGTATCAAAATGCTTTGGGGTTGGAGAAAGTCTAAACCAGACAGTGTAACTATAGAGTGAACAGAATGAGTACACATGGCCAAAAGAGAGATCCTTTCCCACAGCCAATTATTTTGCAAATGAATGCCAGGAGTTTTTCCTGGAAATCTATTCCACATGTTGAGAACTTGGTGCATGAAGAAGAATTTCCTGATCTCAGTCCAGAATTTAATAACATTAATCTGTTTCTCAGCAATTCAATTTAAAGGAATATTCTGAAAATATTGAATCCAACAGTTTTCATCAGATTGAGTAGACCAAGCCATTCATTGTAGCTTTGACCCATGTCACTAGGGATCCACCGCCAGCTTGCTGACTGGAAATGGATGCAATTAACAAGGAATATACATGAAGAAACAGTTTTAAGGAAGCAGCCATCAACTTGTGTTCTATATTTTGCCAATGTCATTGACTACTGTTTTGTTGCTTGCTGCTTTGCATAAGTTCAACATTTACTGGGACTTTGAGCTCTCGACCATAAAGTCAATCCACACCATCTATGTATTGCCAAGTGTTGTTCTTTGCATTGGTCTGTATTATTTTTATTTTTAGATCAAATCTCTGAGGCACTGGTACTGGCTGTGGGGCGACCTGTACAAGATGGCATGGACTAGTTGGATCGAAGGGTCTGTTTCCATACTGTACATCTCCAAGACTCTCCAAGACTGCTTAAGAAGGGCGGTAAAGACAAGCCAGGGAACTATAGACCGGTGAGCCTGACCTCGGTGGTGGGCAAGTTGTTGGAGGGAATCCTGAGGGACAGGATGTACATGTATTTGGAAAGGCAACGACTGATTCGGGATAGTCAACATTGTTTTGTGCGTGGGAAATCATGTCTCACAAACTTGATTGAGCATTTTAAAGAAGTAACAAAGAAGATTGATGAGGGCAGAGCAGTAGATGTGATCTATATGGACTTCGGTAAGGTGTTCAACAAGGTTCCCCATGGGAGACTGATTAGCAAGGTTAGATCTCATGGAATACAGGGACAACTAGCCATTTGGATACAGAACTGGCTCAAAGGTAGAAGACAGAGGATGGTGGTGGAGGGTTGTTTTTCAGACTGGAGGCCTGTGACCAGTGGAGTGC
>NC_057712.1:137305930-137313614 GCF_004010195.1 Chiloscyllium plagiosum
GTATTGAGTACAGGAGTTGGGAGGTCATGTTGCGGCTGTACAGGACATTGGTTAGGCCACTGTTGGAATATTGCGTGCAATTCTGGTCTCCTTCCTATCCGAACGATGTTGCGAAACTTGAAAGGATTCAGAAAAGATTTACAAGGATGTTGCCAGGGTTGGAGGATCTGAGCTACAGAGAGAGGCTGAACAGGCTGGGGCTGTTTTTCCTGGAGGGTCGGAGGCTGAGGGGTGACCTTATAGAGGTTAACAAAATTATAAGGGGCTTAGATAGGATAAATAGAGAAAGTCATTTTCCTGGGGTGGGGGAGTCCAGAACTAGAGGGCATAGGTTTAGGGTGAGAGGGAAAAGATATAAAAGAGACCTACCGGGCAACGTTTTCACACAGAGGGTGGTACGTGTATGGAATGAGCTGCCAGAGGATGTGGTGGAGGCTGGTACAATTGCAACATTTAAGAGGCATCTGGATGGGTATATGAATATGAAGGATTTGGAGGGATATTGGCCGGATGCTGGCAGGTGGGACTAGATTGGGTTGGGATTTCTGGTCGGCATGGACGGGCTGGACTGAAGGGTCTGTTTCCATGCTGTACATCTCTATGACTATGACATGTTATCATTGTGACTTCAATTGCATAAAGACTGGGTAAAGCACTAAAGCTATGGAGGACATGTTTCTGGAGTGTATGAGGGATGGTTTTCTAAAGCACTGCATTGAGAAGCTGACTGGAAGACAAGGTATTTTGGACCTAGTATTATGTAATGAAAAAAGGCTAATTAACAATCCTGCGAAAACCCTTTAGGAATGACTGACAACAATATGATAGAATTTTATGTAATGTCTGAAATCAGGTATCTCATTCTGAAGTAAGGATGTTAACTTTGAATGAACGCATGAGGCATAAATTGGCTGATCTGGTTTGGGAAATACGTGGCACATGGCAACTGCACATTCCTTCAAGGTGCAAACACTCAATAAGATCAGTCAAATGCAGCTAAAACAGCAAGTTCAGGATTGGACAAGATTAGAAGAACTATTAGGTTGCCAGAACAGCAGAAATTCAGATGATTGGGAGGCCTTTGAATATAACCAAGGAGGACCAAGAAATGAATGGCAAGAGTTTAGAGGGAAATGGGCCAAATGCTGGCATGTGGGACCAGATTAATTTGGGATATCTGGTTGGTATGGTCAAGTTGAACCCAAAGTCTGTTTCCCTACAACTCTATGACTCTATGGCTTTAAGAAACAGATAAGTAAAGGGAGAATAAAATATGAATGTAATCTAGCTGAAAACATAAAAACATACTGCAAAATCTTCAACAGGTATGTAAAAAGACACCAGTTTATAAAATAAATGTGGGTGTATTAAAAGCAGTGTCAGGAAATTTTATTATAGGGAATAATGAAATGGCAGATAAGCTAAATGAATGCTTTGTGCCTGTTCACACTGAGGAAAATCTCAGAAATCTCATAGAACTGGAGATCCAAATTGATAAGGAGAATGAGGAGTTAAGGAATTAAGATTGTACTGGAGAAATTAATGGTGCTGCAAGTTGATAAATCTCCAGGACCTTAAGGTTTACATCCTGGAGTGCTGTTTTGTGGTAATGTAGCACTGTCTCTACCTTTGAGCCAAAAAGCCCAGGTTCTAGTCCCATCTGCTGCAGAGCTATGTAAAAACACATATGCAGAGGTTGCTTAAAAATACCTAGAATGGGGATCCAAGATGTCGGCGATCTGAGCAGATCTGCCTTGCTGAGCTCTGCACCCCCACCCAGCAGTAGTGATATTCCACCTCCCCCCCATAACAGTAAGACATTATGGGATAATGTATGTATTCCTGATGAAGAGCTTGTCATTGAAGTGTCGACTCTCCAGCTCCTTGGATGCTGCCTGACCGGCTGTGCTTTTCCCGTGTCACACGGTTTATCTCTGATAATGTATGTTCACCAATCTGTGTGAGTGAAAAAGGCTGGGGAGCGATATTGTACTTGTAAATTCAGATGTTGGAGAACAGCATCTGACTGCTTTCCACAAACAGAAGCAAGTTCCAATAAACTATTAGATTATTATCATTATTGTATTGACTATTAGATGAATGAACTACTAAATCTATCCTGGTACATTATGGTATGCATTGCCAAATCATCAAGAAATACTTGAACAACTGGCACTCATAGATTACCGCTTGTTTCAGGTCACCCGAACGATCAATTATTCAAACAAAATACTCCCTGCTCATCTCGGTTGGACACTTGAGGCTCCACCGCAAATTGATTTATACAATACAGCAGGTGAGATAAACTCTGCCATTTCACCAGACCTCCTCCTATTTCTTTATTTGTCTTGACATTCCTTCATCATGGGTGCCAGTGAAATCAGAGGTGCAAGTGGAATCAGCGAAAGTCACCCTGCTCAAAAAAGGCCCCTCGATGAAAATGGCAACCATTTCAAGGCACTAAGACACGCCTTGTAAGACCAAAGTTCGAGCCACAAGTTACAGCAGTTGAGAGTATTTGGAACTCTTTGTAACAGAGCTGTGACTGATGAGTCTTTGTGCACATTTAAAGCTAAGTTGATAGATTCTTGATCAGTTGGGGAAATCGAGCGTTATGGTCTTATGGTCTCATAGAATTTGTTCAGCAAAGAAAAATGGAAGCAGCACAACTGGGTAGCTTTTCCACCTGAAATAGACCTTTGTAGAAGGTGAAATGTTTGTAGTGAATGGACACGAAAACCAGATGACTAAAAACCTGGGGGTCAAAAAGTATGCAGGTCTACCAGCAACCATGTAACTGCTAACACCACCTGGCTCACTGACATCCTTTATGCAGGGAAATCTGCTGCCCTTACCTGGTCTGGCCTACATGTAACTCCAGACCCACAGCAATGTGGTTAATTCTTAAATGTCCTCTGGGCAATTAGGAATGGGCAATAAATGCTGACTTTACCCTGTGAACAAATAAATAAAATTCACAATACTAACACTTACTTAATAAACCTCGAACATTTTACTTCTGGAGGCCTTGTGGTCAATGGGAGGGGGGTCAGCAAGAATCAGAATTATATACATTTAAATCGGGAGCGCTTTGCCAAAAAGGGAACAGAGCAGGAGTCAGAATTACAAAATTTCAAATCTGCAGATTTTTGTGGATATTGTGAATTGAGTGGGAATCCCTCACTATCAATATCCTAGGTGTTCCCATTGACCAGAAATTGAACTGGACAAACTATATTAATTCTGTGGCTGCAATAGCAGGTCAGAGGATCAGAATTCTGCAGTGAGACTCTCCAAAGCCTGTCCACCAGCTACAAGGCACATGTCAGAGGTATGATGGGATATTCCCCAGCATTTTAAAGCTGGAGTATTTTACGGATAATGGGAGGGGAGTGGGAATCAAGATCACCAATGGTTTAATAAAATTAAAGAATTGTGGATGCTGGAAATCCAAAAGTAAAACAGAAATTGCTGGAGGAACTTGGCAAGTCTGGCAGGATTCATGTAGAGAAATCAAAGTTAACATTTAGGGTCCAAGTCAGTGACAGTTGTTAAGAACAATGAAGGGTCACTGGAACCTAAATATTGACTCTGCTTACACTGTTTTCTCCCCATTGATGCCGCCAGACTTGCAGAGTTCCTGTTTTTGTTTTACCAATGTTTTAGAACATAGAACATAGAACAATACAGCGCAGAACAGGTCCATCGGCCCTCGATGTTGTGCCGACCTGTGAACTATTCTCAGCTCGTCCCCCACACTATCCCAAAATCATCCATGCGCTTATCTAAGGACTGTTTAAATCTCCCTAATGTGGCTGAGTTGACTACATTAGCTGGTAGGGAATTCCACGCCCATACCACTCTCTGAGTAAAGAACCTGCCTCTGACATTTGTCTTAAATCTACCACCCTTCAATTTGTAGTTATGCCCCCTCGTACATCATCCTAGGAAAAAGTCTTTCACTGTCTACCCTATCTCTTCCTCTGATCATCTTGTATGTCTCTATCAAATCCCCCCTTAGCCTTTTTCTTTCCAATGAGAACAGACCCAAGTCTCTCAGCCTTTCCTCATAAGACCTTCCCTCCAGACCAGGCAACATCCTGGTAAATCTTCTCTCCTTTTAAGTTATTTTGTGAATAATGGGGGGGGGGGGTCAGAATCACCAACATATTTCAAATACTTAGCAATCTGCCTGCATTAAAGTCAGATGACAGTGGAACAGATGACTAATCAGCTGAACTGATGTGTTGCAGTTCTGTCTACATAATCCTTCAAACATTTTAGAAGTTGTCTTTTCCACTCTTGGCCAAGCAGGCTTCACAGTAATGATTAATACAGAGCCTGTTTGCTCAACGCACACATTCCAGGACCAAAGTCAGTAATGGGGAAAGTGAGGACTGCAGATGCTGGAGATCAGAGTCGCGAGTGTGGTGCTGGAAAAGCACAGCAGGTCAGGCAGCATCCCAGGAGCAGGAGAATTGATGTTTTGGGCAAAAGCCCTTCATCGGGAATGAGGCTTCTGAGCCAAGGGGGTGGAGAGATACTGGATCTGGGATAATGTGGGGAAGGGGAAATGTCGAAACTGGTGAAATCCACATTGATGCCATGTGTTGGAGGGTTCCAAGGCGGAAGATGAGGTGTTCTTCCTCCAGGCATTAGGTGGTTAGGGTTTGGCAATGGAGGAGGCCCAGGACCTGCATATCTTTTGTGGAGTGGGAGGGGGAGTTGAAGTGTTCGGCGGAGGCGAAGAAATTGGGAATAAGCACAAGGTGGCGCCGATACAATTATCAATGTAGAGATCTAACTGTGGAAGATGGACTGTTCCAAGTAACTGACAGAGATGTCGAACTGGTTGAACCAAACTGGTCCTCACCCTTTGAATCCTCCCACTTCCTCCAGTTGAAAGGGGTAGCCATGGGCAACCGCATGGGCCCCAGTAATGCCTGTCTCTTTGTCAGTTACATGGAACTGTCCATCTCCCACAGCTACACCAGCACCATTCCCAAACTTTTCCTCCGCTACGTTGAGGAGTGTATCGGCACCACTTTGTGCTCCCATGAGGAGGGTGAACAGTTCATCAACTTCACAAACACCTTCCACCCTGACCTCAAGTTCACCTGGACCATCTCAAACACCTGCCTTCCCTTCCTGGGCCTCACCATCTCCATTTCCGGCGGCTGACTCAACACAGGTATCTACTTCAAACCCACCAACTCCCACAGCTACCTGGATTACACCCCCTCCTACGTGGTCGATGATGCCCTCCAGCGCATCTCATCCACTTCCCACACCTCTGCCCTTGAACCCCACCCTTCCAACCGCAACATTGGCAACAAGGACAGAACCCCCCCGCCCCATCCCCAATCTTAACCTTCCACTCACCAACCTCGCATCATCCTCCACCATTCCCATCACTTCCAAACAGACCCACCACCAGGGTCCGTCCCCAACCCACCTGCTTTCCGCAAATACCATTCCTTCGCGACTCTCTCATCAGGTCCACACCCCCCACCAACTCACCCTCCTTTTGCGGCACCTTCCCCTGCCACCATAGGAAGTACAAACCCTGCGCCCACACCTCCCCCCTCACCTCCGTCTAGGGCCCCAAAGGAGCCTTCCACATCCATCAGAGTTTCACCTGCACTTCCACACATGTCATTTACTGCATCCATTGCTCCTGATGTAGTCTCCTCTACATTGGGGAGACAGAACACCTACTTGCAGAGCGCTTCAAAGAACATCGCCGGGACATCTGTACCAACTAACCCCCCCGCCGTGTGGCCGAACACTTCAACCTCCCCCCAACTCTGCAAATTACATGCAGGTTCTGGGCCTCCTCTATCGTCACTCCCTAACCACCTGAGGCCTGGAGAAAGAATGCCTCATCTTCCACCTTGTGACCCTCCAACCACACAGCATCAATGTGGATTTCACCAGTTTCCTCATTTCCCCTCCCCCCACCTTATCCCAGATCCAACCCTCCAATTCGGCACCGGCCCCATGACCTGTCCTACCTGTGTATCTTCCTTCCCACCTATCCACTCCACCCTCCTCTCCAACCTATCACCATTACCCCCACTTTCATCTACCTATCGCACTCTCAGTTACCTTCCCCCCCAGCCCCACCCCCTTCCATTTATCTCACCACCCCCTCGGCCCACAAGCCTCATTCCTGATGAAGGGGTCTTGCCTGAAACGTTGATTCTCCTGCTCCTCGGATGCTGCCTGACCTGGTGTGCTTTTCCAGCACCACACTCTTGACACCAAAGTCAGTTATAACAATTCTAGGTGCGATTTTTCCCCAGTGTGGAATGGGGGTCAATTCTGGCATCTTTACTGATCCTCCAGCTGACTCAGTACAGATTAAGTAATCAAACCCAAGGGCCTTCTGTTCTCCATCACTCAGTTACGCATTGATTACTAGGATTGGAATTGGGAAAAGTGTGGCCAAACATTCCATTGACAGGTGATGAAACAGAGAAGGGCAAGTCCATTACATAGCATATGTGGCACAGAAACTTATCATTCGCCAAACCAGTCCCATCTTTCCTCATCTAAATCTACTTTTGTAACTCTCCAGTTACAACTCCCTTATGCATTTATCTGATTTTCCCTTAAATACATCCACATTATTGACCTCAACCATTCCCTGTGGGAGTGAATTCCACATTGGCAACACAAGTGGATAAGGTGGCCAAGAAGGCATATGATGTGGAGTTGCCAATGTTGGACTGGGGTGGACAAAGTTAAAAAAATTTACCAGTTTTTACCAAAGTTAAAAAGTTACAACCCCAGATTATGGTCCAACAGATTTATCTGGAAGCAGTAGCTTTCGGAGCACTGCTCCTTCATCAGGTAGTTCGTGGGGCAGGATCATAAATTCTGTATCCTATGATCCTGCCCCACTAGCCACCTGATGATGGAGCAAAAGCTTATACTTCCAAATCAATCTGTTGCACTATAACCTGGAGTTGTGTGATTTTTAACTAAAGAAGGCATATGACATGCTTGCCTCCTTTGGTCGGGGTATAGAATGTAAAAATTGACAAGTCATGTTGCAGCTATATAGAACTGTAGTTAGGCCACATTTGGAATATTGTTTACAGTTCTGCTCACCACTTTGGAGAGGTGACAGAGACAGTTAACAGGATATTGCCTGGTTTGGAGGGTATTGGCTGTCAGGAGAGATTGAGTCAAAATGTGTGGTGCTGGAAAAGCACAGCAGGTCAGGCAGCATCCAAGGAGCAGGAGAGGCAATGTTTCGGGCATAAGACATTCTTATATCCGAAACGTCAACTCTCCTGCTCCTCGGATGCTGTCTGACCTGCTGTGCTTTTCCAGTGCCACACTTTTCGACTCTGACTCTCCAGCACCTGCAGTCCTCAGTTTCTATCAGGAGAGACTGGACAAACTTAGAGTTATAGAGATGTACAGCATGGAAACAACCTGTCTATGCCGACCAGATATCCCAACCCAATCCAGTCCCACCTGCCAGCACCCGGCTCATATCCCTCCAAACCCTTCCTATTCATATACCCATCCAAAAGCCTTTTAAATGTTGCAGTTGTACTAGCCTCCACCACTTCCTCTGGCAGCTCATTCCATACACGCACCACCCTCTGTGTGAAAAAGTTGCTCCTTAAGTCCCTTTTATATCTTTTCCCTCTCATCCTAAACCTATGCC
>NC_057712.1:137313918-137354593 GCF_004010195.1 Chiloscyllium plagiosum
TTAAGTGTATAAGTCCTGCTAAGATTTGCTTTCCCAAAATGCAGCACCTCGCATTTATCTAAATTAAACTCCATCTGCCACTTCTCAGCCCATTGGCCCATCTGATCAAGATCCTGTTGTAATCTGAGGTGACCCTCTTCGCTATCCACTACACCTCCAATTTTGGTGTCATCTGCAAACTTACTAAGTGTACCACTTATGCTCGCACCCAAATCATTTGTGTTTTCACTTGAATGTCAGAGACTGAGGGGCAATCTGATGGAGGTTTACAGAATTATGAGAGGCATGCATAGAATAGATAGTCAGAGTCTTTTTCCCAGGGTAAAAATGTTAATTACTAGGGGACATAGGCTTAAGGTAAAAGGGGGGGAGGTTTAAAGGAGATTTGAGAAGCAAGATTTTCTTTTACTCAGAGGGTGCTGAGTGGTTGGAATGTGCCACCAGAGAAGGAGGTGGAGGCAGATACAATAGCAATGCTTAAGAGGCATCTTGACAGATACATAAGTAGGCAGGGAATAGAGGGTTACGGACGGCGTAGAAGAAAAAGGTTTTTAGTTGAGAAAAGGCATTATGTGTCAGTGAAGGACTATTCCTGTGCTGTACTGTTCCTTGCATTCTCGACCCTCTCCTGAAAAAGACATTTCTGAATTCATGGTTTGAATTCTTGGGGACAATGTCATATTGACATTTAGCAGATAAGATCAAGAAACCCCCTCCCCCACAACTGATTTGGATAAGTATGTTAAGAGTAATAGAGTTACCAGTGAAAGAGCGGGACCTATTAGAGACCAAAGAGATAAATGTGCTTGAGGCCAGTGGACATGCGTGATATTTTCAATTAATACTTTTCATCTTTATTCATAGAGGAGAAAGACATTGTAGCTGGGGATTTACTTGGGATGATGAAGTTCTGAACACATCAAGATTAATAAGGAGGTATAAAATGTTTTAGCAGACATAAATGTGCATAAATTCCCAGGGCCTGAAGAGATGTATCCTTGGCTGCTATAGAAGGCAAGGGAGGATATTTGGCTGAGATATTTAATAACAAAAACAGAAATTACAGGAAAACCTCAGCAGCTCTGGCAGCATCTGTGGAGAGATATCAGAGTTAATGTTCAAAGTCACCTGCGTTTCACTGAATCCAGTCTACTACATTCCCTGCTCACAATGTGGTCTTCTCTACATTGGGGGAACGTAGACTTGGTGACCACTTCTCAGAACATCCAAGTTCTGTCTGCCAAAAGGACCCAGTTTACTGAGCTTCCAGTTCCCTGCCACTTTAACACCTCTCCCCCTGCTTCCTGGGCAATATCTCTGTCTCCGCTTGCTGCAGTGTTCCAGTGAAGCTCAGCACATGCTGGAAGAACTGCACTTCATTTTCTGCTTGGGACTATAGCCTTTTGCACTCAATATCAAGTCCAACAATGTTTGGGCTTGAGGCACCTTCTCCCATGTCCTTAGCCCAACCCACCACACATCAGGCCTTGTTATCATATGGTCTGCTATTACACACAACATTGGTAGGCGTTAATAGTCCCCATTAGTAGATATTTATTCTCCCAGGCTGAATGCTGCCTGACTTGTTGAGCTTTTCCAGCAATTTCTGTTTCTGATTTCCAGTATGTGCTGTTCTTTCAGTTTTTATTTACAAATATTTAATATTTCACTGGCTACAGGTATAAGTGCCAGATGACTGGGGATAGCTGATGTGGTTATTTTAGATTAGATTAGATTAGATTACAGTGTGGGAACAGGCCCTTCGGCCCAACAAGTCCACACCAACCCGCCGAAGCGAAACCCACCCATACCCCTACATTTACCCCTTACCTAACACTACTGGCAATTTAGTATGGCCAATTCACCTGACCCTGCACATCTTTGGATGGTGGGAGGAAACCGGAGCACCCGGAGGAAACCCACACAGACACGGGGAGAACGTGCAAACTCCACACAGTCAGTCGCCTGAGGCGGGAATTGAACCCGGGTCTCTGGCGCTGTGAGGCAGCAGTGCTAACCACTGTGCCACCGTGCCGCCCACAAGAAAGGCAGCAGGGGTAGGTCAGATAATTACAATCCAGTTAGTCACCAGATTATAAAAAGGATTCACGTTAGTGGTAGGGAATTTTTAGAAAAAAATTCTGAAGGACAGGATAATCAATACTTGGAAAGACAGGAATTGATCAGGGATAGGCAGCATGAATTTGTTATAGGGTAATCCTATCTGACTAATTTAACCATTTTTTTTGAAAAGGTGACTAAATACATTGACTGGGTAACACAGTCCATGTGATTTAAGGCCTTTGATAAGGACCTACATGGGAGGCTGGTCCAAAAGGTAAGAGCCCATGGGACCATGGCAAGTTGGCAAACTGGATCCAAAATTGGCTTACAAATAGGAAACAACAGGTGATAGTGGAGGATTGCTTTTGTGATTGGAACCTGTGACCAGCAGTGTACCACAGGAAACAGTGCTGGGTCCTTTGCTGTTTGTCATGTATGTTAACGTAGAAGGTATAATTAGTAAGTTTGTGGATGACACAAAAGATGTGGCTGTTATTGATATTAAGAAGGATGGTCTCAGGCTACAGTCTGATGTTAATCAGCCAGTAAATTCAACAGAAAAATGGCAGATGGAATTTAATCCCAATAAGTGCAAGGTGATGCATTTTTGGAGGTCTAATAAGAGAAGAACGTACACAATGAATGGTAGGTCCCTATGGAATACTGAAGAATAAAGGGACTTTGGTATGCAAGTCCATAGATCCCTGAAGGAGTCAGGGCAGGTAGACAGGATGGTGAAGAAGGCATACAGGATGCTCGCCTTCATTAGCCTTTGTAGAATATGGAGCAAGGAAGTCTTGTTACAACTTTATAAAACATTGATTAGGCCACAGGTGGAATACTGTGCACAGTTCTGGTTGTCACACTATCGGAAGGATGTAATTGCATTGGAGAGGGTGCAGAGGAGATTCACCAGGATGTTGTCTGGGATGAAAGGTCTCAGTTATAGAAGAGACTGGATAGGCTGGAGTTGTTTTCCTTGAAACAAAGGAGGGTGAGGGGGATCTGATTGAGCTATACAAAATTACAAGAAGCATAGATAAGAGTAGACCGCGAGAATTTCTTCCCCACGGCAGACATGTCTAAAACCAGAGTGGATAAATTTAAGGTGAGGAGCAGAGGAAATCTGAGAATAAAATCTTTTCATGCAGAATGTGGTAGAAATATGGAATGTGCTATCTGAGAGGTGGTGGAGGCAAGTATTCCTGTTACATTTAAGATGATCTAGATGAGTACTTAAAATGTATTGGCATAATAGGCTATGGACCAGCTGTTGATAAGTGGGATTAGTATAGTTTGATGTTTGTTGTCAGCGTAGACATATTGGGCCAAAGGGCCTGGTTCAATGCTACATTATTCGAAAATGCCTGCTAGCTGCTCTTCCCCACAAGAGGGTATGTTCTCAACATGTCACTTTGACACTTTTAAAGAGTGCCATTAGTCACTCCTCAGCTTTGGCTTCAGCCTGTCAATCCTTTCTGAGTGTGAAAACCCACCCATTTCTGATACCATCCTCATCAACCTTCTCTGTCCTTCTCCCGTCGCTGAATCCTTTTTATAATCTGGTGACCACAAGTGCACACTGGACCAATACCAATCCAAACTAGAGATCCAGACAGACACCTGGCAACTATGGTAAAGACTGAATGACATCATATGAAAAGATTTTATTCTCAGATTTCCTCTGCTCCTCACCTTAAATTTATCCCCTCTGGTTTTTGCCATATCTGCTATGGGGACAGCACGGTGGCACAGTGGTTAGCACTGCTGCCTCACAGCACCAGAGATCCGGGTTCAATTCCCACCTCAGGCGACTGACTGTGTGGAGTTTGCAAATTCGCCCCGTGTCTGCGTGGGTTTCCTCCGGGTGCTCCAGTTTCCTCCCACAGTCCAAAAATGTGCAGGTTAGGTGAATTGGCCATGCTAAATTGCCCATAGTGTTAGGTGCAGGGGTAAATGGAGGGGTATGGGTCTGGGTGGGTGCGCTTCGGTGGTTCGGTGTGGACTTGTTGGGCCGAAGGACCTGTTTCCACACTGTAAGTAATCTAATCTAATCTAAAAAGAGACAGTGAAAGATAGCAGACAATGACACATCCCCATGCTTGCTTTGAGCAGAACATCAGCGGAGAGGTAACACCTACTCAAGTCCTGACAAACCTATCCCAACAGTCACTGCATCAGAGGTCAGATCAGTTGTCCTTCGTGTGAATCCAAGGAAAGCAATGGGACCAGATCAACTGGCAGAGGTCTTCTAGGACATCTTCAACCTCTCCCTGCAGCAGGCCACTGTCCCTGCCTTTTCAAGAAGGTCAACGTCGTCCCTGTGCCTAAGAAGGCTCATGCAGCATGTCTCAATGACACTAACCTCAGTGGTCATGAAGTACTTTGAAAGGCTGATCATGGCATTAATCAACTCCAGCCTCTCCACTACTCTTGACCTACTCCAATTTGCCTGTCGGATCAACAGATCTACATCAGATGCCATATCACTTGCCTTTCACTCCTCCCGAGAACATCTTGACACCAAGGACAGCGAGGTATGAATCCGACTCATTGACTACAGTTCAGCCTTCAACACTATTATCCCCTCGAGACTGATTACTAAACTTAGTGATCTCGGACTAAGCCCCACTCTCTGCAACTGGATCCTCAGCTTCCTGACCCACAGGCCACAATCAGTGAAGATTGGGGATAATATTTCATCCTCACTAACACTCCACACTGGAGTCCCCCAGGGGTGCATACTCAGCCCCCAACTGTACTCGCTATATACTCATGACTGCGTCACCAAATACCAGACTAATGCCATTTACAAGTTCACTGATGACACCACCATAGTCAGTCGAATAACAGATGGAGACGAAACAGACTACAGACAGGAGGTGGAAGACCTGGGAAAATGGTGCACTGAGAACAACCTAGCTCTCAATGCCAGCAAAACCAAGTCTCTCTCTCTCTCAGTGACTACACCCTCTGTATTCTGTCTCTGTGTGTCATGATAGCTGAACCAGAAAGGAGGTGTAAGATCTGTAAAAATGGTGCACTGAGAACAACCTAGCTCTCAATGCTAGCAAAACCAAGGAACTCATTATTGACTTTTGGCGGGATGTTACTCATGCCCCCCCCCCTACACATTAACAGCACAGAGATGGAACGAGTGGAGAATGTTAAGCTCCTGGGAGTGGTCATCCATAACAAGCTTTCTTGGACTCTTCATGTGGACGCACTGGTTACAAAGGCCCAACAACGTCTCCTCAGGCAGCTGACAAAATTTGGCATGGCAGCGAATACCCTTTCAACTTTTATAGGTGCACCATTGAGAGCATTCTGTCTGAATGTGTCACTACCTGGTACGGCAACTGTACCATTCAAGATCGGAGACAGTTACAGAGAGTGGTGAACTCGGCCCGGACAATCACAAAGGCCAATCCTCCCATCTATAGAATCCATCTACCAGACCCGCTGTCCAGGAAAGGCCGCCAGCATTCTCAAAGATACATCCCACCCTGGTACTGTTTTTCTACAACCTCTATCATCGGGGAGAAGGTACAGAAGCCTGAACACACACACCAGCCGGTTTCGAAACGGTTTCTACCCTACTCTTGTTAGAATTACTGAATGGACCAGCAAACTCTTAAAATTCGCCTGTCCCTGTGTTTTTGTTTTTGCTGCTGTTTACCATTATTTACTTATCTACGCTACTTAATAATAAATTCAATACAATTCAATTCAATTCAATTGTGGTCTAACCAAGGTTTGATACAACATCTCCACTGTTCATTTATATTCTGTTCAAAATAAATCGCGCTGAGCTTTCCTTTTCTAATTTTTATGTAATTTTGCTTTAATGCTGTCAAAAACAGAGAATTGATGACCAGGAGGAAACTTGAAGATTATCTGGGCAAGAGTAACCTGCTGAAGTGCAGCGAACATGAATATTGAAGGGCAAGACCTTCAGCTGATCAGCCTACAATATTTTGTGAGCAATGAGTCAAGTGGAAAATGATATGATGTGATGTAGCTACAATTAGAAACGGGATGGCTCAACGACCCGCATGAAAAGATAGTTGGGAGATTCAGTGCAAATGAAAAGGAAATTTGCTGACAAGTAGGCAATAATAGGCTTTTAGAAGGGCTAGATTATGTGAAGACAAGGTCAGAGACTCACATTGAGACCCAGTATTACTGTTAATTCATATTAAGGACTTGTTTTCAGAAAATTCATAAAATCATACAGAAAACAGGCCCTTCAGCTTATCCACTCTGCACACACAAAATCTTTATTCTCAATCTACATTCGTCCCACTTTCTAGCTTTCTTTTGTTATTCACTTGTGGGATGTGGACGTCGCTGGCTATCCCAGCATTTACTGGCTGTCCCTCATTGCCCTTGAGAAGATGGGGTTGAGCTGCTTTCTTCAACCACTGCAGGCGACCGGCTGTAGGTAGACCCACCATGCCATTAGGGAGGGAATTCTAGGATTTTGACCCAGCATCCGTGAAGGAATGGTGATATATTTCTAAATCAGGATGATGAGTGGTTTGGAGGGGAACTTGCAGGGGGTGGTGTTCTTATGTATCTGCTGCCCTTGTCCTTTGAGCTGGGAGTGGTTGTGGGTTTGGAAGGTGCTGTCTGAGGATCATTGATGAAATTCTGCAGTGTACCTTGCAGATGGTACACACTGCTGCTACTGAGCTCAGTTGTGGAGCAGTGGAGGGCTTGTTAACGTGGTGCAAATGAAATGGGCTGCTTTGTCCTGGATGGTGTCAAACGTCTTGAGTGTGTTTGGAGCTGCACTCATCCAGGCAATTGGGCAGTATTCCGTCACACTCCTGACTTGTAGCTTGTAGATAGTGGACAGGCTTCGAGGAGTCAAAAGGTGAGATACTCTCTGCAGTACTCCTAGCCTCTGACTTGCTCTTCAAATGCAGAACATAGCACATTACAGCACAGTACAGGCTCTTCGGCCCTCAATGTTGTGCTTACCTGTGAAACCAATCTGAAGCCCATCTAACATACACTATTCCATTCTCGTCCATATACTTATCAAATGATGATTTAAACATCTTTAAAGTTGGCGAATCTACTAGTGTTGCAGGCAAGACGTTCCACAACCCTACTACTTTCTGAGTAAAGAAACTGCCTCTGACATATATCCTATATCTATCACCCCTCAATTTAAAGCTATGTCACCTCGTGCAAGAAGGGCATGTGCCCGAAACGTCGAATCTTCTGTTCCCTAGATGCTGCCTGACCTGCTGTGCTGTTCCAGCAATAAAGTTTCAGCTTTGATCTCCAGCGTCTGCAGACCTCACTTTCTCCTCACCTCGTGCAAGCCATCACCATCCGAGGAAAAAGGCTCCCATGTCCAACCTATCTCTCCCTCTGATTATCTTATATGTCTCAATTAAGTCACCTCTCAATCTTCTTCTCTCTAACAAAAACAGCATCAAGTCCCTCAGCCTTTCCTTGTAAGACCTTTCCTCCATACCAGGCAACATCCTAGTTAATTTCCTCTGAACCTTTTCCAAAGCTCTTGTAGCCACTGTGTTTATGTGACTAGTCCAGTTGAGTTTCTGGACAATGATAACCCCTAAGCTGTTGATAGTGGGGTATTCAGTGATGATAACACCATTGAATGTCAAGGAGCAGTGATTAGATTGTTCCTCATTGGAGAGGGTCACTGCCTGGCATTTCTGTGCCACAAATGTTACTTGTCACTTTTCAGCCCAAGCCTGGATATTGTCCATATCTTGCTGCATTTCAGCATGGACTACTTCATTGTCTGAGGAGTCATGAATGGTGCTGAACATTACATAATCATCGGCAAACATCCCCACTTCAGACTTTATGATGGAGGGAAGTCAGTGATGAAACAGAAGAAGATGGTTAGGCCTAGGACAGTACCCTGAGGAACTCATGGAGAGATGTCCTGCAGCTGAGATGACTGACATCCAACAACCACCACCACCTTCCTTTTTGTCAGGTAAGACTCCAACAAGCAGAGAGTTTGCCCCCCCCCCAGACTTTATGATGGAGGGAAGTCAGTGATGAAACAGATGAAGATGGTTAGGCCTAGGACAGTACCCTGAGGAACTCGTGGAGAGATGTCCTGCAGCTGAGATGACTGACATCCAACAACCACCACCACCTTCCTTTTTGTCAGGTAAGACTCCAACAAGCAGAGAGTTTGCCCCCCCCCCACGTCCATTGATTCCAATTTTTATTTAGGACTCCTTGATGCCACACTCAGAGTCATGGAGTCACAGAGCTGTACAGCACAGAAGCAGACTTTTCGGTCCGACTTTTCATGCCGACCAGATATCCTAAATTAATCTAATCCCATTTGCCAGCATGTGGCCCATGTCCCTCAAAACCTTTCCTATTCATATACCCATCCAGATGCCCTTTAAATGTTGTAATATGATCAGCCTCCACCACTTCCTTTGGCAGCTCATTCCACACACGCACCATCCTCTACATGAAAAGATTGTCCCTTAGGTCCCTTTTAAATCCTTCCTGTCTCACCTTAAACCTATGCCCTCTAGTTTTGGACTCCCCTACTCTGGGGAAAAGACCTTGGCTATTCACCCTATTCATGTCCCTCATGATTTTATAAACCTCTATCAGGTCATCCCTCAGCCCCACCTATTCAGCCTCTCCCTGTAGCTCAAACCCTCCAACTCTGGCAACATCCTTGTAAATCTTTTCTGAACCCTTTCAAGTTTCACAACATTCTTCCTACAGCAGGAGACCAGAATTGAACACAGAATTCCAAAAGTGGCCCAACCAATGAACTACACAGCCATAAAATGACCTCCCAACTCCTACACTCAATGCACTGACCAATAAAGGAAAGCATACCAAATGACTTCTTCACTATCCTATCTACCTGCGACTCCACCTTCAAGCAACTATGAACCTGCACTCCAAGGTCTCTTTGTTCAGCAACACTCCCCAGGACCTTACCATTAAGTGTAAAGTCTTGCCCTGATTTGCCAGTCCAAAATGCAGCACCTTATATTTATCTAAATGAAATTCTATCTGCCACTCCTCAGCCCATCAGTTCAAGGTCCCTTTGTACTTGAGGTAACTTCCTCATCAAATGTGGTCGAGAGGGCTGTTACTGTAATCTCACCTCTGAAATTCAGCTCTTTTGTCCATGTGTGAACCGAGACGGTAATGAAGTCAGGAGTTGAGTGGCCATGGCAGAACCCAAACTGGGCGTCACTGAGCAGGTTATTGCTGAGCAGGTGCTGCTTAACAGCACTGTTGATGACACCTTCTATCATTTTACTGATGATCATGGTTAGGCTGATGGTGCAGGAACTGGGCAGGCTAGCAATGTCCTGATTTTTGTTCAGGACATACCTAGGCAATTTTCTATATTGTCAGGTAGATACTAGTGTTGTAACTGTACTGGAACAGCTTGGCCAGGGGAGCAGCAAGTTCTGGAGCACAGGTCATTGGTACTATTGCCGAAATGTTGTCAGACCCATAGCATTTACACATTATTGTCATGGACAGATACATCTGTAACCAGCAGATTGGTAAGGATGAGGTCAAGTATGTTATAGAATAGCATCATAGACTTTGTAGAGTGTGGAAAGAGGCCATTCAGCCAAATAAGTCCACACCAAGCCTCTGAAGAACATCCCACCTCAATACCGTCTCCGTAAACCCCTAGTTACCATGACCAGTCCATCTAGGCTGCACATCCCTGGACACTACAGGCATTTTTGCATGTTTTTTCCCTCTTGTCGGTCACCACTGATGATGTTACCTAGCCAGGTAATGAAACGTCTGGATATCAAACCTACAGCTCAGTGAGCAAACCTACACCCTAAGCATAGTGGAACCTGTGAACCTCAGCAAATCTGATTGACTGGGACAGCTAGCATTGCCAGGACTGAGTAATAGGCAAGACTGGAATTGCAAGTATGGCCTGAGACAAAACAAAAGGCATAACATGACATCTGACCCCGGTAAGTTTGGGGTTTCAGTTTGGAGATATCAGAAAACCAAGGGCAGATTTGGAGGCCAAATCAGGAGGAATGCATCTGTGTTAACACTTTGGGAAGTGATACAGAACAATATATCCAACCACCCTGTGCACTTTTTCCACAAAGTTGTTTTAAAAACAAATTTTTCACTCCTGGACAGCTTGTCCATACCAACTGGCTGAACTGGTCATTTAAAAAATTAAAACAGTGGACTGCATCAGGGGACCGGATGAGGAGTGGGCTGAAAGGTTATGGTGAAGCCACCTTGACAACTTTTGCTCTCCCCTCACAGCTAACACTTTCCTGTTTATTGTCTTGCTCCACATCTGGTCAATGAAATACTAAAAGTAAATCTTGTGTCTCTTCCATTTAAATTATATCAGATTCTTACCTGGATTTTCACAGCAATTACCACAGAGTTAAGATCCTTGTCAAGTTCTTTCAGTACGGTCAGCTTCTTTAATGTCAGGCTGCACAATCTAAAAATAACAACAGGAATAACTTTCAGATTAATCATTTGTAATATTCAGGTATTCCTAAAGTGTCTATTAATAATCACATTTTGTAACTGACAATGATAAAGGAATGGAAATGTGTTGCTGGAGAAGCGCAGCAGGTCAGGCAGCATCTAGGGAACAGGAGAATCGACGTTTCGGGCATTAGCCCTTCTTCAGGAATCATGGAGGAACGTAACATAAAGCGTAGAACATTTCAGTGCAGTACAGGCCCTTCGGCCCTCAATGTTGTGCTCATAAGCCCTTCTTCAGGAATCACTGTCAAGTGCACATGGAAGACGCAAAGGGTGAGAATATCAAATGACACCATGGTGAAGTTTCTCACACAGTATCACAGCACACTGTAATCAACATCACACATAGCATCACACTGCACTATAATGTATGGCCACTTCCTGAGTTGGAAAATTTACAAATTGTTTCAAGACACTGTCCTGGACACACAAACTCCCCAGCGTTCAAGCCCCTGCCACTAAGTGAGTCCCAGTCAATAAAGGGGAAGTTAAAATCACCTACACAATCACCCTGTTGTGTTTACATTTTTCAGCCAACTGTCTACATATCTGTTCCTCTATCATCCACTGGCTGTTCCAAGGCCTGTAGTACAATCCCATCAGAGTAACTGCAACCTTCCTATTTCTGAGCTCTACCCATACAGGCTCAGAGGATAAGCCCTCCAAGGTGTCCTCCCTGTTGTACAACAATGCCAGTTGTGTCACTGGTCTGGCTGCTGCTGCTTTTTCCCTGAGAGCCATTCACACCAACACTACACAAAACACCACAGTTACATGCTGGTCATGGTAACTGTGGCGAGGGGAATGGCCACAGGGCACTCCACTGCCTGCACATGTTTACTTGTTTTCCTAGTGCTCACCCAACTCTTCTCTATCTGTGTAGCCCTTATGGGTGGTGTTGCTGAACATGTTATTCATAACATTCTCAGCCTCCTAGACGCTCCAAGCATCCCGTGTGGCAAATCAGGAGCTGCGACTGAACACACATCCTACGTACGGAGTCACCATGGACATTGGAAGTGTTCCTGATTTCCCATAGCTTGCAAGAGGAGCATTCAAAGAGGCCAAGATCTCCTGCTATTGTGAACGTTATTGACTAAACCAACCTCTTAAACTACAGACAATAATCCAAAAACTGATCACGCAACCTTATCCACTTGACACCAGGATCAGGTCACTCACTCCTGCTCTCTATTCCTAGCAGAATGAATCACTTTATCTTTCTCGTGATGTTACTCTCTCAGGCTACAAACCTGGTTCCTGAGCAGCCAAGCCAACATCCCTGTATGAGTCAGCACGTCCCTGGATTCAGCTCCACACCAGCACTGTTCACCCCCAGGTGCGCTCTCCTTCATTCTGTCGCTGCTTGGATTGATCTTTATTACACATTGAGCCACAATTAGGCCTAATTCACCCTAGTAAATTGGTTGCCAGTATAATTGCTTGCACATTCAGGGTTATCCAGCTAATAAAAACAAAATACTGTCGATGCTGGGAGTCTGAAATTATGGAAAAACTCAACAGGTCTGGCACCATGAGGAGAGAGAAACAGGGTTAACGTTCATGTTTGATTTCACTAGTTTTCAGAAATCCCAAAACACACCCTTTCTCTTTCTTTCGATGCTGCTAGCCCTGCTGAGTTTCTCCAGCACTTTGTTTTTATTTCAGATTTCCAGGCTTTAAGTGATTAATTCACTGTCCGCCTCGAAGATGGTCTGTCCTTCTGTCTCACAGGATTTCTGTTCTTAAGAGGAGTCAAATTGCTCTTAACACCTGCTCAGTTTTCCAGCAATTTCTGTTTTTTTCCAGTAAATGTTGTTAATTGCTGAATTATATCTAATGTTAGAAACTGTGTTGTAGGTTTTGTAAGTGTGAGCTGATTGAGAATGGGAAGTACCTTGCTATTGCAAATCTCTGAAAGGATATCTATTGATATGATCTGCCAATTTTAGAAATGTATAGCCTACAGACTTGGCATCGCCCTGGCACTGAAATTCATAAACCATGTTACACATTTGTCTTTTTGGCTTAGCAACAGAATCCTGTCAGTGGTGGACAACACTCGTGTTGCTACTACATTGTAGCAGCGTAAAGCAGCTTGATTTGTCTGTTGCCCAAATAAGTGAGGCACATTTCCCTTTTAGGAGGCAGACTGGGCATGTTTCAGGATCAAGAGTGACCACCTTAGGGCATTCTATCTTTGGGCACAATGAGATCATTTCTTGCTTATATACTGCAAACTCAGAAGGCCCTAGGCAGTCATTCTTACAAAATATACAATCCAAAAACAAAAGTAGAAAGCCTGGTCCTCAGGGCTGTTCCGCCAGCCATTCAACATTTGCTCTGCTGTGTGTGGAATTCCACATTCCTATTTACCCCTGCCTAACATGAATCCATCTCAAAACTTCCCTCACTCCCATAACTTCTGAAGCAGTGTTACAGAAGCACACAACTCTTTTAGAGAGAAAACAAAATTTGATCCTCAAAAGGTGAAAAGATCTAATTTTAAAACAGTGCCCCTTCTTCCTGGATTGACTTCTTTTCTAACACTAGCAAGATCAGTGGAATTCGCCACTAACAGGACTCTGCTGTCAAACAAAAGACACGTTCTCTCAGTCACATAAATGAGTAATGTAGAATATAAATTTCAGTGCTGGTGTGATGCCAAGTATGTAGGCTAGACATCCCAATGGCCAGCAGCTGGATTAAACAGCATGGCTCTTTGGTTGTCTACAATGAACTAATTACTGACCAAAGGCCTAGATCAGAGTGGTGCTGTAAAAGCACAACAGGTCAGGCAGCATCCGAGGAGCAGGAAAATCGACGTTTTGGGCAAAAACCCTTCATCAGGAATGAAGGGCCTTTGCCTAATTACTGACCAAATCAAACTAGTCCAAGTTCCAAAGCCCAGAACAGTTTCTAATATTAGATGCCACCTGTAATTGGACATATTTGCTGGACAGTGCTAAATGTGTGAGAAATTATGCTGACAAACAATTTTGCATTCCAGTGTGGTGCACTGCATGTACTGGAAGCTCCATCGTTAATACACAGAGCCCTATACTTTGCTGATACATGCATGCATTGTACCTGTTCCAACTCAACAGAATAGGTGACAACTATTCACTGGCTTATTTCTCAGGACCGTACCCTGACCAATTGAGTCAATCCACCTGGTAAAAGATTTGAACAAAGCCGAACAGTTACCTGTCAATCAATATTAATGGGGGCATTCTACATGGCAACACCTCTACCAATCAGATCACTTTACATCTAATTAGCACACTTCTCAATTATAAATGTTTCTTTCTCTTGAATTTGTAATCTTGCAAAATGTCCTGATGAGTGCAAAACATCTGGCTTCAACAAATTGTTTTTCACATTCGGAACTGGCAAATGACTACTTGTATCTCTTTATTTCAGCAGCAACATCACATCATGTCACACTGTCATTCTTCTAACAAGTGTAATGTGTATGTGCCCCAAACCATTTGGACTTCCCACAAGTAAGATTTCCTTTTTTGTCTGTTCAGACACGAACAAGATCTTCAAAAGGTTTATCAGGCAGTTAATTGGAGGCAGGATGTTTGCTAATCACCCATCATAACTACTCCTGGCATTGAAATGAAAATTGCAACTCATTCCTGAGACGTCTGAGGATTGATGTACCATCAAGGACACAAAACAATGCATTCATACATTCACCAAGAGCCTATCCCCTTCTAGATTAGCAACAACCATGGATTAAGTGAGATTGGTTTACATATTACTGAGAAACCAAGGGAAAGGCCTTGTGTAATGGTTCTAGATAAACAATCAGCACAATAGCCTTCTTCAGTATCGTACTCATTTCCTGATTCTATAGAAAGTCACTAAGTTTGGAAAGAGAATCAGAGAAGATAAGGTGGACAGAGGGAAGAGGAGAACAAATTACTTTTGTGAAGAGTTATTGAGCACTGGCAAAATCTGCACATTGACGTAACAATATCCAAAACGTTTAGAGATCCATCATCTGTTCTAAGAATAGCATTTAGCACCATGGGTTATGACCATTTTCACTGGAAAGAAAAATATCCGATGAAAAGCCTTTTTGCAATTTGTGAAACCATTTGGCAACACTTGGGAGGCTAAAAATGTGGCAAAAAAATTAAGGGTCACAGAAAATAACCGATAATTACTACAGCAAGGAAACTATTCCAAGCTACTATTTTGTGAGCATAAAATGTAAACAATTTCTGCTTTCTGAACTCTACAATCGTCCTAATATAAAAATTTCCCAAAGCTGCAATTACACAGTGGGCCTCATTAAGTAAATGCAATGAACTGCCCCTGTAGACCAAGCAGATAAAGAAAGCTCCAATTCCCAGCTGGATCTGGACAGACTTCTCATTGGCCTTCTGCCTAGAATTCTGTGCAGTTACCACCAAAAAGCAGTTTAAGCTTGAATGATACGAGTTAAACTAAGTTCAACCAAGTGTTTTTATCCTTGTAAATTTTAGAAATGTGGAAAGTTTATGATATAGATGGAGGCCATTTGCCCCATCCGGTCTACGCACGAAAGTGAGTCTCACTGCATCGTTCTTTCCAGCTTATTGGCCATAATCTTCTCAGTTACAGTACCTCAAGTACAGATATGATGAGGTTTTCTGCCAATTCAGGCAGAGTTCCAGATTTCAAACACCATGTGGATGAACTACATTTGCACCCACTCCCCTTGAATCCTTCTAGCAATTATTTAATAGAATCAGAGTCCTACAGCACGGAAACAGTCTGTTGCTGTGCTGTAGAGCATTCCACAGATTCACTGCCCTCTGAGAGAAGAAATTCATATAGGCCTACATCATAGAGGCAGGCCCTTCAGCCCAAATTGGTCCATGCTGACCCCATTTCTCTGCAGTTGGCTTATATTCTTCTAAACCTTTCCTGATGAAAGGCTCCGGCCTGAAACGTCGATTTTCCTACTCCTCGGATGCTGCCTGACCTGCTGTGCTTTTCCAGCACCACACTCTCAACCTACATCCTTCTAAACCTTTCCTACATGTATATTTGTCTAAATGCCTTTTAAATATTGTTAATGTACCCGCCTCAATCTCTTCCACTGGCAGCACATTCCATATACGCACCACCCTCTGTGCAGAAAAAGCTGCCCCTCAGATTCCTTTTATTCTTTCCCCTCTTACCCTAAACTGATGTCCTCTAGTCCTCAATTCCCCAACGCTGGGAAAAAGACTAAGGGCATTCACCCTATCCATGCCTCTCATAATCTTATACACTTCTATCAGATCCCACCTCAATCTCCTACGCACCAAAGAAAAACGTCCTAGCTTGTCCAACCTCTCCCTGTAACTCAGACCATTAAGTCCTGGCAACATCCTTGTAAACGTTTTCTGCACTCTTTCCAGTTTAATAACATCCTTCCTGTAGCAAGGTGACCAAAACTGAACATGATACTCCAAGTGCGGCCTCACCAACACAAGTTCCCAACTTCTATACTCAGTGCCCTAACTGATGAAGGGCAGTGTGTGTCAAAAGCCTTCTTTATTGCCCTGTCTATGTGTGACTCCACTTACAGAGAACCATGCAGCTGAACTCTCAGCCATTCTGTTTAGGTCCTTCATAATTTTATATACCTCAATTAAATCTCTGCTCAGCCTTCTCTCTTCCAAAGAAGCTCAGCCTTAATACTGAAAATTAGAAAGCTGGAGCAGGAGTGTAGAGGTGCTGACAGTATTGTAATGTCACTGGATTAGTTATCCAGAAACCAAGGCAAATATTCTGGGTAAAATGAGGACTGCAGATGCTGGAGATCAGAACTGAAAAATGTGTTGCTGGAAAAGCGCAGCAGGTCAGGCAGCATCCAAGGAGCAGGAGAATCGACGTTTCGGGCATAAGCCCTTCTTCAGGAATGAGGAAGGTGTGCCAAGCAGGCTCCCCCCACCTTATCTCAGTCCCAACCCTCAGACTCAGCACCGCCTTCTTGACCTGCAATCTTCTTCCCGACCTCTCTGCCCCTACCCCCTCTCTGGCCTATCACCCTCACTTCCTTCCACCTATCGCATTCCCAATGCCCCTCCCCCAAGTCCCTCCTCCCTACCTTTTATCTTAGCCTGCTTGGCACACCTTCCTCATTCCTGAGGAAGGGTCATGCCCGAAACGTCGATTCTCCTGCTCCTTGGATGCTGCCTGACCTGCTGCGCTTTTCCAGCAACACATTTTTCAGCTCAAATATTCTGGGGACTTGGGTTTATATTCCACAACAACAGATAGAGAAATTTGAATTGAATAAAAGCCTAGAAAAAAAATTAACCTAATGGTGACCATGGGATTACTACCAATTGTTGTAAAGCCCCTTCAGGCATTAGTGAACCAGGAGGAAATGTCAGATCTTACCCTGCCTGACCTACACGGGAATCCAGACCCACAGCTATGTACCTGACTCTTAATTGCCCTACTAGCAAGTGAAATCCACATCCCATGAACAAATATTTTTAAACATACAGCCTCCGCTTGCAAAATTTAGAACATATTTGTGAGCGGCACGGTGGCACAGTGGTTAGCACTGCTGCCTCACAGCGCCAGAGACCCGGGTTCAATTCCCACCTCAGGCGACTCTCTGTGTGGAGTTTGCACGTTCTCCCCGTGTCTGTGTGGGTTTCCTCCGGGTGCTCCGGTTTCCTCCCACAGTCCAAAGATGTGCAGGGTCAGGTGAATTGGCCATGCTAAATTGCCCGTAGTGTTAGATGAAGGGGTAAATGTAGGGGAATGGGTCTGTGTGGGTTACGCTTCGGCGGGTCGGTGTGGACTTGTTGGGCCGAAGGGCCTGTTTCCACACTGTAAGTAATCTAATCTAATCTAATATTAATTCAACATTAAATGTGATTTTCACTGAGACAACACATGCTAAATAATTTTGACTGTGGTAAGAATTATAATAATCACCAGTTTAAAACTATAACAAGCAGAAGATATAGAATCAGAATTAGGCCATTGGGCATCACGGTGGCTCAGCGGTTAGCACTGCTGCCTCACAGTGCCAGGGACCCAGGTTCGATTCCAGCTTCGGGCAACTGTCTATGTGGAGTTTGCACGTTCTCCCGCGGTCTGTGCAGGTTTTCTCCGGGTGCTCCGTTTTCCTCCCACAATCCAAAGATGTGCAGGTCAGGTGAATTGGCCGTGCTAAATTGCCCATGGTTATCAGGGATGTGTAGGTTTGATGTATTCGTCACAGGAAATGTAGAAAAATAGGGGAATGGGTCTGGGTAGGATACTCTTTGGTGGGTCAGTGTGGACTTGCTCGGCCAAATGGCTTGTTTCCACACTCTAGGGATTCTGTGATTCAATCCATCAAGACTGCGCCACTGTTTGATCATGACTGCTACATTTCTCAACCCCATTCTGCTGTGTTCTCCCTGTAACATTGATCTCCTTACAATCAGGAATATATCGATCTCTGTCTTAAATACCCTCAAGTGACTTAGCCTCCACAGCCTTCTGCAGCAATGAGTTCCACAGCATCACCAGCCTCTGGCTGAGGAAATTCCTCCTCATCTCTGTCTAAATGGTCACTCTGAGGCTTCGCCTTGAATTCTCAGTTAGATGGGTAGTGTGGCTCACTTACACATATTGGGCCTTGTCCTTTGCAAACAAAAAGAACATGTCAACACATTGTATCTTTACAATTAAACAAAATCTTAGGGGACATCATTTCCTGTATTCCAATGATGATGTCTTGATCAATCACAATTAATTTGCCTGGTTTGAATTTAACCATAAACTTGGCCATTAACTGCTTGCTGGTACAATCTCGATGGCAATGTCTATTGTCAACCAATCAACTCCTTTTTGTGCAATAAAAATCATTGTTCTCTTTGAGACTTGCTATTCTTGCATTTCTTTCCAGATGGGTACAAGACAAAACTTCATCAGCATGTCTTTTTTCCATGGATACTCGAACTCTGTACCACCATGTCACTTGTAAGCCATTGACCTTTAACTTCACTTAAATTATTAAATGCATAGTTTGGCAGAAATCTGCAATACTCTTTGAGTCAGGACTGTATTGGTCCATGCATATTTCTATTTGAGGGCAATCTGTATAAAATAAAAACAAATCACAAATTTAACAACGTTCAGCAGAGATGGAAAACAGTCTGGAAAGTGGTGCGATAAAACATGACAAGCCTCCAATGTCTCTGTGCAAGATGGCTCTGCTTTTACAACCTAAAAGTGGGTAGTGTCTCATAAGAAAATTCATCTCTGGATGCTTCTGAATGATGGCACAACTTACCAGATCCAAAATGATACCTCCACTGAAGTGTAGAAAAAGCAACTTAATAACTCAGTAGGAAAGTGGTTGAGAAACAACATTACCAACTGAGACAGGACTGAATGAAGGAGACCTAATTATGAGAGGCTTAGCTAGGGTCGGTTGTGAGAATACTTTCTCCATGGCAAGAATGTCTAAGACCAGAGGGCATAAGTTTAAGGTGAAGGGTTGAGAAGTCCTTTAGAGATAATCTGATGAAAAGTTTTATTTTACCCAGAGGGTGGCAGAAATACAGATCCTGCTGCTTGAGCGGGTGGCGGAGGCAGGTACTCTCAGAACATTTAAGAAGCATCTGGACAAGCACTCAAAATGCCAGGGCATAATAGGCCAACAATGATGTGCAGGTAAATGAGATTAATGTCATTTGGTATTTGGTGGTTGACATAGACCTGGTTGGCTGAAGAGCCTGTTTCTATGCAGTATGATGCTATGGATCTATGAAACTCTAGTTGAAGAAAGATGACAGCGGAGTATGATGCTCCAGCTGGAGCTCGTCCGCTCCACCCACCCTTCCTCTCCTTTTCTTCTTTCTGCTGATGCTCTTTTTTCTTCTTCTCCTTTTTTTGCCCTTCTCTCCCAGCTTCAAACGGCAGCGCCCAGCCTTCAGCGACATCCAGTGAGGAGAATTGATCCATGGCCTCCAGTGAAAGATGATTTTCAGCCTCCAACAATTCCTGGCCTCCGGCGAGTGACTATCCCAGCATCTGGCGATGAACCCAGCCTCCGGCGAGTGACTATCCCGCCCGGTGAATGACTATCCCAGCATCTGGCGATGTACACGGTCTCCGGCGAGTGACTATCCCAGCCTCTGGCCATGAACCCAGCCTCCGGTGAGTGACTATCCCAGCATCTGGCGATGTACACGGCCTCAGGCGAGTGACTATCCCAGCCTCTGGCGATGTACACGGTCTCCGGCGAGTGACTATCCCAGCCTCTGGCGATGTACACAGTCTCCGGCGAGTGACTATCCCAGCCTCTGGCGATGTACACAGTCTCCGGCGAGTGACTATCCCAGCCTCTGGCCATGAACCCAGCCTCCGGTGAGTGACTATCCCAGCCTCTGGCGATGTACCCGGCCTCCGGCGAGTGACTATCCCAGCCTCTAGCGATGTACCCGGCCTCCGGCGAGTGACTATCCCAGCCTCTGGCCATGAACCCAGCCTCCGGTGAGTGACTATCCCAGCCTCTGGCGATGTACCCGGCCTCCGGCGAGTGACTATCCCAGCCTCTAGCGATGTACCCGGCCTCCGGCGAGTGACTATCCCAGCCTCTGGCCATGAACCCAGCCTCCGGTGAGTGACTATCCCAGCCTCTGGCGATGTACCCGGCCTCCGGCGAGTGACTATCCCTGCCTCTGGCGATGTACACGGTCTCAGGCGAGTGACTATCCCAGCCTCTGGCGATGTACACGGTCTCCGGTGAGTGACTATCCCAGCCTCTGGCCATGAACCCAACCTCTGGTGAGTGACTATCCCTGCTTCTGGCGATGAACCCAACCTCCGGTGAGTGACTATCCCAGCCTCTGGCCATGAACCCAACCTCCAGTGAGTGACTATCCCAGCCTCTGGCCATGAACCCAACCTCCGGTGAGTGACTATCCCTGCTTCTGGCAATGAACCCAACCTCCGGTGAGTGACTATCCCAGCCTCTGGCCATGAACCCAACCTCCGGTGAGTGACTATCCCTGCTTCTGGCGATGAACCCGGCCTCCGGCGAGTGACTATCCCAGCCTCTGGCGATGTACACGGTCTCTGGCGAGTGACCATCCCAGCATCTGGCCATGAACCCGGCCTCCGGCGAGTGACTATCCCAGCATCTGGTGATGTACCCGGCCTCCGGCGAATGACTATCCCAGCCTCTGGCGATGTACCCGGCCTCCGGCGAGTGACTATCCCAGCCTCTGGCGATGTACACGGTCTCCGGCGAGTGACTATCCCAGCCTCTGGCGATGAACCTGGTCTCCGGCGAGTGACTATCCCAGCCTCTGGTGATGTACACGGTCTCAGGCGAGTGACTATCCCAGCCTCTGGCGATGTACACGGTCTCCGGCGAGTGACTATCCATGCCTCTGGCGATGTACACGGTCTCTGGCGAGTGACCATCCCAGCATCTGGCCATGAACCCGGCCTCCGGCGAGTGACTATCCCAGCCTCTGGTGATGTCCCGGCCTCCGGCGAATGACTATCCCAGCCTCTGGTGTTGTACCCGGCCTCTGGCGAGTGACTATCCCAGCCTCTGGCGATGTACCCAGCCTCTGGCGAGTGACTATCCCAGCCTCTGGCGATGTACACGGTCTCCGGCGAGTGACTATCCCAGCCTCTGGCGATGTACCCAGCCTCTGGCGAGTGACTATCCCAGCCTCTAGCGATGAACCCGGTCTCCGACGAGTGACTATCCCAGCCTCTGGCGATGAACCCGGTCTCCGGTGAGTGACTATCCCAGCCTCTAGCGATGAACCCGGTCTCCGACGAGTGACTATCCCAGCCTCTGGCGATGAACCCGGTCTCCGGCGAGTGACCATCCCAGCCTCTGGCGAGTGACTATCCCAGCCTCTAGCGATGAACCCGGTCTCCGACGACACACACATATAACTCTATGGGGTGAATTTACATTTGCAGATTTGTATTTGCAGATACATTCTATTTAGTGTAAAAAGCACACAATCTGTAGGCAGTCACTCCATGTGACATTTTATCAATTCCTACTTTGGAAACATAAGCAGTCTTACTCAAGGTTGGAATACAGACAGACTCTAACCTCACACCTTTAATACATTTTCTGAGGTGAGATGTCACCTTTTTTTCATAAAACCTCAAGTTACCTCGGGAATGTTACTTGAAAGACATTCTGGAATTTACACAGCAATGAAACGAAACCTGCATCCCTATTTTAAGTCATTAAAGACTTAACCACAATCTAGGTTTGTTCAATACACCGCATCAGTTGTATGACACTTTGATCTTTTGCTATAAATTCTGTGTCTTATGATCGTGCCCCACCAGCTACCCGACAAAGGAGCAGTGCTCTGAAAGCTAGTACTTCCAAATAAACCTGTTGGACTACAACCTGATGTTGTGTGATTTTTAACTTTGTACACTCCAATCCCAAACTGGCACCTCCACATCATCCTTGCATGAAGATAAATATACTTCTGACTACCGGTCCTGCTATATTCAGTAACCTTACCCTGACTGTTCTTCCTCTTAGTCTTTTTGGCCTTGGTCTCTGACTCCTTCTTAGCTATTTCACTTGCTGACCTACTGCTCTGGTTTCCTGCACCCCCTGCCATGCTAGTTTAAACCTTCCCAAGTGGCAAGCACCTTCTTGTGCAGGTCGCATTACCCTGGAAGACATTTCAATAATCAACATACCTATATATTAAAATACAGATGGAGAGTGTGAAGATAAAATCCAATACCAGGGTCCTGTGCTTGAACAAGGGGGACTACAATAGAATGAGGGAGGACCTGGCTAGAGTAGACTGCAAACAAAGATTTTATGGTGGGACAGTTAATGAGCAGTAGAGGACTTTCAAAGAAATTTTGCAAAGTGCTCAGCAAAACTATATCCAGTGAAAAGGAAGAACTGTAAGAAGAGGGGTAATCTGCCATGGGTGTCTCAGGAAATAATGGAGGCTATCAAATTGAAAGAGAAGACATACAAATGGCCAAAAACAGCATGAAATAGAAGATAGGGCAAACTTTAAAGGTCAACAGAAAGTCACAAAAAGAGCTATAAAGAAGAGTAAGATAGAACATGTGAAAAAAACTAGCACAGAATATAAAGACAAATAGCAAAAGTTTCTATAAATATATAAAAAGAAAAAAATGGCTAAAGTAATCATTTAGAGGATGGGAAGGGGCATTTAGATATGGGATATGATGAAATGGCCAAGGCAGTGAACAGGTATTTTGTATCGGTCTTCACAGTGGAGGACATGAATAACATGCCAGTAATTGACAAAGAGATGAAGGTAGGTGAGGAACTGGAAACAATCATTATCATAGAAGAGGTAGTGTTGGATAAACTCATGGAGCTAAGAATAGATAGGTCTCCTGGCCCTGATGGAATGTATCCCAGGGTACTAAAAGAGATGGCGGAAGAAATAGCAGGTGCACTGGTGGTAAGTTTCTAAAGAAGGGCTTATGCCCGAAACGTCGATTCTCCTGTTCCCTGGATGCTGCCTGGCCTGCTGCGCTTTTCCAGCAACACATTTTCAGCTCTGATCTCCAGCATCTGCAGACCTCACTTTCTCCTGAAAGGCCAGATGGCCTACTCCTGCTCCTAGTTCTTATGTTCTTATATCTGAAGTTCTCCCTCTTACATCAGCTGTTCAGCCACGTATTTAGCTGTAATACCTTCATATTCCTAGTCTCCCTGGCACATAGCACAGGAAGTAATCTCGAAATTACAGCTCTTGATTTCCTACTTTTCAACTCCCTGTACTCCCATTGCAAGACTTTGTCACTCTTTGTGCCTACGCCATTCGTACTAATGTGAACCACAACTTTTGCCTGATTACCCTCCCTTTTGAGAATGTCCCATGCCCACTTAGAGATATCATTGATCCTAGCACACAGAAGAAACACACCATCCTGGAGCCTCTCTAGCAGACACGGAAACACCCAGCCTGTGCCCCTGACTATAGACTGTCCCCTTACTACTACTATTCTATAGATTGACTGTCCCTGCTGTATCACTGAGCCAGCTGTGGTGCCACTGCTCTAGCTGCTGCTATCACCATCTCCTAATCAGCAATCCCCCACTCCCAACAGTATCCAAAACAATAGACCTGTTAGAGAGGGGAGGGGGATAGCCACAGGGCACTCCTGCACTGTCTGTTTGCCCCTTCTCGCTGTCACCCATCTGTCTGCCTGAACCTCGGGTGACCACATCTCTAAAATTCCTGTATATGATGCTTTCAGCCTCCAACATGCTTCTAAGTGAGTTCAAGTGCCACTCCCATTGATCCACGTGATCTGACAGGAGCTGCAATTGCACACACTTTCTGCTGATGTAGTTGTCAGGGATATTCAAACTGTCTCTGATTTCCCACATTGCATTGGCAAAGGAGACTATCCACTGACTGCCATTTGTACCCTTTAGCAACTAGTTAATTAAAAATTAATTTCTATTATCGTAAGTTAATTTACAGCTAACTCGATGGTATTAGATTCTCACTAAAAATATGAAATACACATTTCTGTAAACAACAGTCTCAGTACTCCTCTAAAACCCAGGACTATACTACTCTGCTACTAGATTAAATCCCACTACTCAAAAACCTTAGGAGTATGAAATGTTTAATGGAAACTGAAGGTAAGGAAGGTATCAGCTGACCACTACTTAATAATCAGGGGCCCTTCTGTCTAAAACATCACATTTGAATTTGTAAAGTGACCAAGTGCAGCTCTCACCAGACTGCCCATGTAATGGATCCAGGAAAGGCTGCTACTCGAAACTCCCTGCGCTCGAGAGTTCACCTGCTCCGCTGTCTCTTCCCTCCGGCCTTTATGGTTCCGGTTTTTGGCTGCTGGTCAAGGTAAGGTTGCTACTGAAATTAACAGTCGTGATTGAAATACTAAGGCAGGTGTCTTGTCACCAAGTCACCTTCTATGTATCCTAGGACAACCCTTGACGATAGTACTGCCTCATTCAGGGTCAGGTACCACTGACACTCCTTTTTTATTAATTTGTCAGCCAGGGCTCCCCGATTGGACCAGATTAACAGCCCCAATCAGAAAACTCATATTCTATGAGGTCCAGATGGCTGACCTCATTATAACCAGTACAGTAGTGATTGTGGTCGAAAAGTGTGGTACTGGAAAAGCACAGCAGGGCAGACAGCATTTGAGGAGCAGGAGAGTTGATGTTTCGATCTCTTCATTCATGATGAAGGGCTTATGCTCGAAACATCAACTCTCCTGCTCCTCGGATGCTGCCTGACTGGCTGTGCTTTTCCAGCATCACACGTTTCGACTCTGATCTCCAGCATTTGCAGTCCTCACCTTTCCCTAGTACAGTGGCGATTGCACAAACTTCTCCCGGAATCTGCCTCAGCCATTTCTCAATGACACTATCCTCTCTGCATTTACCCTGACTAGAGCTGTTAGAACTTTATAGCTTTCTCTAAGATCCCTATCATTCTTTAGCAAATACAACACGAACCAATTCAAAATCTTCTACTATGATTCCCGCCATCCCAAGGATCAGTCTGGAAATGTTTGCTGCATTCCCTCTTAGCAAGAGTATCCTTCCTCAGATAAGGAAACCAAAACTGTATATGGTCTGCAAGTTTTGCAGAAGGGTCACTGGACCCGAAACAATAATTCTGCTTTCTCTCCACAGATGCTGCCAGGCATACAGAATTTCTCCAGCGATATCTGGTTTTCGTATGGTCTTTAAAATCCAGCCAAGAATTCTGCAGCATCATTGTCAAACAGCAGGAATCCAACCAACGACTCACCACACAAGAGTCACACAATCAGAGTTTTACAGCAGAGTAAGGGGTCATTCAGTTTATCGTGTATGCAATGGTCATCATGCATCCATCTGCTCTAATAGATATTTTCCAGCATATGGTCTGTATCGTCTGCTAAGATGCTTCAAGTGTTCAAAATTAGGTCATGCCTCATAAACATTATTGAGTTCTTTGAGATGGTGACCAAACAGGTGGATGAGGGTAAAGCAGTTGATGTGGTGTATATGGATTTCAGTAAGACATTTGATAAGGTTCCCCATGGTAGGCTATTGCAGAAAATATGGAGGCATGGGATTGAGGGCGATTTAACAGTTTGAATCAGAAATTGGCTAGCTGAAAGAAGACAGAGAGTGGTGGTTGATGGGAAATGTTTATCCTGGAGTTCAATTACTAGTGGTGTGCAGCAAGGATCTGTTTTGAGGCCATGCTATTTGTCATTTTTATAAATGACCTGGATGAGAGTGTAACAGGTTGGATTAGTAACTTTACGGATGACACTAAGGTCGGTGGAGTTGAGAGCAGTGCGGAAGAATGTTGCAGGTTACAAAGGGACATAGATAAGCTGCAGAGCTGGGCTGAGAAGTGGCAAATGGAGTTTCACTTGCACATCCACCAATGTTATTTATTATATCTGTTGCTCCCGATGCAGTCTCCTCTACGTTGGGGAGACTGGACACCTCCTCGCAGAGCGCTTTAGGGAACATCTTCAGGACACCCGCACCAATCAACTCCACCGCCCTGTGGCCCAACATTTCAACTCCCCCGCCTATTCTGCCGAGGACATGCAGGTCCTGGGCCTCCTCCACCACCACTCCCTCACCGCCCAACGCCAGGAGGAAAACGCCTCATCTTCCACCTTGGGACCCTTCAACCCCAGGGTATCAAGGTGGACTTCACCAGTTTCATTTCCCCTCCCCCTCCCTTACCACAGTTCCAACCTTCCAGCTCATCACCATCCTCATGACTTGCCCTAACCGCCAATCTCCCTTCCCACCTATCCGCTCCACCCTCCTCTCTGACTATTACCTCCATCCCCACCCCCATTCACCTACCGCCCCCACCCCACCATTTATCTCTCCACCCTGGAGGCTCCCTGCCTCCATTCCTGATGATGGGCTTTTGCTCCTCGGATGCTACCTGACTTGCTGTGCTTTTCTAGCACCACTCTGATCTAAACTCTGGTTTCTAGCATCTGCAGTCCTCACTTGTGCCTAAGTGGTAAATGGAGTTTAATGTGGAAGAGTGAGAGGTGATTCACTTTGGAAGGAGCAACAGGAATATAGTGTACTGGGCTAATGGTAAGATTCTTGGTAGTTTGGATGAGCAGAGGGATTTCAGTGTCCATTTCAGTGTCCATAGATCACTGAAAGTTGCTACCCAAGGCATGTGGTATGTTAGCTTTTATTGGTAGAGAGATTGAGTTTCGGAGCTATGACGTCATGTTGCAGGTTTACAAAACTCTGATGTGGCCACACTTGGAGTATTGTGTACAGTTCTGGTCGCCGCATTATAGGATGGATGTAGAAACATTGGAAAGGGTGCAGAGGAGATTTACCAGGATGTTGCCTGGTATGGAGGGAAGATCTTATAGAACATAGAACAATAGAACATAGAAGAATACAGCGCAGTACAGGCCCTTTGGCCCTAGATGTTGCGCCGATCCAAGCCCACCTAACCTATACTAACCCACTATCCTCCATATACCTATCCAATGCCCGCTTAAATGCCCATAAAGAGGGAGAGTCCACCACTGCTACAGGCAGGGCATTCCATGAACTTACGACACGCTGAGTGAAGAACCTACCCCTAAATTCAGTCCTATATCTACCCCCCTTAATTTAAAGCTATGCCCCCTTGTAATACCCGACTCCATACGCGGGAAAAGGTTCACACTGTCAACCCTATCTAACCCCCTAATCATCTTGTACACCTCAATCAAGTCACCCCTAAACCTTCTTTTCTCTAATGAAAACAGCCCCAAGTGTCTCAGTCTTTCCTCATACGATCTTCCTTCCATACCAGGCAACATCCTGGTAAACCTCCTCTGCACCCGTTCCAGTGCCTCCACATCCTTCCTATAGAATGGCGACCAAAACTGCACACAATATTCCAGATGCGGCCGCACCAGAGTCTTATACAACTGCATCATGACCTCAGGACTCCGGAACTCAATTCCTCTACCAATAAAAGCCAGTACGCCATATGCCTTCCTCACCGCACTATTTACCTGGGTGGCAACTTTCAGAGATCTGTGTACATGGACACCAAGATCCCTCTGCTCATCCACACTACCAAGTATCCGACCATTAGCCCAGTACCCCATCTAAAGGCATCGAGAGCATTGATACATACCACATGCTCCTTCTCCAAGGACACCCTGCTTTATCCTCAATCATAGAATAGCCTTTATCCTCAATCATAGAATAGAATCCCAACAGTGTGGCATGAGAGAATTGACCCATCAAACCCCACCAACCATCCAAAGAGCATCCCACCTGGAGCACTCCATCCTTGTACCACTGCATTTCCCATGGCTGATCCACCTATTCTGCACAATCCTGGACACTGTGGACAATTTCGCACTGCCCTTCACAAAACCATGCTGACTATCCTTGATCACATTATTCCTATCCAGATGTGCATAGATCCTATCCCTTACAATTCTCTCTAAGACTTTGCCCACAACAGAAGTGAGACTCACCGGCCTATAGTTACTAGGGTTATCCCTACTCCCCTTTTTGAACAAGGGAACCACATTGGAAAGGCTGAGGGACTTGAGGCTATTTTTGTTACAGAGAAGAAGGTTAAGAGGTGACTTAATAGTGGCATACAAGATGATCAGATGATTAGAGCAGGTGGATAGTGAGAGGCTTTTTTCTCAGATGGTGATGCTAGAATGAGGGGACATAGTTTTAAATTGAGGGGTGATAGATATTGGACAGATGTCAGAGGTAGTTTCTTTACTCACAGAGTAGTAAGGGCCCTGCCTGCAACAGTAGTAGACTCGCCAACATTAAGGGCATATAAATGGTCATAAGACAGGCATATTGATAATGGAATAGTTTAAGTTAGATGGGCTTCAGATCGGTTTCACAGGTCAGCGCAACATTGAGGGCCGAAGGGCCTGTACTGCGCTGTAATGGTCTATGCACATATAACTAATCCTTAAATGTTGAAATGGCTCCTACTTCTTTCAGGCAGTAAGTCCCAGATACTCATCACTCTCTGGGTGAGATGATTCCTTAAATCACCTCTTAATATCCAGCCCAGTACATTAACTCTATGCCCCCTGGCTACTGGTGCCCTTACTGAGGGGAATATCAATCCTGTCCATGGCTGTCATAATTTTTTACACCTCAATTAGGTTCCTGCTCAGCATTTTCTGCTCAAAGGAAAACAACCCTAACTAGACAAATTTATCTTCAGACCTGAATTGCTCCATCCCACGCATCATAGAACATAGAACATTACAGCGCAGTACAGGCCCTTCAGCCCTCGATGTTGCGCTGCCCTGTCATACTGATCTGAAGCCCATCCCACCTACACTATTCCACATACGTCCATTTGCCTGTCCAATGACGACTTAAATGCACTTAAACTTGGCGAATCTACTACTGTTGCAAGCATTATCCTAGTGAATCTCCTCTGCACCTTCTTTAACGCAATCACATCCTTCCTTGAGTGCGGTGACTGTGCATGGTACTTCAGCAATAGCCCAACTAATGTCTTATGTAACTGCAATATAACCTCTTTATTCTTGTATTCAGTGCCTCGACTAATAAAGACAAATATCCCATATTCCATCTGAACCATCTTATCGATCTGTCCTGTTGCCTTAAAGGATCTATGGACATACACACCTAGGTCCCTGTACTTCCTAGGGTCCTACTATTCGATGTGTACTCCCTTGCCTAGTTAATCCTCCCAAAATGCATCCACCTCACAATTTTAGGAATAAACAAGAACTGGAGAGTAGAGGACCTAGAGACAGTCACGAGTACCTACAGTTCAATTCCCATCCGCTGTAGAAGCAGTACTATTCAAGCTAACTTTAACCCTAACCCTAAACAACATAGCTGCTAGACTGGTTTGTGGTGGGTGGTGAGGGAATCAACAAGAGAGGCAAAAAAACCTACTTGACTGCATTCTGACCAATCAGCCAACTGCAGATGCATCTGTCCATGACAGTATCAGTAAGTGACCACCACACAGTCTTTGTGAAGACAAAGTCCCACCTTCACATTGAGAATAACCTACATCGCGTTGTGTGGCACTACCACCATGCTAAATAGGACAGACTTCAAACAGATCCAGCAACTCCAGACTGGGCATCCATGAGGTGCTGTGGGACATCAACAGCAGCAGAATTGAAAACGCAAGATATCCCTTCAGCAGAAAGTTTGCATTATCTAAACAATGTCCAAAATTCATCAAGGGCATTATTCGTGCTGACGAAACACGTGTTACAGAAGAACTACCTGTAAATACAGTGATCAGATTCCATGTCAGAGGCTAGGAATGCCATACAGAGAGTAACTCATCTCCTTACACCTCAAAACCGTCCTGCATACACAACTTCACAATTGCCCACATTATATTTATTTCATATGCCAAGTCTTTGCCCACTCACTCAATTTTTTATTGTAGACTCTTTGTGTCATTCTCACTGTTTGCCTTCCCACCTATTTAAGCGTCATCAGCAAATTTGGCTCTGCTCCATTCACTTCCCTCATCTAAATCATGAATATATCTTGTAAATAATTGTGGCCCAGACTGCTTGTTATTTTGCTGAATGGAACATTCTCCAAGAATAATGACACAACAAGCAGCTGAATCCAATCCGGCAGTCTTTCCTCACAGGAGGGAAATGAATTAGAAAGATAAGGAACTGTCGTAGGAATGTGAAGACAGAACATTATGCACAAGAATGTCTCAACTGATCATTTTTAATTGCTCTCTCATTTGTCAAGCTCTGGTCAGGTGCCAACTACTTTTTCTCACAGAAAGAAACTTGATTTTGTGAATACATTCCACACAGTTTCGAACAGAAATGGGAGCAAACAGGAAAGCTCTTTCACAGAATGCTGACGTAAAGTGTTTTCATTATCAAAGAAACGGTGTAAGGTTGAAATTCACATAAAACTACATTAAATGGAAAAATACAAAAAAAAATCAATATTAGATCAATTCAGCACTCAACACTTAAAGGAACAGCAGCAATTCTTTTTTCAGCATCTGCAGCCCGTTCAAATATTCACCGAGATTGAGTCAAGTCCGATTCAATATGTAAATAGGCTGACTAGAGGGGAGGTCATATTGGATTTGGTGCTTGGCAACGAACCAGATCAGGCATCAGATCTCTTGGTTACTATGGGAAGCAAGAGGAGAGATTGCTGCGCTTTTGGCAGGAATTATGTTTATTTGGAAAAGCATAGCTTGATTAGAAATAGTCAGCATGGCTTTGTGAGGGCAGGTCATGCCTCACAAACCTTACTGAATTCTTTCAGGATATGACAAAACATATTGATGAAGGTAGAGCAGTGGATGTAGTGTACATGGATTTTAGCAAGGCATTTGCTAAGGTTCCCCATGGCAGGCTCATTCAGAAAGTAAAGAGGGATGTGATATAGGGAAATCCAGCTGTCTGGATACAGAATTAGCTGACTCACAGAAGACAGAGGGTGGTGGTAAATGGAAAGTATTTAGCCTAGAGCTTGATGACCAATGGTGTTTCAGGGATCTGTTCTGGGACCTCCACTCTTTGTGATTTTTATAAATAACTTGGATGGGGAAGTGGAAGGGTGGGTTAGTAAGTTTGCTGAAGACACGAGGTTGGTGGAATTGTGGATCGTATGGAAGGCTGTTCTAGGTTGCAATGGGACATTAACAGAATACAGAACTGGTCTGAGAAGTGGCAGATGGAGTTCAACCTGAAGTGATTCATTTTGGAAGGTCGAATTTGAATACAGATGACAGGGTTTAACCAGGGATTACAGGCAAGATTCTTAACAGTGTGGAGAAACAGAGGGGTCTTTGGGTCCACGTCCATAGATCCCTCAAAGTTGCCACCCAAGTTGATAAGAATTGTTAAGAAGGCATAAGGTGTATTGCCTTTCATTAGCAGGGGATTGAGTTTAAGTGCTGCCGGGTTATGCTGCAGCTCTATAAAGCCCTGGTTAGACCATACTTGGAATATTGTGTTCAGTTCTGGTCGCCTCATTGTCAGAAGGATGTGGAAGCTTTCAAGAAGGGTGCAGAGGAGATTTACCAGGAAACTGGAGGGTTAAGAGAGCTAGGGCTTTTCTCATTGGAGTGAAGAAGGATGAGAGGTGACTTGTTAGAGGTGTAGAAGATGATGAGGGGCATAGATAGAGTGGATAGCCAGAGACATTTTCCCAGGGCGGAAATGGACATAATATTAAAGTGATTGGAGGCAGGTTTAGGGGAGACGTCAAAGCTAATTTCTTTACACAGAGAGTGGTGGGTGTGTGGAATGCACTGCCAGCAGTGGTCATAGAATCAGATATGTTAGGGACATTTAAGCGACTCTTAGATAGGCACATGAATGATAGTAAAACCTCGGTAACGTAGGTTAGATTGATCTTCGAGTGAGATAAAGTGTTGGCACAACATCGAGGACCGAAGGGCCTGTACTGTTCTATGTTCATGGCTGACCTGTATCTTAACGCTTTATATTTGGTTTTCCCCATATTCCTCAACACCATCAGATATTAAACTCAAATAAAAATGTTACAGTTCTTCTAAAATCAATTCCTGACTGCAAAGAGTATTCCAAGTGTAGTTTTTGTACTTTCGTGAAATGTAGGCATCACTGGTAAGACAAGAATTTGGTGGACATTCTTTCTTTTCATTTTCATTCACAAAATGTAGATATTGGTGAGATGCGTTGTCCTGGATAGTGTCTGTACTGACTGTGATGAGGTCAGCCAGGTGGACCTCATAGAATATGTGTGCCCTCATCGGGGCTCAGGGAGCTCTGACTGATAAATATCAACAAAAGTGTGATAGGTTCGTTTCACTCTGAGAACTGGCTCTGAAGGAGCTGGATCAGTGTCAAGGACTCTCCATGTGTAAATGACAGGGGACTTAGCCTCTGTGGAGTTATTTTAGTGGTGATGACAAAAAAGCATGCTCCTGAAGAAATGTGCTCATAACAATCACTTTTGAGTTAGGGTAAGCATTTCTGGCATCATGCCATTATTTGGGAAGCTTGACTCATTTGATCCTGCCATCAAAGACCCGGCCCAATATGTGGAAAGAATATGTTATTTTTTCCATGCAAATGACTGTGGCAGATGAAAAAGCAAGGAGTATTTCTTCTGACAGCTTGTGGACCCACTGTGTTTTTGGTTAATATGAGTCTTCCATTCCCTGAGGCACCAGATACTAAAACCTTTCAAGCGTTGGTAGATTTGGTTAAGGAATATTAAGACCCTAAGCCTCCTCTAATTCGGAGATGCTATCGTGCACTTTACAATTCAAGAACCAGGAAATTCATATCGGGATTTTTGACTAGATTAAGATGATTGACAGAGGCATGTGACTTTGGTTTAGCCCTTAATGAGATGCTCAGAGACCAATTGGTCTGTTAGGTTAATGATGTGACCATGCAAAAGTGCCTATAAGATTGGGTTACAGCTGTTGGAAGACAAAGTGAGGGCAATCTGTACCAGAGCTTAGATCTCTCCTTGGGCTGTGAATTATGACAGAAAGTTCATACATAACCTGTCCTCCATCTTGGCATCTTTGAATCAACTCTTAAAAAAGGATCATACTCAGAAATAGTTACATAGCGAAGCTATAGCTTTCAGGAAAGTGAAAAAACAGCTGTCATCCTTTAAGGAGGAACAAGTTACTGCAGATGCTGGATCTGCTGGAGATCACTACAGATCAGCCAGCATTCATGGAGAGAGAGCAAGCTAACATTTCAAGTCTAGATGACTGTTTCTCAGACCATCATCCTTTAAGGTGTTGGCACACTATGATCCCAAGCAAGATCCAGTTTTGACATGTGACGCTTTCTTGTACAGCATTTGTGTAGTATTAACTCATTGGTGGACCAATGGAGAGGAATGCCCAGTAGCAAATGCATCCCGACTCTGGCTGATGCAGAGTGTAAATTTGCTTAGATATAGAGGGAAGATTTGGTGGTCATATTTGGAGTTAAGAAGTTCCACCAATACTTGTACAGGTGTAAATTTCTAATAATATTGGACCACAAACCCCTGCTATGTCTATTTAAAGAGGACATGGCAGTGTCTATATGTATGATTTAATTTTAAAAGAGGTAAAGATTACATTTAAAAAGTTGGAATTCCTGTTCTTGTTAAATTTAAGAGTGTTACAATAAACAGAATGATCTTGCATTGTTACTGAAGAGAACTGCTGTGGATTGCTTTTATCCTTGTTAGCAGTAAGCCAGATGCACATTGGGATTTTTTTATTCACTCATGGGATGAGGGCAGTGCTGACCAGGGCAGCATTTATTGCTCAGAGGGTAGTTAAGAGTTAACCACATTGCTGTGGGCCTGGAGTCATGTGAAGGAGACCAGGTAAGGATAGTAGTTTCCTTCCTGAAAGGACATCAGCAATCAGATGGGTTTTTCCAACTATCAGCAATGGATTCACAGTCATCATTAGACTCTTAATTCCTGATTTTACTGAGTTCAACTTACACCATCTGCCATGGTGGGATTTGAACCCGGCTCCCCAAAACATTACTCAGGTCTCTGGATTAACAATCTCGCAATAACACCACTAGGCCATTGCCTAGGCCATTTGAAGTAATTTAACTGAATCTTTACATCTCCCATGACTTTGGGAATAGTGGAGCTTGATTTCCAGCACACTACCCCAGTGGAAAATCCAGTTTCTGGTCAATGCTGTAACTTCCAGATTGTTGATTATTGGGAATGAATCAATGGTAATGCCACTAAATGTCAAGAACAGGTAACTAGATTCTCTCTTGTTGAAGAAGATCATTGCCTAGTGTGAATGTTACTTGCCAAAGGATCTTGTCCAGGTCTTGCAATATATGGACAGACTGTTTCAGTACCTGAACAGTCATGAATGATACTAAATGTTGTGCTGTCAGCAAACATACACACCTATGAGGTTGTGATACAACAATGGCCATTGACAAAGCAGCTGAGGATAGCAGGGCATAGGATGCTACCCTGCAGCATTGTCCTAGGACTGAGATGATTGACCTCCAAATCCTGTAATTGTCTTCCTTTTTGCTAGGTATGAATGCAACCAGAAAAGATGCTTAGGCTGATTTGAATTGAATTGCGTTAGCATTATTGTCACATATACTCAGATGACTACAATGAAAAGTTCACAAGTTGCCACTTAGGTGTCATCTTGGGTATAAAGTTACCTAGATACAGATTTCCATAAACATCAATTTTGTCCATGCTTGGCCCAACTTTTCTTGTGATCTGCAGCCGTTTGGCCCTGACAAGTCAGGCTGAGCATCAGAGGGCAGGTTCTTGCTATATAATTGTCACTTGATAAGATTATTAATGACACCTTCCATCACTTTACTTGATAATCAAGAAGGGGCTGATAGGATAGTAATTGGTCAGGTTGAATTCATTCAGCTTTTTATGGACAATTTTCCAGTGTTGCATAGATGCCAGTGTTGTACTAGAATTGTTTGATTCAGTCTGTGGCTAGCTCTCCAATTGCTGGAGGATCCTTGGTGGTCTAGCAGTTAGGGTTCGGCGCTTTCCACGCCGCAGCCTGAGTTTGATTCCCGTTCAGGGAATCAGGGCTTGGGGGCAGCACAGTGGTTCAGTAGTTAGCATTGCTGCCTCACAGCGCATGTTCCAGCCAGTTTTGAAACATTTTCTACCCTACTGTTGTTAGAATGCCGAATGGACTCACAAACTCTTAACATTCGCCTGTACCTGTGTTTTTGTTTTTGCCGCTCTGTGATCTGCCTGTATTGTTCTCAAGACAAAGCTTTTCACTGTGCCTTGGTACATGTGACAATAAATTCAATTCAATTCGATTCAGGTACCCGAGTTCAATTGCCATCTCAGGCGACTCTCAGTGTGGAGTTTATACATTCTCCTGATGTCTGCGTGGGTTTCCTCTGGGTGCTCCAGTTTCCTCCCACAATCCAAAGATGTGCAGGTCAGGTAAACTGGCCATGCTAAATTGCCCATAGTGTTAGGTGCATTAGTCAGAGGTAACTATAGGGTAGGGGAATGGGGCTGGGTGGGTTACTCTTCAGGGGTCGGTGTGGACTTGTTGGGCCAAATGGCCTATTTCCTCACTATAGAGAATCTAATCTCGTTAAGGCTCAAAGCTATCTTTCTAAAATTTGCAAGGATATAGTCCAGTGAAGTAGAAAGAAGGAATAACCCACTAGTACATTTTTGCACCTTGATTGTAAACCCTCCAACTTGGTTCCCATTGGGATCTTTGGCTTTTCTGAAGTTACACTCCAGCCACAGCTAGATACTTTGCGCAATGGCTTCATCAATGGTCTCAGATACTCTGAGCTCCAAGCTGACATTAAAATTGACCTTTATTTGCAATCATTTATGTGGAGAAAGATCAGCTGCTCTTTGAACGAGAAATATCAGTTTGCTGCTCCATTGATTTGTATGCACATATTTTTCCTTTATGCACTTATGAATGTGACTAATATTTTCACAAAGTGTTTTTATTGCTTTTTTAATCATTCATGGGACGTGGACATCACTGACTAGGCCAGCATTTATTCCCCATCCTTTACTGCCAGAGGGCAGTTAAGAATCAACCACGTTGCTGTGGGTCTGGAATCCAATGTAGGCAAGACCAGTTTCCTTCCATAAATCCCAGATGGGTTTTTCTGACAATCAACAATGGATTCATGTTCATTATTAGACTGTTAATTCCGGATTTGTATTGAATTCAAGTTCCACCATCTGTCATGGCAGGTTTCAAACCCAGGTGTCCAGAAGTTTACCTGAATTTCTGGATTAACAGTCTGGCGATAATACTGCTAGGCCATTGCCTCCCAGTTAACAGACAGTTTTATGTCGTCCTTGTTCTCTGGCACTTCTGCTTCAGGTTCCCAGTAAAAACATGTTAAGTGCTGCAGATTTTAACCCAATTTACCCAGTCAAAATGGGCAGTTAAAATAACTGCAACAAATTACCTCCTTTGATACTTCTGTCTTGCCCATGGGTCAAATTTCTGTGGAATTAAATCATGGAAGACTGCATGCAATTTTAATCGAAAACTTCTTGGGAAACAATCAGTCTAACCTGGAAAATCAGGGCTCAGATTACAAATGTGTCTTTTCTACACATATGTGAAAATCCTTATTCTGTACAGTTAAAATTTTAGATGAGTTTAATTGCTGATTATGTTATTATCTGTGAGAATTGGAAAAGTGTGCACTAAACATTCTGTCTCTCGTACTTTTCTCTTGACACTTTATAGTAAAGAAGATGGCAACACACATCATTGATCTGCCGTACACATTTCCAGTTACTGCATGAAGAAAGCTTTTAAAAATCACACAAAAAGATTCAACTTAGATTGCAAATAAAAACAAAATCATGCTTTTGCCACCATGTACTGCATAACTAAGGGATCTTATCCAGATTTATAACTGTTAAGAACTGATAATTGTGTAAGAAACAAATGGCTTGTTGGCATGCAGCCTACTTCTGTAATCCTCTTTCCACATGGATTAAAGTCACCAAAAGGTATCAACGGCTGAAAGGGAATCATCAGAATGTAACAAGCGCTGACTCAATCTTAATCCGTATCTAATGTTAACACAGCCAGCATCTGCACTCCACTGGATTGATTTTGTGATAGATGTGCAAATCAGTTCAGGTTGTATGACAGTTTGAAAAGGAAGGCTGAATGTTTCTTTTAAAGGATTTTATTGAACCTATTTTTCTAATCAACCTGTTCAGGGATGTTATTCTACAATCTGGAGCAGGTGGGACTTGAATGCAAGCCTCCTAGACATTACCACTGCATCACAAGAGGGCTCCCAATGTTCCTTTTAAATTTGATTTTTTTTTTGTAAATTAAACTATTCTTCTAATCAATCTGTTCTGGAGTGGGGGGACTTGAATCTGTGCCTCCTGGTCCAGAGGTTGGGACATTACCATTGCATCACAAAAGGGGCCCCCAATGTTCCTTTTAAATGGCTGTTTTGGAAACAGGATTCACCTGTCCTGATAATCAAATCATTTTCTGTCTCTTATCCAATTACATTAATTGTAAGGGTGCTCATTGTCAATAGTCAGCACATTGAACAAAAACTCATATTTATATAGCAGCTTTCATGTGGTAAAATGTCACAGTGCTGTAGCAATTTTCAAACAAAATGTGATGTTATTATGACAGATGTTTGTTCAAAGAGGCATGCTTAAGAATCATCTAAAAGGAGAGAAGGCAGGATAGAGGTTCAGCAAGGAAATATCAGAGCTGAAGGCAGCTGAATGCACAAATGTGAGTGGGGAGGGATGTAAATGAGGGTTCTCTGTTTCTTTATTCCACCACACTTGGCCAATCTGGCTACTGACTTTTAGGAGAGTGCATCTTGTGGAGATAATCTCATGTCTTCAATTGAGGATACCTTCCATTGTTGTGCGGCACTACCAGCGCACCAAAAGGGATTCATTTTGAAAAGATCAAGTAACTCAAAACTGGGCATTCATGAGATGCCATGACCCATCATCAAAATTATATTCAACCACAACCTGTGACTTCATGGCTCAGCATTTTCCTCACTCTGCTGCAGTTCTGGCAAAACTGGAGTTAATGGGACTGAGCGATAAACCCTCTTGTTGAGCAGTAAACATAAAGGAAGATAACTGTGCTTGATGGAAGTCAGTCATCTCAACTCCAGAACATCTCTGCAGGATTTATTCTTGCCCATATGCAACAAGACCTGGACAAGATCCAGGTTTGGGCTAATTAGTGGCAAGTAATATTCACACCAAACAAATGCCAGCGACAACCATCTCTAACAAGAGAGAATCTAATCACAGTCACTTGACATTCAATGGTATTAAAAGGACTGATTCCCCCTCTGTCAACATCCTGGGTATTACCATTAACCAGAAGCCATAAGACCATAAAGTAGACTCTGCCCACCGAGCCTGTTACACCATTCCATCACGGTGATATGTTTCCTACCATCTCCCCGTTCTTTTGTTCGCTTTACTAGTCTAATCATATTTATTTATGGCCTCCACAACCCTCAGTGACAATCAGATTCACAGATCAACCATCTCTGGCTAAGGAGTATTTTTTTTAAATTCATTCATGGAATGAAAGCATTGCAGACAAAGCCAGCAAGTTAAGAGCCACATGTAAGCCAGAACAGGAAAAGATGGCACTTTCCTTCCCTAAAGGACATTAATGAACCAAATGGGTTTTTCCTCACAATTAACAATGATTTTATGGTCAACATGAGAGTCTTAATTCCAGATTTTCAGTGAATTTAAATTCCACCATCTGCCATGGCAGGATTTAAATCCTGGAACTCAGAACATTACCAGGGTCTCTGGATTAATAGCCCAGCAATAAAATCACTGGCCACTGCCTCCCCTTCCTCTCAGTTCTAAAGAGTCATCCCTTCATCCTGAGCCTATGCCCTCAGCCTCCTCTACCAGTGGAAACAGCTTCTTTGACAACACTCTCGAGGTCTCTCAGTATTCTGTAATTTTCAGACAGATCCCCCCTTCATCCTTCTAAACTCCATTGTGTAGAGACCAAGAGGCCTCAACCGCTCCTCATATGACAAGTCTTTCATCCACCAGGATCATTCTTTTGTAAATCTCCTCTGGACTCCCTCCAATGCCAGCGCATCCTCCACAAGATATAGAGCTCAAGACTGCTCGCAATTTTCCAAATACCACCTGACCAGAGTCTTATCAGCCTCAGCAGTACATCCCTGCTCATGTAGTCTAGCTCTCATGAAATGAATGCTAACATTGCATTGGACTTTCTAACCATCCACCACCCACTGAACCTGCAAGTTAATGTTAAGAGAATCCTGAACTAGGACTCCCAGGACCTTTGTGCTTCAGATTTCCAAAGACATTCTCTGTTTAGATAATAGTCGAAGATTTTTCCTACAAAATGCATAACCTTACACTTCTCCACATTGTATTTCATCTGTCACTTCTTTGCCCACTCTCCGAGCCTGTTTAAGTCATTCTACAGCCTCCCTGTCCCTCCACATGTCTTAGTGTCAACTGCAAACTTAGCAACAGTGCCCTCAGTTCCTTCGTCCAGATCATTAATGTATAACATGAATACTAATATGAACACTAAACCCTGGAAAACTCCACTAGTCACCAGCTGCCATCCTGAAAAAGACCCTTTGTCCACACTGTCTGCCTTCTGCCAGTCAGCCATTCCTCTATCCGTACCAGTACCTTCCTCCTAACACCGTGGGCTATTATATAGCAGTCTCCTGTGTAGTACCTTGTCGCAAGGCCTTCTGGAAATTCAAATAGATCATGTTCACTGGCTTCTGGATTAGTGGTGCTGGAAGAGCACAGCAATTCAGGCAGCATCCGAGGACAGGCAAAATCGACGTTTCGGGCAAAAGCCCTTCATCAGGAATAAAGGCAGAGAGCCTGAAGCATGGAGAGATAAGCTAGAGGAGGGTGGGGGTGGGACCTGGGAGTTGCAATGAGAGAGAGACTCCCTGAGATTCTTGTAGAGAGAAGAGGAAAACTTCTTCAAGGCAGGCATCCTTGCAAGAGGATTCGCAGTAGGGTTAAAATCAACGAGGTAAAAACAATGACTGCAGATGCTGGAAACCAGATTCTGGATCAGTGGTGCTGGAAGAGCACAGCAATTCAGGCAGCATCCGAGGACAGGCAAAATCGACGTTTCGGGCAAAAGCCCTCCATCAGGAATAAAGGCAGAGAGCCTGAAACATGGAGAGATAAGCTAGAGGAGGGGGGGGGGGGGGAGAGAGTAGCATAGAGTACAATAGGTCAGTGGGGAAGGAGATGAAGGTGATAGGTCAGGGAAGAGAGGGTGGAGTGGATAGGTGGAAAACGAGCTGGGCAGGTCGGACAAGTCCGGACAGGTCAAGGGGACAGTGCGGAGCTGCAAGTTTGAAACTAGGATGAGGTGGGGGAAGGGGAAATGAGGAAACTGTTAAAATCCACATTGATGCCCTGGGGTTGAAGTGTTCCGAGGCGGAAGATGAGGCGTTCTTCCTCCAGGCGTCTGGTGGTGAAGGAGCGGCGGTGGAGGAGGCCCAGCCC
>NC_057712.1:137355223-137367837 GCF_004010195.1 Chiloscyllium plagiosum
ACTCTCTCCCCACCCCTACCCTCCTCTAGCTTATCTCTCTACGCTTCAGGCTCTCTGCCTTTATTCCTGATGAAGGGCTTTTGCCCGAAACGTCGATTTTGCCTGTCCTCGGATGCTGCCTGAATTGCTGTGCTCTTCCAGCACCACTAATCCAGAATCTGGTTTCCAACATCTGCAGTCATTGTTTTTACCATGTTCACTGGCTCTCCTTTCTTTAACTTGCTCATAACTTCCTCAAAGAATTCCAACAGACTTGTCAGGAATGACCACCTTTGATGAAGCCATCCTGACTCAGCCCTATTTTACCATGCACTTGTAAGTACATCCTTAATAATGTTCTCTAAAATCTTCCCAATGACCGAGGTTAGGCTAACTAGCCTGTAGTTTCTGCCTCCCTCCCGTCCTAACAATGATGTTACATTAGCCATTTTCCAGTCCTCTGAAACCAACCTTGCCTCCAGTAATTCCTGAAAGATCACCACCATTGTCTCTACAATCTCCTGAGCTATTTCCTTCAGAACTCCGGGGTATAGTCCATCTAGTTCAGGTGGTTTATCCACCTTAAGACTTCCACAGTACCTCTCCTCAGTGACGGCCACTACACGCACCTCTGGCCCTTGACTCTCTTGAAGTACTGGAATGCTGCTGGTGTTTTCCACTGTGAAGACTGATGCAAAGCATCTATTCAGTTCCTCAGCCATTTCTTTTTTTCCCATTACTACTTCTCCAGCTTCATTTCCAGTGGTCCAATGTCCATTCTTGGCTCTCTTACATTTAGATATCTAAAAAGAAATCTCTTGCAATCTTCTTTCATTTTATATTTTTCTTTTACCCTCATATTTCATCTTCTCCCTCCCCACCCACTTATTGTTTTTTTCGTTATCCTCTGGTGGTTTTTAAAGGCTCCTCACTGATCTTCACCCCATGGTATGCTTTTTCATTTGCTTTCATACTGTCCCTGCCTCCCCTTATTAGCCATGATTGCCACATCCTCCCCTTAGTGTGTTACTTCTTCCTTGTGATGAATTTCTGCTGTGCCTCCCAAATTACCCCCAAAATCTCCTGCCATTGCTGCTCCACCATCATCCCCTCTGCTCGGCTCCCCTTCCAATCAACTCTGGCCAGCTCCTCCCTCATGTTTTTGTAGTTACCTTAACACAATTGTAATATCATTACATCTGATTCCAGCTTCTCCCTCTCAAAGCGAAGCATGAATTCTATCACATTATGGTCATTGTCCTGTAGGGGTTCCTTCACTTTAAGTCAAGTCTGCCTCATTACACTTCACTAAATCCAGCACTGCCTGTTCCTTCCTGCGCTCTACCAAAAGTTGCTCCAAAAAACCATCTCATAGACATTCCACAAATTCCTTTTCTTGACATCCGCTACCAACCTGATTTCCCCAGTGCACTTGCATATTGAAGTTCCCTGTGATTATTGTAATGGTGCCTTTAATACCTGATCTATCTCCTGATTTATTTCCTTCCCCACATCATAACTACTGCTCGGAGGGCTGTACAGAACTCCCATCAGGGTCTTTTTCCCTTTGCGGTTCCTCAACTCTACCCAAACAGAATCTACACCTTCCGTCTCTACATCACTTCTTGCTATCGATTTAATTTCATTTCTTACTTACAAGGCAACCCCCGCCCATTTACCTGTCCTTTCGATTCAATGTGTATCCTTTTATACTTAGTTCCCAGCCCTGAGCCCCTTGCAGCCACATCTCTGTAATATTCACTACAAAATCATTTACCTTGTTTCATATACTGCATGTATTTAAGTACAACAGCCTCATTCTTGCATTGACTGTCCCCATTCTCATAGTCGTCCCCTTATCTGCTGTGCATGAAGTTAGATTCCTGACCTTTTCCATTCTCTCTGTCCTGCCCTTTTGTTCTGGAAACTTTAATAACGTCTGCTGAGTCCGCCCCACTTTAACTTTTTCCATAATTTTCCATGCAACTGAACTCACACCTCCCCACTGTTTATTTGAAAGCTCTATCCACAGCCCTAGTTATACAATTAACCACTCTCTTGAATGGTCCCACGGTTCTATGGTCAGTTTGATCATTCTCCCTTCAGCCTACTCTCTCATTCACACTGGGAGCAAGAATCTCAAACCTGGTAGGTAAATTCAAGGGCTGAGGCTCTTCCAGTACAACCCCCTGGTTCCCTCACCTGTCTCACTCTTGTCACACCCCCCTGTCCCTGACCACTTACTGAATTTAAGGTAATTAATCTAAAGGGTGTGACTGCCTTGTGAAACACAGCGTCCAGATATCTCTTCCCCGTCTCTGATGTGTCACAGTGTTAGAACCTCAGGCTCCAACTCATCAACTCTGAGCTGGTGTTCCTCAAGCAACAAACACCTGCTACAGATGTGGTCACTCTGAACTATAACAGGGACCACCAGCTCCCACATGATGCAGGTACAACACATCACCTAGCACCTCTGTTTTAATTACTTTGTTCTTAATTTGATTTTTTTTTAAAATTGGTCTTCTAATTTGTAGACTGTAACTATTCACCAATTTATCTTCTGAAAGTAACCTACAATAGAAAGTCAAATTAGTACCAACCAATGAGCTTGTTGTTTACCCGTGATATCACTCTTTTGTGCCAGGCCACTGATCCCGGGTTTCAATTTATCCTATTTAAAAAAAACCTTAGAACAATGAGCCAAACAAAAACAAATAAAAAACAACTATTGCCCTCTGCACTGACTTCCCACGCTGCCTCCAAATTCCCCAAACTATACACTCACTCAGACTGTGTCCCACTCTGTATAGGATCTCTCTTTCCTGACCATGTAAAGCTTACTGACTTGACTAGTCGTATAAACACTTTGGCAATAACAGCAGGTCAGAGGCTGGGAATCCTGTGTTGAGTAACTCACCTCCTTACTCCCCAAAGCCTGTCCACCATCTACAATGTACAAGTCAGGAGTGTAATGGAATACTCCCCCCTTACCTAGGTAACTGTAGGTCCAACAACATTCAAGAAGTTTGTCACCATCCAGGAGAAAGAAAATCTGCTTGATTACTACCTCATCCATCACATTCTACATTTGCTCCCTTCACCAATGATGTGTAGTAACGGTGGTTATAATCTCATCTGCAAGATGCACTGCCCCAATGTGTCAAGGTTCCTTCAAAAGCCAAACCTGTGACCTCTACCACTACAAAAAGTAAAGGCAGCAGATATTCGGAAGACCACTACCCATAAATTCCCCTCCAAACCACTCATCAACCTGACCTTTTCTTCACTGTCACTGGGTCAAGATTCTTGAATTCCCTTCCTAACAGCACTGTCACCTCAAGGACTGCAGCATCTCAAGAAGGCAGCTCACCCCACCTTTTTCAGGGCAACTACTGTCAGGCAACAAATGGTGTCTAACCATCAACACCCACATCAATGGGATAATGACACCTAGTATAATATGAAGATTAAATTAAATTATCTAGAATGGAGATGACAAATATGTAGAAATGGGCTCGTCTTGTGGTTCAATGGTAGTCAGTCTGACTTCAGATCGAAAGGTTGTGGGTTCAAATCACATCAGGCTCAGCGAATTACTGAAGAAGGACCTGAAACATTAACTCTGATTTCTCTCCACAGATGCTGCCAGGCCTGTTGAGGTTTTCCAGCAATTTCTGTTTTTATTTCAGAGATTTACCATATCTCAAGTTCCTGGGTTAGGACTCTTGTGACCAGTTGTACATTCCCTTCCTCTGGACCAGAGACCAGGCTTCGATTCCCACCTGCTCCAGAAGTGTATTATAATGTCTCTGAACATGTTGATTTAAAATAACTGTACTTCACTGGAAGGACTTCTGACAATACATAATGAATATTTCTGAGGGAAAATGTGATAAGTGTCTTCTTTGCACATTGTAGTTGCAGTAATTGATTGTCATCACCAGAGGCTGCTAGTGAAATAGGGCGACCTATCAACTTCCATTTACTCTATATTGATTTTTTTGACTTATCTAATTCTATGATCAAAGGATTCACAGTAGTTCAATTATCTCCACTAATAGCTTTCACACACACACACACACATCTAGGAGCCATCTGACAGTGAACTGCTTACCCCGTAAACCAAGGTCCATTTTAATTGGTTTTCAACTGTTTATTAAAGCAGACTGACGTGGAACTATTCTTAACTATAAAATGCATGATGCATCAGGCAGAAACCAAGGACATTCTCTGTACTCAGGGAGCAGAGTCACTCAAATGACTGAATATTAACAATATCAACTGAATGCTACGCTGCAACTGCCTTTATTTTATATTGATGACCCTCAGGAGCTGCCAATGAGAGTGAGATTCATCACAGGGTCAGGCAACAGCCTTTCATACTGACACAAAAGGATTTGGAGCCAGTCTGCACCATAGCAACGAATCATGAAAGGAACCTACACCTCTTCAGCCAAGTTTCAAAGCACAATTACATCAGTGGACTTCAGCATTTCTCATCAAATGCTGGTTTTGTCACAATGACAGCCAGGGAAATAAGAAAAGCTCCAAGTCCTATGAATTCATTAAAAAGTGTTTCAATGAGTTTGTGAGATCAATTGAAACCTCAGAGGAATTCAGAAAGGTTCAAAACAAAGCATGTATGGTCAATAGAAAAGCTGTAAATGAAAGTGTAGAACAAAATTTAGAGTCAATCAGAGTCAAATTACGGAATAGTGTTGAAAAGGTAGGATTAAAAGAACTCTGAGTTCACATGGCACTCACAAGTAGATGAATTCAAAGTGTTAGCAGAAACAAAAGATACAATTTAAACAGACTGACCAGGTTGGGAATTAAATATTAAAGAAAAACTGAAAAACTGAAGATGCTGGAAATCAGAAACAAAAACAAAAATTGCTGGAACAGCTCAGCAAGTCTGGCAGCATCTTGGGACAGAAGTCAGAGTTAATGTTTCAGGTTCAGTGACTCTTCCTCAGAACCCTGAGGAACAGTTACCGAACCCAAAACGCTAATTCTGATTTCTCTCCACAAATGCTGCCAGATCCATTGAATATTAAAGTATATTTGACTATTAGGAGGTTTTTTTTTAAATTCACTCACAGAATATGGGTGTGACTGGCTATGCCAGCATTTATTGTCCACCCCACATTACCCAGAGGGTAGTTAAGTGTCAACCACATTGCTGTGGGTTTGGAGTCACATGTACCCCCGACCGATTAAGGACAACAGTTTCTTTCCCGAAAGAAGACTAGTGAATCAGATAGGTTTTTTGACAATTGACAACTGTTTCACCATCATTGTTAGACTCCTAATTCCACCATCTGCCGTGGCAGGATTTGAACTCGAGTCCTCAGAACAATACCAGGTTGCCCGGATTAATAGTTTAGCAATAACACTACTAGGCTAAAGAGGAAAGAAATGGGGCTCGATTTAAAGTTGATGTGTATTCCATATTTAGTTTTTCCAATGCAACAATCATAAACAGGTCTCGAGCAAAGGAAAGGGCATAAGAATTATCAAAAGCAAAATATTCTATTGGACTAATACCAAAGGTTTATTAGGGGCAGGTGCACATTAGTTCTTACTGATGCAGTGGGAAAATAAGAGGTTTTAGTCTTAGAAGCAATGAAAATTAATCTTCAAATGGAGGTGGCTAAGAGACGACAGTCATTCAACAGTCATGAGTAATTGTCCCATGTTTGCTGACTGAAAGGATTCAGACAACTGATTGATACAATGTAAACTACCAGCTTAATGTGTGCTCAGGGTAGAGAGCTGTCCTTCACAGGTGATCCTTGTAGGGGGAAGTTCTCTTAAGCAGCTGTCTTCTCCAGATGGAAAATGGACAGAAGAGGAGTAAGACAACTCAAGAAAGAATTTCTTAACACTTTGGCTAAATAGCAGGATGCTGCCTTCCCAACTTTATCAAGGCTGACACATTCCACACCAACAGCCTGTTTGTCTTTGTACCAGTCAGCCATCCTCAATTTTCACAGTTATATACTTACTTTGTCTCATTAAATAATGTGTCATATCTAAACTTCTGCTTTTTAACAAACTATAAACAAATGGTCTACTGTTTATATCATTGAGGAGAAAGTGAGGTCTGCAGATGCTGGAGATCAGAGCTGGAAATGTGTTGCTGGAAAAGCGCAGCAGGTCAGGCAGCATCCAGGGAACAGGAGAATCGACGTTTCGGGCATAAGCCCTTCTTCAGGAATTAGCCGGAAGGTGGGGCGTTCTTCCTCCAACCGTCGTTTTGTTGTGGTCTGACAATGGAGGGGTCCAAAGACCTGCATATCCTTGGTGGAGTGGTAGGGGGAATTGAAATGTTGAGCTACAGGGTGGTTGGGTTGGTTGGTCCGGGTGTCCCAGAGGTGTCCCAGAGGTACTGTTTATATCAGTTAATTGATCACAAGCCCTCCAAATCTAACAGGAGTAATATTGATATTAAAAGATAGGACAAGGGCATTAGTGAGACAGGATCTGTTTGGAAGCTCAGGATCTGTTTAGGCGAAATTAAAAATAAACAGTAAGGAGTAACAAACATTGGTAAGAGAGAATTTATAGGCCACCAAACATTGCTGCAATGTAGGACTCAATATAAATCAGGAAATTAGAGATGCAAAAGTTAGGGGAATAAGTAACCATTGTTGACTTCAATACAGAGTGGAGAAAGTGAGGACTGCAGATGCTGGAGATCAGAGTCAAGATTAGAGTGATGAAGGGCTTTTGCCCGAAACGTTGCTTTTCCTGCTCCTCGAATGCTGCCTGACCTGCTGTGCTTTTCCAGCACTACGCTAATCTTGACTTCAATACGGAGTGGCTAAATAAGCAGCAATGAGTTGGATAAAGAATTCCTAGAACGCGTTAAAGATAGTTTCTTGGAGCATTATGTTAAGGAGCCAACCAGGGTACAGGATATTTTATGCATAATATTATGCAATGAGAAAGGGCAGATTATAAGAACGTTGTAAAAGAACTTTTAGGGAGTTGTGACCATAGTGTGATAGAACTTTCCATTAAGTTTGAAAAGAATGGCAACTCGATCTGAAAGTAGAGTTATAAAATCTAAACAAAGGCAATTTATGAGGTATAAGGTTCATGTTAGCTGTGGTGGATTGGAAAAGTACATTTAAAGGTTTTACCGTAGAAAGGCAATGGCTAGTACTTAAATAATAAATGCATGGTTTTCAAAAAACATATTCCCATCAGCCAAAAAAATAACCAATAGTTAAAACAAGAGAACGAACACTGATGTGTTGCCTCCCTGGTGCCAGGATCAAGAGTTTCTCAGAGAGGGTGCAGAATATTCTCAAAGAGAAGAGAGCCCAGCAGGAGGTACACATTGGTACCAATGACACAGGAAGGGGAAAGGATGAGATCCTGAAGGGAGGATATAGAAAGTTAGGCAGGAATTTAAAAAGGAGGTTCGAGAGTAGTAATTTCTGGATTACTCCAGTGCTATGAGCTAGTGAGGTTAGGAATAGGAGGATAGAGCAGATGAACGGGTGGCTGAAGAGCTGGTGTATGGGAGAAGGATTCACACTTTCAGATCATTGGAATCTCTTCTGGAGTAGATCAGTACAAGAAGGATGGATTGCACCTGAATTGGAAGGAGATTTGCTGCAGCTGCTCGGGAGGATTTAAACTAGGAATGAGGGGATTGGGACCCAGGGAGATACTGAGGAAAGAGATCAATCTGAGACTGGTACAGTTGAGAAAAGAAGCAAGTTAAATGGTCATGGCAGGCAGGAAAAAAGCAGAGAACAAGGTAGGACTGACAAATTAAACTGCATTTATTTCAATGACAGAGGACGAACAGGGAAGGCAGATGAAATCAGGGAACATGAGATTGGGATATCACAGCAATTACACAAATGTGCCTCAGGGATAGACAGGACTGGCAGCTTAATATTGCAGGATACAAATGCTATCAGAAGGATAGAAAGAGGGGCACGAGAGGAGGGTGGGTGGCATTTTTGTTAAGGGGTAGCATTACAGTTGTATTTAGAGAGGATATTCCCGGAAATACATCCAGGGAAGTTATTTGGGTGGAAGTGTGAAATAAGAAAGGGATGATCTCGTTATAGGGATTGTATTATAGACACCTTAATAAACAGTGGGAAATTGAGAAGCAAATTTATAAAGAGATTTCAGTTATCTGTAAGAATAATCGAGTGGTTATGGTCGGGATTTTAACTTTCCAAACACAGACTCGGACTGCCATAGTGTTAAGGGTTTAGAAGGAGAGAAATTTGTTAAGTATGTACAAGAACATTTTCTGATTCAGTGTGTGGATGTGCCTACTAGAGAAGGTGTAAAACTTGACCTACTCTTGGGAAATAAGGCAGGGCAGGTGACTGAGGTGTCAGTGGGGGAGCACTTTGGGGCCTGCAACCATAATTCTATTAGTTTCAAAATAGTGATGGAAAAGGCTAGACCAGATCTAATAGTTGAAGTTCTAAACTGGAAGAAGGTTAATTTTGACGGTTTTAGGGAAGAACTTTCAAAAGCTGATTGGGGGCAGATATTCGCAGGTAAAGGGACAACTAGAAAATAGGAAGCCTTCAGAAATGAGATAACGAGAGTCTAGAGACAATACATTCCTGTTCGGGTGAAAGGAAAGGCTAGTGGATATAGGGAATACTGGATGACTAAAGAAATTGAGGCTTTGGTTAAGAAAAAGAAGGAAGCATATGTAAGGTATAGACAGGAGAAATCAAGTGAATCCTTAAAACAGTAGAAAGGTAGTAGGAGTATACTTAAGAGGGAAATCAGGAGAGCAAAAAGAGGAAATGGGATAGCTTTGGCAAATAGTGGGCGGCACGGTGGCACAGTGGTTAGCACTGTTGCCTCGCAGCGCCTGAGACCCGGGTTCAATTCCCGCCTCAGGCGACTGACTGTGTGGAGTTTGCACGTTCTCCCCGTGTCTGCGTGGGTTTCCTCCGGGTGCTCCGGTTTCCTCCCACAGTCCAAAGATGTGCAGGGCCAGGTGAATTGGCCATGCTAAATTGCCCGTAGTGTTAGGTAAGGGGTAAATGTAGGGGTAGGGGTATGGGTGGGTTCGCTTCGGCGGGTCGGTGTGGACTTGTTGGGCCGAAGGGCCTGTTTCCACACTGTAATGTAATCTAATCTAATCTAATCTAAAATAGAACTAAAGAGAATCCAAAAGGCTTTTACAAATACATTAAGGACACAAAACCTGGAAAAGTGTGAAGTGATTCATTTTGAAAGGTTGAATTTGAATGCAGATTACAGGGTTACAGGCAGGAGTTTTGGTGGTGTGGAGGAACAGAGGGATCTTTTGGGTCCATGTCCATAGATCCCTCAAAGTTGCCAACCAAGTTTATAGGGTTGTTTCAGACAGTGTCTGGTACATAGACCTTATGTTTCAAAGTCTGGCAGATCATATCAAACAAATATACTTTTGGTTGTTCTCAACAAGCGAGTGTTTTAACTGTACTGGAACAGCTTGGCTAAGGGAACAGCAAGTTCTGGGGCACAACTCTTCAGTTGCAGGAATGTTGTCAGGACTCATCGCCTTTGCAGTATCAGTGCCTCCAACTGTTTTTGATACCATATATGATACCGTATACACTTTCACTTTGCTGCAGGGTTATTATATAGCAGCTTCCATTTGCAGAACAAATGTATAATAATTCTTGTAGTTGTTCAGTATACCCCTGGTACATCAGCAGCAAGTTCTCCACATAAAGAATGGTCAACTGGTATATGGTTGCAATCTTAAATCTGTCAGTTGAGGGCTTTTAAAAATTCATGATTTACATCAATGACTTGTGTCTGTCAGGCAATCTTGTTTAAGGAAACTATTGTGTTCTATACAAGTTCTTATCATTCATGTACTGCATCCAACAGTAACGTTTCATTGCCAGTTCTCCTCATTGATGCTGCCTTGTTAACAATTAATTTCAACAGTGAATGTCAATAATAAAAAAATCTCTTTGCTGTGCAACAATCACCTCTGCTTTTGTATTTATATAAGGAAAGAAAAACTATCAGCTCGATAAGTGAGATAATATTTGCACAAGCTTCAGCACCACTGTGCTTGGGAAAGTTGCTACAAGCAACAGGGTACTTTGAACTTTTCACATGAAATCAAAATCAAATAGTGTGAACAAATGACAGCGAATAAGATAACTGGAAAAATACCAAGCTGTAAATGAGAGTGTGAATATCTGACATGCGACTCTACCAACAAACTATGGTAAACTAAGAATGGTATCTCACAGAAATGGAGTCCCACCCGGCCAGAAAACTAGGGATAGGGTTTTAGTTTGACCAAGCAAGTACATGTGTCAGTATCAGTGCCTCTGCACAAAATATAGAGGCTTAAAAATTACGTGAGGTCCAGCTTGAAACTATTACACTTTTTCAAATCAGCATCCTTCATAAAAGGGTCAATTTAAAGATAGGTTTTCATCCTCTTCCATGTTCTGAACACACAGTCCCCAGCTTAATGGAATATCCCAGCGACCCCCAATTAATGGATTTCATTGAACTGGATACCTGTGTATTGCCATGTGTTGGAAGATCCCTCAACATTAATTCTATTCTGTCAACCCCAGCACTGAACGTCCAATGAGCAGAGAGTTTCTTTCTCCTGTTTCTGAGCCCATAAAGAAAACTTTTCACCTGATCTTTAGACAGGAGACCCTGCACTGTTGCTTCACTGTCCCATGGAAGGGTCAGAAAGCTCCCTCAAACACAAGAAAAGGACACATGTAAAATAAAAAGCAGCATTTGAAGTGTCATCCTTGACATGTTAAGCAGCACTCTATCATCCTGAATCAATCTAAGTCAACCTGTCTGGTTTAAGATTTAAACAATACTGCATTCAATTCTGGTATCCCTGCTACAGAAAAGATGTTAGGGCATAGAACATAGAACAGTAAAGGTCATTACAGGCCCTTTGGCCCTCGATGTTGGGCCGATCTTTTATCCTACTCTAAGATCAGATTAACCTACATACCCTTCATTTGGTCATCTTCCACATCCAAGAGTAACTTAAATGTTCCCAATGTATCTGACTCTTCTACCACTACCGGCAGTGCATTCTACACACCTGCCACTCTCTGTGTAAAGAACCTACCTCTGACATCTCCCCTAAACCTTCCTCCAATCATCTTAAAATTATGCCCCTCGTGATGGCCATTTCTGCCCTGGCAAAACGTCTCTGGCTATCCACTCTATGTATGCTTCTCATTATCTTGTACACCTCTATCAAGTCACTTCTCATCCTTCGCTCCATTGAGAAAAGTCCTAGCTCCCTCTCTTCATAAGACATGTTCTCCAGTCCAGGCAGCATCCTGGTAAATAGAGAAAAATTCCTCTACATCCTTTATAAAGCTTCCACATCCTTCCAATAATAAGGCGACCAGAACTGAACACAATATTCCAAGTGTGGTCTAACCAGGGCTTTGTAGAGCTGCAGCATGACCTAGTGGCTGTTAAACTCAATACCCCTGCAAATGAAAACCAACACACCAAATGCCTTCTGAACAACCCTATCAACTTGGGTGGCAACTTTAAGAGATCTATGGACATGGACCCAAAGATCCCTCTGTTCCTCCACACTACCAAAACCCCTGCTTGTAACCCTGTAATCTGCATTCAAATTCAACCTTTCAAAATGAGTCACTTCACACTTTTCCAGGTTTTGTGTCATTGGCAAACTTACTAACCCACCTGTTAACTTCCTCATCTAAGTCATTTATAAAAATCATAAAGAGCAGAGGTTCCAAAACCGGTCCCTACGGAACACCACGAGTCATCAAATTCTAGACTGAATACTTTCCATCTACTATCACCCTCAGTCTTCTATGGGCCAGCCAATTCTGTATCCAAACAGCCAGATTTCCCTATATCCCATGCCTCCTTACTTTCTGAATGAGCCTACCATGGGGAACCTTATCAAACTCCTTGCTAAAATCCATATGCACCACATAGACATAGAACAATACAGCGCAGAACAGGCTCTTCGGCCCTTGATGTTGCGCTGACCTGTGAACTATTCTCAGCTCGTCCCCTTACACTATCTCAAAATCATCCATGTGCTTATCTAAGGATTGTTTAAATCTCCCCAGTTTGGCTGAGTTGATTGCATTAGCAGGTAGGGAATTCCACGCCCTTACCACTCTCTGCGTAAAGAACCTGCCTCTGACATTTGCCTTAAATCTATCACCCTTCAATTTGTAGTTATGCCCCCTTGTACACGCTGACGCTACCCTATCTAATCCTCTGATCATCTTGCATGCCTTTATCAAATCCCCTCTTCGCCTTCTTCTTGCCAATGAGAACAGGTTCAAGTCTCTCAGCCTTTCCTCATAAGACCTTCCCTCCAGACCAGGCAATATCCGGGTAAATCTCCTCTGCACCTTTTCCAATGTTTCCACATCCTTCCCGAAATATGGGGACCAGAAGTGTACACAATATTCCAAGTGTTGCCGCACCAGCGTTTTGTATAGTTGCAACATGATATTGCGGCTCCGGAACTCAATCCCTCTACCAATGAAACCTAACACACCGTATGCCTTCTTAACAGCACTATCCACCTGGGCGGCAACTTTCAGGGATCTATGTACATGGACTCCAAGATCCTTCTGCACATC
>NC_057712.1:137368618-137388888 GCF_004010195.1 Chiloscyllium plagiosum
AAAGGCTTTACTGAAGTCCATGTATACCACGTCAACTGCCCTACCCTCATCTACATGCTTGGTCACCTTCTCAAAAAACTCAATGAAGTTTGTGAGACACGACCTGCCCTTGACAAAACCATGTTGACTATCTGAAACCAAATTGTTGCTTGCTAGATGATTATAAATCTTATCTCTTATAATCCTTTCCAAAACCTTTCCTACAACAGAAATAAGGCTCACTGGTCTGTAATTACCTGGGTCATCTCTGCTGCCCTTCTTGAACAAGGGCACAACATTTGCAATCCTACAGACCTCTGGCACCAAACCTATAGACAATGACGACTCAAATATCAAAGCCAAAGGCTCTACTATCTCCCCCCCAGCTTCCCAGAGAATCCTCAGATAAATCCCATCCGGCCCAGGGGACTTGTCTACTTTCACTCCTTCTAGAATTGATATCACCTATTCGTAACTAACCTCGCTCCTTTCTAGTCTAATATCTTGTACCTCATTCTTCTCCTCTACAATATTCTCCTTTTCCACTGCTCTACCTTCATCAATGTGTTTTGTCACATCCTCAAAGAATTCAATAAGGTTTGTGAGGCATGACCACAAAGCCATGCTGACTATCTCTAATCAAGCTATGCATTTCCAAATAATCATCAATCCTGTCTCTCAGAATCCTCTCCAATACTTTACCCACCATAGACGTAAGACTGACTGGTCTGTAATTCCCTGGATTACCCCTATTCCCTTTCTTGAACAAGGCAATAACATTTGCCACCCTCCAACCATCTGGCACCACTCCAGTGGACAGCGATCAGCAAAGATCATCGCCAAAAGCACAGTAAACTATTCCCTCACTTCCCGTGGTAATCAAGGGTACATTCCATCTTGCCCAGGGTATTTATCTATCCTCATGATTTTCAAAAGTTTCAGCACATCCTCCTTCTTAACGTCAACCTGTTGGAGCATAACAATCTGTTTCATGCTGTCCTCACAAACGTCAAGGTCCCTATCAGTAGTGAATACTGAAGCAAGGCATTCATTAAGGACCTCCCCTACCTCTTCCAAGTCCAGGCACACGTTCCCTCAACTATCCCCTGATTGGCCCAACCCTCTGTCAGGCTATTCTCTTGTTCCTCACATCAGTGAAGGATGCCTTGGGGTTTTCCTTAATCCTACTTGCTAAAGCTTTTTCATGCCCCCTTCTAGCTCTCTGAAATCCATTCTTCAGTTCCTTCCTGACTACCTTGTAACCCTCTAGAGCCCTGTCTGATCTTTGCCTCCTTAACCTTAAGTAAGCTTCCTTCTCCCTCTTGACTATATGTTCTACATCCCTTGTCACCCAAAGTTCTTTCAACCTTCCATCCCTTCCTTGCCTCAGTGATTAGATTAGATTAGATTAGATTAGATTAGATTAGATTAGATTAGATTACTTACAGTGGGACAAACCTATCCAGCATTATAAGCAAGTGCTCCCTAAACAATCTCCACACTTCTGTCATTCATTTCTCTGAGAACATCTGTTCCCAATTTAGGTGCTCCAGTTCTTGCCTAATAGTACTGTAATTCCCCCTCCCCCAATTGAAGAGAATCATAGAATCCCTACAGTGTGGAAACAGGCCATTTGGCCCAACAAGTCCTCACTAACCCTCCACCCAGTATCCCACTCCCCAACCCTATTACTCTACATTCCCCTGACTCATGCACCTAACCTACACATCCTTGAACACAATAGGCAATTTAGCATGGTCAAACCTGCACATCTTTAGACTGTGGGAGGAAATCGGAGCACCCGGAAGAAACCCTCGCAGACACAGGGAGAATGTGCATACTCCACACATGCAGTCACCCAAGGCTGGAAGTGAACTGGGTCCCTGGCGCTGTGAGGCAACAGTGCTAACCACTGAGCCACTGTGCCACCCCAAATATTTTCCCATATCGTCTGCTCCTACTCCTCTCCATGACTGTCACTATCACTATCACTGAAATGCTCTCCCACTGAGAGATCTAACACCTGGCATGGTTCGTTGTCAAGCACCAAATCCAATACGGCCTCCCCTCTAGTCGGCGAACCTACAGATTGAGTCAGGAATTCATCTGACAAAAATTGCTCCATCTAAACTATTTGAAAGGAGGTTAAAATAGAAGTTAAACTCACCCATGACAACCAACCTTGTTCCTGTTGCACCTTTACAAAATCTGCCTCCCAATCTGCTCCTCCGTGTCTCTGTTGCTATTAGGGGGTCTGTAGAAAACTCCCAATAAAGTGACTCCTCCTTTCCTGTTTCTGACTTCCACCCAAACAGACTCTGGACAAACCCTCCTCAACGACCTCCCTTTCCGCAGCTGTGATACTATCCCTGATTAGCAATGCCACTCCTCCACCTCTTTTACCTCCCTCTCTCTCCCTTTTGAAACATCTAAATCCTGGAACATCCAACAACTATTCCTGCTCCTGTGATATCCAAGTTTCCGCAATGGCCACAACATCATAGTTCTAAGTACTGATCCATGATCTAAGTTCGCCACCCTTATTCCTGATACTTCTTGCATTAAAATAAACACACTTCAATCCATCACACTGACTACATCTTTGCCCTATCAACTGTCTATCCCCCCTCTCAGACTCTCTGCACGCTGTATCTGAATGTTCACTACCCACTCCATCATCTGATCCGTAGCTCTGGTTCCTACTCTCCTGCCAATCTAGTTGAAACCCTCCCGGAACAGCTCTAGCAAACCTCCTGCCCAGGATATTAGTGCCCCTCCAATTCAGGTGTAACCCGCCCTTCTTGTACAGGTCCCACCTTCCCCAGAAGGTATCCCAATGATCCACATATCGAAGGCCTCCCTTCTATACCAGTCCTGCAGTTACGTGTTCACCTGGACTCGCTCTCTTTTCCTAGCCTCACTAACACAATGCAACAGTAGCAATACTGAAATTACTATAAAGAATATTCTAAGAGACTTCACAGAATCACAATCAGACCAAAGTGGAGGCTGAGACAAAAAAGGATACGTGAGATTCGACCAAGATTCCTAGAAAGGAAAAAGCGGAATAGGAACAGAAATAAGGATTTTGTAGAGGTTGTCATGGTGGGTTTACCACTGCTCGGAGATCCTAAAAGTGATTTTAAAACTCCATACCCTCATTGTTGCTGGTGTTTGAGATGAGAGTAGAGCTGATTTGTCATGGAGAAAGGGAGCCTAGTCCTAGACACAGGAGATGATTTGAGGGGAAGGATTTTTGCTATAGGAACATAAATGACAGCAGAGCTCACCGTGGCCATAAAAAATTAGGCCAGCTCTGCATTTGGTATCTTGACATTAACAGCCCTCAGATTTATAGGAATGTGGAATACAGTGCATGCAAGGAAAATGGAAAGCACTTTGGTCAAAAGGAGCAATGGAGTAGGTTATGAATAGCATGAAAACTGTGTTGGGAAGAAGTCACAATAGATAGAATCACAGAATTATTACAGTGCGGGAGGAGACTTTACTATCTCATGCCAAATTCCACTTATTTCTCATATCCCTGCACACCATTACTATCTAATGAAACAGGGTTGGGGAATCAAGGACTAGAGGGCATCAGTTTAAGATTAGAAGGGAAAGAATAAAAGGGAACCTGAGGCAACTTTTTTACACAGAGGGTGGTACACATATGGAATAAGCTGCAAGCAGAAGTGGTTGAGGTGGGTACATTAACAGCATTTAAAAGGCATTTGGACAAATACATGATGAGGAAAGGTTTAGAAGAATATGGGCCAAGTACAGGGAAATGGGGTTAGTGTGGACGGACAGTTTGGTCAGCATGGACCAGTTTAGGCCAAAGGGCCTGTCTCCGTGCTACTGGACTCTATGACTCTAAAATATCCAATGCTCTCTTGAATGCCTCAATTGGACCTGCCTCCACCACATTTCCAGGTAATGCATTCCATACCCTAACCACTCACTGTGTGAAAAAGACAATAGTCACATCACTCTTGCTTCTTTGGCATGTCATATTAAACTATGCCCTCTCATTCTTGTTTCTTTTACAAGTGGAAACAACTTCACCTTACCTACTCTGTAGATAATTTTGAAAACCTCTATCCAATCTCCTCTCAGCCCTCTGTAAGGGTATGGAATGCTTTGCCTGCAACGATAGTAGATTCGCCAAGTTTAAGTGCATTTAAGTCGTCATTGGACAGGCATATGGACGTACATGGAATAGTGTAGGTGGGATGGGCTTCAGATTAGTATGACAGGGCGGTGCAACATCGAGGGCCGAAGGGCCTGTACTGCGCTGTAATGTTTTATGTTCTATGTTCTCTCCAGAGACAACAGTCTCACTTCTTCAATTTATCCCCAAAACTGAAGTTTTTATTCCTGAAACCATTCTAGTAAACCTCTTCTGTACTCGCTCCAATGCATTTGTATCTTTCCAATAATGTGGCACCCACTACTGTACACAATATTTCAGATGAGGTCAAACAACTGTGCAAGTTGAACAAGAGATGGCAGTTTCAAAGTGATTTTGTGAGGAAATAGAGTAAGAAATGCAGGGTAGGGGGGAAACAACAGTATATAAATAGTGAAATCAAGATAGCAAAGTGACTCCAATATTAAGATTATTGGCACACTGTTACCAACACAATAAAGGAAACATCAAGATTAAACCAGCACCCACAGAAATACGAGCATTCTTACATATTACACTTACTATATGACTGCAAATTGCTTTAATCACAACCGTACTGCATATGCACAATAAGGCTGAAAATATCAGCTTTTCCTTCCTCCCATTCCTTCTACATGGAGGTGAAGATCATATCGTACATGATGCTGTCTCCTTAAATAGCCAAGATTCAAACCCTCAGAGATGAGACAATTAATGTTGCTGGACAATTCAGCAAGCTGACTAATGATCATCTCTTAGAAAGCTTTCTTGAAAACATCACAGCGAGAACTATTTTTTTTTAGTCATGTCCATCTCTCTAACAGTTATCACATCCAAAAAATCACCAAAAAAAGTACAGGTCTCAATGTTAATTACCAGTGCAACACTGTTCTTTTTTCTGATTTGTCTCTCAAAACCTTTCTCAAAGCAAATGCAGCACAGCAACATTCTACAGTATTTCTATCAGCCAGATTTACAGTATTGATGGTATTTATGCATTTTAGTAAGCAGACCAAGAAATATCTGCTCCTTTAATTCACTGACAATAATCTACTTCTCTAGTAAATTAATATAGATAGAATATAGAAAAGTACAGCGCAGAACAGGCTCTTTGGCCCACGATGTTGTGCCGAGGTCTAATCCTAATATAAAATATAGTAACTTAACCTACACACCCCTCAACTCACTGCTATCCATGTGCAATTATTTTGATTTTGATTTATTTAATATTTTGATTTATTTAATATTTTCACAGGTACAGAGAAACGTGTATAGCATTGCCATGTTCTGGGACCATCTTGGATACAGAATAAATTGTACAAATGGTAAAATACTGAAGAAATTAATATTAAATTGATATTACTAAAACTGAAATAGCTTCAAAAAATCATCTTTCTCTTTCCGTAGACTTCACCCTCTCTGCTCCTCCAGTCACCACTGTCTGTCATTGTCCTCAGTGTCCTGGCAATATGCTCCTTTTCTGCTGACACCAGCGCTGTCACTTCCATATCCGCCTCTGAGCTGGAGACGGTCACACTGCATGGGTCCTGCATCTCCTCCAACTCTGGACATCAATTGATGGGGTCCTGGCTTGTCTTCCAATGAGATACAGTGGGAATGGAAATACATGGGACCCCAGCCTCCTGCAGGTGGGACAACCCAAAACAAAACAAAAGTGGCCGAGCTACCAAGCTGGAACGACAGCAATAAAACAGCGTGGATGAAGCCGGACCTGCCACGAGACCAAGAGCAGCCGAGCCCTGAACTCAAGAGGCGAACGCTGCCATCCCCACCACTGCCATCTTGGACTATCATCCAAGTATGAAGTTAAATGTGGATTGTCTGAAAAGCCTAATAATCTTTTAATAAATTAGAAATATTGTAGAAATTTCAGGATTTTGACTCAGTGATCCTGAAGGAACGGTGATATATTTCCAGGTCAGGATGGTGAATGGCTTGCAGGGGAACTTGCAGGGGGTGGTGTTCCCATATATCCGTTGCCCTTGTCCTTCTAGATGGAAGTGGTAGTGGATTTGAAGGCTGCTGTCTAAGAAGCATTGGTGAGTTCCTGCACCACATCTTGTGGCTGGTCCACACTACTGCTACTGTTTATGGGCAGTGGCTGAAGTGAATGCTGATGGCAGTGAATGCAATGCCAATCAAATGGATTACTTTCTCCTGTATGGTGCTAAGCTTCTTGAGTATTGCTGTAGCTGACCTCATCCAGCAAGTGGGGGGAAATTCCAATTTAGTTTCTGCTCAGTAGTAATCCCCAGGATGTTGACAGTGGAGAATTCTGTGATGGTAATGCCCTTGAATGTCAAGGGTAATGGTTAGATTCTCTTTTGTTGGTGATGATGAATTCCTGGCACTTCTGTGAAGCTGATATTAACATAGCAGTGCCAGCAAGGTCGGTAGTGTGCTCAGGCTCATGAGCCCATCTGCTACAGATCTGCTGCTTCCTTCCTTCTTGCTTACCCTTTTCGTATTTGTTCTTTTTCCCTCTCTTCTTTTCTTCGTCTTCGTCCTGTCAGCGGTGGCTGAGGAGGCAACATCACAGAGGAGGGTGGCCACAGCAGGACACTTCTGGATTTCTAATCTAGTGACAGAGCCACTAGGCTACCACACCCTCCATGTACCTAATTGTATGCAAATATATCTGTTTAAAACACAGATAGAGAGGTGATGTGGAGCAATATCTAGATGCGCATCAGAAAATATGTGTCAGCAGAGATTGATAATAAAGGCTGATGCAAAATATGGTATAGGAGGTAAAATAAAAATTGCACTGTGTACTCTGACATAAATAAAATACAGCAAAGATGGTACATTACTGGGGTAGTGTCATCCTTTATGAGGAAAAAGTCTTAATACTGAAATAGCATTTACAGCTGTCTGTTTCCAATCCCCACACCAGAGCTATAAAAATAACTCTATTTGCTTTTGAATTTTATTCCAACTATTTACAATGCAACAACATTCAAAGTCACTTAAGATGTCTCAAGAGTTCAGGAGTCTAACCAGTGAGATTTGCTCATCATCTGCAACCAGTGGATACAGAACAGAATTGGCTTCCAAAGACCCATCATTTACCATCAGATTGTTGAAAACATCATAGAGAATACAGGAATGCAAGGCCAGCATTTACGTGCGACAGCTCTCTGGTATAACAATGATTCTTAACATTCCTGTCAGTTCCTAGAATACATCTATATTCTTTAAGGGAGAAGCCAATGAGAGAATGGAGTCCTTTTATCCTCCTCATTGCAAAAAGAGCATAAATAAACACGCAAGCACAATGAGAAAAATTCCACCTAAGCTAAAGATATGACACACATATTTTGTCAATAAAATAAATTATCTTGTAACTACCAATGACAGCCTGGTGATAACCGATATAAGGGATGCTGCACAGCTTAAGTGCCTTCTCAGCTAACCACTGAGTCACCAAGCCACCATGGCTCTGGTTGGGGTTTTTACAGTTCATATGCCCAATAGTCTCATTCCCTATAACAAAAGATAAGGTCATAGATATTCTTTCATCAACCCAAAGAAAATGATCTTGGTGGCTTTAATAATCAAACATTTTAATATTAAGCACATTTTGAGGATCCATATAAGGTATTTAATACTTTTAACACTCTTCAGAGGCTTCAAGAAGTTCAAATTAGTTTGCATTATTTATTAATAATGCTTATTGAGAATGATAGCATCTTGCACATCTGCATAATGAGAATACTCACCTCAGCTGTATAATAGAGAAACAAATAAAACTTCAGGAATTGTAATAACTAAAGAACTTTTATTGGTTAGTGTGGAAATTAAATTATTTGAGCAGCATCTTGGGAACAAAAGGCAGTTATTAAAGGATGAAGTGTGACACACTACGACTTCATCCTCTGAGCATTGCAAACACATTTCAATGGAAGACAGCAAGTATAAGACGAAAAGCAGCTTGCATTGGCAAAAAATAAGAACAGTGCAAATCCAGGCATGCTTTCTCTTGTATGTATATATAACAAGCCCGAAATGACAGAAACAACTTTGCTTTATAAACAGCTTTTAACATAATAAAATATCCCACATGCTTCACAAGTGTCATAAAACCCAAATTTAAACCAAGCCATGGAACACAATATGAGAGAAAATGACAAAAATGTTTGCTCAAACAGATCAGTTTTAAGGAATGTCTTCCAGGAGAAGAAGGTAGGTAGAGTCTTGGAGGTTTACAGGAAAAATACCAAAGCTTAGGGCTAGGCACCTTAAGGCATGGCTGACCAAAATCGAGGAGGTTTCTTCATGAAGGTACAAAATATTGCAAGATTTCACTGGGAACACAAAAAGTCCCACCTAACTGACTCTTCAGGCACCACTTACCCAATGTGTGGCAGAGTTTGTAGGTCATATTTTTGGACTTATCAACCATTGCAGAACCAGTGGGGAATCAAGCCATCCTCAATCCCAATGGACTGTCTAAGGAGAAGATTTGACCATTCCATCAATTTACCAATTTCCCCTTGCAGCTTTTTTTGGTATTTCAAAATTATTCATTAGACCTCATATTTCAGTAGTCTGCAAATTTTATATCACTTCCTATAGGCCTTTATCTAATTCATCAATGTAGAGTGATTATGAGTTGTTCCATGTAGGCACCTCTGCCACTTTCAACAACCCTAAGGGCCTGTCCTTAATCCCTACTCCCTGTTTCCTCCATCCAAATCAGTCTTCATCTAATTTCCTATGCATCTAAATCCATTCTCTTGATCTTGTCCAATAATTTTGAAAATTGTGAAATTCCCTCCCAAAAACTTTCTACCTCTCTACTCTCCTCCTCCTTTAAGACTGTGGGTCTGCAGTCACATGTAGGCCAGACCAGGTAAGGATGGCAGTTTTCTTCCGTAAGGGACATCAATGAACCTTAGTTGCACCAATCTCTCTGATTCACTCTGAAGTTCCAGTCCAGAGCTTGATTATAAAAATCTCGGCTGACATTCCAGCAAAGAATTGACAGAGTTTTGCACTGTCAGGAGTGCCACCTTTCAGGTGTAACATTAAACTGAGGACCAATCTGGGTGGATTTAAATCTTAGAATTATTCAAAATGCAGAAGGAGGCTATTCAGTCCATTATGTTTGGACCAACTCTCTGAATGAGCATCATGAGCCACTCTCCTCCCATTCCCTGTAATCCTACTCATACTTTTTATTTAACTGATCATCTAATGCCCTCCTGAATGTCTTGACTGAATCTACCTCCACAAAATTGCCAGGCAGTACACTCCAGATTCAGACCACTCACTGTGTGAAATAAATTTGTCTTCATGTCACACTTACTTCAAATCTGTGCCCCCTCATTTTTGATCTCATCCTTAGAACCCTTCATGTAAACCTCTTCAGCATTTTTTCCAGTGCTTTTGTCTTCTTCCTAAAGTGTGGCACCCAGAAACTGTACACAATATGCCAGTAAAAAAAGTTAACTATTTCAAGAACAGCAGAGGTGTTATTCCCAGTGTTCTGGCTAATATTTACTTCTCAATCAACATCACAAGAATAAAGTATCTAGAAAGTTACAGAATTTCAATACTGCTTATGGAAGTTCGTTGTGCTCAAATTGCTGTTTCTGACATGACAACAATGACCACACTTCAAACTGTATGGATATATTGTAAAGTGCTTTGAGACATTTGGTAATCATTAAAGGCATTATAGAAATACTTTTTAAATTTATCTTAATATTTCACGTAACACAGTATCAAACTTTGTCTTAATCAAATTTTGTCAGACCGTCCTATGAAGGTGTGATCATTTAATATGTTAAACAACTATGTAAATGTACGGAGTGTTGTAACTTGTCAAAAGCTTTCTGAGCCCAAGTACACCCATTCATCACATCTCATCATGTTAGTTTGCCTGTTCTAAGAACTCAAGCAGATTTGACAAGTGCAACTTTCTTTTTTGCAATCCACATTAGCTGCTTTTAATTGTTTTCTCATCTAGATATTTACTCATTTCATCTTCTGTTGAAGATTCTGAAGTCTTTTCTATCATGGATATTCAATTAACTAGCTCTCTCTCCCTTTTTAAAAATGTCTTAGTTTGACAAATTGCCAGACCACTACCTCACATCTGTTCTCAATAGAAGTGTAAAATATGGCTTCCAGAATCTCTGTTATTTCATCCTTCATTCCCTCAGCATTCTTGCATTCCTTCAGGTCCCAACACACTGACCTCCTTTAAAATAACTAACTTTTCTAATAATTATTTATCATGATACTTCTCATCCTGGGAGGTCAGGATTTACTTTCGACCCAGGAACCAGTTCTTTTGGAAATACCACAGCCAATTTCTCATTAGAATCCTACCAATTACATTTATTTTCCACTAACTCTATTTTTTTCTCTCAGGTGTCACATATCACATTTAACAACTCTCATTTATCTGATGTACTGGGAAAAAAAAGTTTTAATTTTTTTTAGTGGTTCCCTCAAATTCTCTCTTTTTCTTCTTTATCCTATTCTTTGGCTCTCTTTATTTTGATTATTTGTAAAATACTCACAGTCACAATATGCCATCTTCAATATTACCTCCATTTATTCAAACCATTTTGAAATCGTATAGCTTGCAATGCTACGACCTCTTTTCAAGTAACCTATTATTGATCGACAGATTGTACTAACTTCTCTTTCTACCTCACATCACTATAGTAAGACCTGCCCCTTCTACTTGGCCATTGGTCACATCATATTCCGTTCACTGCGTGTGAGGCACCTTTCAATATTTAACTCATCTGCATGATCCATCTTGTTACTCATAACTAGATCTATCAATTACCCCTCCTCAGGACACAAATATAGAACAGGTAGTTGCATTTATATAGCACCTTTAACATAATAAAACATTCCTTAGTGCTTCAAGGATCATTTACACCAACATTTGGCATTGGGTCATGCAAGGCAATATTGCAGTACTTGTCCACAAGCTTGATCAAATTTGTAGGCTTAAAGGACATAAGAACTAGGAGCAGGAGTAGACAATTCAGCACCTCAAACCTCCTCCACCATTTAGTATGAACATGGCTGATCTCATCTCCGCCTCAATTCCACTTTCCTGCCTGCTCCACAAAACCCTTTAGCATGTTATTAATTAAAATCTGTCTATCTCATTCTTAAGTCAATGTTCTTATTCAGTGTCCTGGTATCATCACACTCTGGATAGTGAATTCCACAGATGTTCGACCCTTTGAGAGAACTAATTCCTCCTTATCCCTGTTTTAAATCTGCCACCCCTTATCCTAAAACTATGATCTCTCATTCTAGATTGCTCATAAGGAAAAACATCAACTCGATGTCTACTTTGTCACCCCTTTTTAGCATCTTATACACTTCAATTATATCTCCTCTCATTCTTCTAAACTTGAGAGAGTATAGGCCTAAACTGCTCAGTTTCCCCTCATTAGACAAATCTTTCAACTCTGGAATTAATCCAGTGAACCCTCTATCAACTGCCTGTAATGCAATTAAATCCCTCCTCAAGTAAGGAGATCAAAACAATACTCAGTATTTCAGATGCAGGCTCACCAATGCCTTACACTGTTTCAATGCGGAATATCTTAAGAAAAGGCAAGAACCAGAGAGTTTAGGAAGAGATTTCCAGAGCCGAGGACCCCGGCAACTGAAGACACAGCCACCAATAGTGGAGAAACAAAAACAGAGAATGTGCAAGGGGCTGGAATTGGAGCGGAACAGAATCTTCAATATATATGGAGTAGAGGTTAGTAGTCGGACAGAGAGGGAGGTGAGGCTGTTGAAGGATGTTTAGCATCTGCAAGGAATCCACTCTCTTTCTCCTGAATAGTGAAATAAAGGCTCCAAAAACCACGATTTTATAAACAGATCTCCTCTTCCATTTTTCTCCCTCAATTAGAATGCTTGTAATATAACTTCACTCATGCAATGAACCCTTTGATCTCTGACCATAACAACTCTACCTTCGCCTCTTCTTTCTCTACAGCAGCAACATTGTCACTCACCTTCCTCCTTCTTTACATTCAATGTTTATTTTTCACTCTGCCCAGTTTTCAGCCAAATTTCTGTAAGTGTTTTATCAACTTATCTACCTGTGATGTCATGCTTTCTTACTTACTGAGTTTATGTCGTACTCTCTGAACATTGAAAAGATTTCTATTTTTGTTCAAAATAATACTATGTTTATTTTCACAGTTTATGATAACTTTAGGTGATTTTGCCCATTTACTCTACTTAATGTTTTCAAACGCAATTTGATATTTTCTTTTAACCATAGGATTTACCATATCTATTTCTGCTGTCTGATTGATTTAAATTTCCTTTCTGCTTTCTTTCCTGACTGATTCAACATTTTTATATTTATTCATTTCCTTTGAAGCAAGGAAGATTACATAAGAACTAGGAGCAGGAGTAGGCCATCTGGCCCTTCGAGCCTGCTCCGTCATTCAATAAGATCATGGCTGATCTTTTCAAGGACTCAGCTCCATTTACCCACCCTCTCATCATAACCCTTAATTCCTTTACTGCTCAAAAAAATACTATCTTAGCTTTAAAAACATTTACTGAAAATGCCTCAACTACTTCACTGGGCAAGGAATTCCACTGTATAGCAGGAAGGCTGTTATGCTGCACTACTACGTTCCCTGCCCCTCTAAATGCCTGCCAAAGGCATATTGGAAGGATTTGCAGGTTGATATCACGTCATGAAAGAACAAGCTTTGAGCCATCTGTTGACCTCCCTGAACTCCTGTCCCAAAACTTATGAAATCTGCAGAAAACTCTCCACGTTCCCAATGCTAATCAGGGACAGTATCACAGATGCAGAAAGGGAGGTCACCAAGGAGTGTTTATCTTCAGGGTCAGTTTGGGTGGAAGTCAGAAACAGGAAAGGAGCAATCACTTTATCGGAGTTTTCTACAGATCCTCCAATAGCAACAGAGACAGAGAGGAGCAGATTGGGAGACAGATTTTGGAAAGGTGCAGAAGTAAAGGGTTGCTATCATGGGTGACTTCAACTTCCTTTACATTAATCAGAACCTCCTTAGTGCAAAGAGTTTCGATGAAGCAGATCTTGTCAGGTGTGCCCAGGAAGTATTCCTAATTCAATATGTAGATAGGCTGACTACAGAGGAGGCCATATTGGATTTGGTGCTTGGCAACAAACCAGGTCAGGTGTCAGATCTCTCGGTTGGAGAGCATTTCGGCGATAGGATCACAACTCCCTGACCTTTACAATAGTCATGGAGAGGGACAGAAGCAGACGGTATTGGAAAGCATTGAAATGAGGGAGGGGGAATTACAATGCTATTAGACAGGAACTGTGGAGCATAAATTGGGAACAGATATTCTCTGGAAAATGCACAACAGAAATGTGGAGGTTGTTTAGGGAGCACTTGCTGATAGTGTTGGATAGTTTTGTCCCACTGAGAAAAGCAAGGGATGTTAGCGTGAAGGAATCTTGGGTGACAACAGAAGTGAAGATCAAGTCAAAGAGGAAGAAGGAAGCTTACTTAAGGTTGAAGAAGCAAGGATCAAACAGGGCTCAACAGGGTTACAAGGTAGCCATGAATGAACTGAAAGATGGACTTAGGAGTGCTAGAAGGGGGCATGAAAAAGCATTGATGGGTAGGATTAAGGAAAAGCCCAAGGCATTCTACATTTACGTGATGAACAAGAGGATGGCCAGAGTGAGGGTAGGGCCAATCAGGCACAGTGGAGAGAACTTGTTTAGGGAGGTTGTTTAGGGAGCACTTGCTGATAGTGTTGGATAGTTTTGTCCCACTGAGACAAGCAAGGGATGCTAGCGTGAAGGAATCTTGGGTGACAAGAGAAGTGACCATCAAGTTGGAAGAGGCAGACGAGAGCTTTAATGATTACTTTACTTTAGTATTCATTAGTGAGAGGGATCTTGTTGTTTGTGAGGTGAGCATGAAACAGGTTGATATGCTCAAACAGGTTGATGTTAAGAAGGATGATGTACTGAAAATTTTGAAACACATGAGGATAGATAAGTCCCCTGGGAAAGACGGGATAAACCCAAGGTTACCATGGGAAGCGAGGGAAGAGTTTGCTGTGCCTTTGGTAATGATCTTTGCATCCTCAATGTCCGCTGGAGTAGTACTAGATGATTGGAGGGTGGCAAATGTTAGTCCTTTGTTCAAGAAAGGGAATAGGGATAACCCTGGGAATTACAGATCAGTCAGTCTTACATCAGTGGTGGGCAAAATATTGGAGAGGAGTCTGAGAGACACGATTTATGATTATTTGGAAATGGATAGCTTGATTAGAGATAGTCAGCATAGCTTTGTGAGGGACAGGTCCTGCCTCACAATCCTTATTGAATTCTTTGATGATGTGACAAAACACATTGATGAAGGTAGACCAGTGGGTGTGGTGCATATGGATTTTAGCAAGGCGTTTGAGAAGGTTCCCCATGGTAGGCTCATTCAGAAAGTAAGGAGCCATGGGATACAGGGAAATCTGGCTGTCTGGATACAGAATTGACTGGCCCATAGAAGACAGAGGGTGATAGTAGATGAAAAGTATTCAGCCTGGAGCTCAGTGACCAGTGGTGTTCCACAGGGATCGGTTCTGGGACCTCTGCTCTTTGTGATTTTTATAAATGATTTGGATGAGAAAGAGGAAGGGTGGGTTAGTAAGTTTGCCAATGACACAAAGGTTGGTGGAGTTGTGGATAGTGTGGAGGGTTGTTGTAGGTTGCAACGGGACATTGACAGGATGCAGAACTGGGCAATAAGTGACAGATGGAATTCAACCTGGAAAAGTGTGAAGTGATTCATTTTGGAAGGTCGAATTTGAATGCAGAACACAGGGTTAAAGGCAGAATTCTTGGCAGTGTGGGGAAACAGAGGGATCTTGGGCTCCATATCCATAAATCCTTCAATGTTCCCGCCCAGGTTAATAGGGTTGTTCATAATGCAAATGGTGTGTTGGCTTTTATTAGCAGGAGGATTTAGTTTAAGAGCTGCGAGGTTATACTGTAGCTCTATAGAGCCCTGGTTAGACCGCACTTGGAATATTGTGTTCTGTTCTGGACGCCTCATTAAAGGAACGATGTGGAAGCTTTAAAGAGAATACAGAGGAGATTTACCAGGATGCTGCCTGGACTGGAGGGCATGTCTTATGAAAAGGAGCTAGGGCTTTTCTCATTGGAGTGAAGAAGGATGAGAGGTGACTTGATAGAGGTGTACAAGATAATGAGGGGCATAGATAGAGTAGATAGCCAGAGACTTTTCCCAGGCGGAAATAACTATCACGAGGGGGCATAAGTATATGGTGATTGGAGGAATGTTTAGGGGAAATGTCAGACCTAGGTTCTTTACACAGAGAGTGGTGGGTTCGTGGAATGCTCTGCCAGCGGTAATAGTAGTGTCAGATTCATTAGGGGTATTTAAACGACTCATGGATACATGGATGATAGTAAGATGTAGGATATGTAGGTTATTTGATTTTAGAGAGGAATAAAAGGTTGGCAAACATCAAGGGTCAAAGGGTCTGTACTGTGCTGTACTGTTCTATGTTCTATTAGTGTAGCTCTCAAACTGAAGAAACTCAACCCAGTCTAGGACAAAGCAGCCAACACGATTGGTATTCCAACCAACATCACAAACATTCACTGTCTCAACCACTGAAACCAAATAGTAGCTGTGTGCACAATCTACAAAATGAACTGCAACAATTCTCCAGGGGTCCGTAGACAGCACCTTCTAAACTTGCAATCTCTACCACCTAGAAGCACAAGGCAGCAGGTGTACAGTCACACCACCACCTGCAAGTTCCTCTCCAAGCCACTCATCATCTTAGCATCACTGCCACAGGATCAAGATCCTGGAGCTCCCTTCCTAACAGCACTGTTGGCATACCTACTCCTTCAAACGCTGCAGTAGTTCAGGAAGGCAGCTCACCATTACCTTCCCAAGGGTAATTAGGGATTGTCAATAATACTGACCTAGCCAGCCATTCCCATTTCCTATGAAAGAATAACATTTTTAAAAACCTGTTCTCTCATCTCTTTAATTAATTTTTGTATTCCATCAGCTTTTTCCTTTCCTGAATGGGAGACACTTTATAACAGTTAATCAGACAATTCATTTTCCTTCTACCTTAAGATGAGCAATGCATCCTTTACTGCTTGTGACATAAATCAAGCTTTTCTTCAATTTTCAGTGTCACATTTTGAAAGAAACTTGATGTGACTAAAAATGACACAATATGTTTGTAGTCTATCAAAGAGGGTGGTCCTACAATAAGTAGACAAGAACCATTTCACTTCTTTTAAGTTAAAATTTAAAGTCTGCAGTACATCAGGGGTAAAACATTACCAAAATAAATACATCCAATATTGTCATAGCAAAATAACAATGAAACACTCTGAACAAGCCTTGGAAAAGTTAATGTTTTCACAACAATTAAACCTTCATGTACACATTGGTTAGGTCGAAGTTCTTTTTATTCAAGGTTGACTAACAGGTCAGGCGACACCAGTTCAAGCTAGAACTTGAGAATATTTAGTTCAAATCCTGGGCAAGGAATCCAGTTTAGTTGGGTCCGTACATCTTGAGATAAGAAGCAACAAATTCTTTATTGTACAATACTGTGAGCGAGGTGAAGAAAATAGCATTACAAAAATCACAGAATTGTTACGACACAGGAGACCATTCAGACTAGCATACCTGCACCAGCTCTTCAAACAAGCATCATTATCTACCTTCTCACCAAACCCTTGTAGACCATTTCTATCTACATAATCATCATTTGGAAGTGCCAGTTTTGGACTGTCGTGTACAAAGTTAAAAAACATATAACACCAGGTTATAGTCCAACAGGTTTATTTGGAAACACTAGCTTTCGGAGTGGTGCTCCTTCATCAGGTGGTTGTGGAATATAAGATTGTAGGACACAGAATTTATAGCAGAAGTTTACAGGGTGATGTAACTGAAATTATATATTGAAAAAGACCTGGATTGTTTGTTAAGTGCCTCACTTTTTAGAATGGGCATGTTGGTTTCAGTTCTTTCATTTGTAAATTCCAGAATTTTCTTAAAGTTACATTTTCAAGTGAACTTTAATAATAGGTGCCATGTTGGTACAGATAATGCACTGAAGGTGTGAGGTGCCCTGTGTGAGGCTGTCTATACCCCAACGTTCAGACTGATTCTAATCTAAAAAAGGAATTTACAGAATCTTACATGGATTCATGCAGTTTTTGAGCAAAATAAAATGTAATTTTACAAGTGCAAATTCACCCCACAAAGTTATATTTGTGTGTGTGCATGTGGGTGGGTGTGGGGGGCGGGGTGGGGTATCAGTGTCTGTGAGACAGTACATATGAAAGAACTGAAACCAATGTGCCTATTCTAAAAGATGAGAGACTTAACAAACAATCCAGGACTTTTTCAATACATAGTTTGTCACATCACACTGTAAACTTTTGCTATAAATTCTGTGTCCCATGATGTTATACTCCACAACCACCTGATGAAGGAGCACCACTCCGAAAGCTAGTGCTTCCAAATAAACCTGTTGGACTATAACCTGGTGTTGCGTGATTTTTAACTAAATAATCATCCAATGCTCCCCTGAGTGCCTCAAATGAACCTGGTTCCACCACATTTCCAGGCATCACATTCCATACCCGAACTACTTACTGTGAGAAAATGTGTTTTCTGACATCACCCCGCTTCGTTTGCAGATCACTTTAAGTCTCTGACGGCTCTTGGTTTTTTTTCTCTCTAGTTTCTCTCTATCTATTCTATCCAGCCCACTCTGGATTTTGAAAATTTCAATCAAATCTCCTCTCAACCTTCTTCTCTCCAAGAAGAACAATCCCAACTTCTTCAATCTACCCTTATAGCTGAAGTTTCTCATCCCAAGAACCATTTAAAAAATAGTTTAAATTTACACTTTTCAATCAATGACTTTGCTTTTGAATAATTTTGAACCAATTTATTGGAACTTTCCAATAAAAACCAAAAACACTGTGGATGCTGTAAATCAGAAACAAAATGAGAAGTTGCTGGAAAAGCTCAGCAGCTCTGGCAGCATCTGTGACGAGAAATCAGAGTTAACATTTCAGGTCCGGTGATCCTTCCTCAGAGCTGAGCCTGCCTTCCTTCCTGCTGAACTCTTCCAGCAATTTCTGTTTTTGTACTGGATCTTCTCCACAATTTCACTTCTGAAATGAATGAGAGCGAGAAGACTAGATAGGTACTAAAATTTGGATTTTCTTTCGATTCACTGCCACCTTTTGGGACATGGCTTCTAGTAAAATGCTACAGCAAGGCCAACCAGCTGCACCAGCGGATAAAATCAAATTGAACTTGTCTCTTCAAAATGTAATTCCCTTACCCTTTCATGTCTGCCGGCTTGGTTTAAGGGATGCAGGCATACATGACTAACCTTTCTGCTCTATTTTCCACAACTTTCAGAAAAGACTTGCACTTCTGCAGTGCCTTTCACTGCCTGAGGATATCTCAAACCAAATTCCAGCCAACGAATAACACATTTTGAAGTATAGTCAACATTGTAAATGCAGGAAACAGCAACCAATTCTTGCACAGCAAGCTCCCATATATAGTAATTTAATAATGACCAGATAATCTCTTTTGATGATGTTGACTGAGGGCAAATACTGATCAGAACACTGGAAACAACTCAGCTGTTTTTCCTCGAAATACTGCCATGAAATCTTTTATTTTCACCCTAGAGAGCAGACAGGATCTAAATTTTACTTCTCATCCAAACGTAGGCACTCTAAACAGTGTGGTGTTTCAATACGTCACAGGGATGTCAGCCTAGATTAATGTGTCTTTGCCTCTGCAGCAGAATCTGACTCCATAAATGTCTGGCTCAGGGACACAGGTGATATGAACTGAGCCAAAACTGAAACAAACCATTAACCCAGTGCACATTAAATACTTAACTTTGTTAAGAAGCTGTATGAGTACCAATATCTATCCTCAGGTGGACATAGCAATAAAGAACCCAACTTCAGCTGAAGGTTGACGTTACTTTACAATTAATTTAAATATTCAATGGCTTGGAGGCTCGATCACTATTTGCAGCCATTTCCAGTCAGCAGTTTTGAACTGCAAATCCACAATTTGGCTTGGTCCCCATCAGGAGCACAAGTAATTACAGAACATACAGAGCATTCAGAGTCCCACACAACAACCTTCTCAATTTCAATTCTTGAGCCAGGTGTTAGCTGTCTATCACTTAACCATGTCTGGTAGTACTGGATACCTAGGAAGCAGTCATGATGCTTTCAGCATGTACCCCTAACCCTGTGCATTTAAAGCAATTAATTAAGGTGCTTGACTGATGGTTGGACCCACCCCAATGGAGTTGAGTCTTCTGCAGACAGAGAGGGACAGGAGTCATTTTCATGATGTGACAGCCTTAACCACTTTATGCTGAGCTGCCCCTGACAATATGACTGACACTTGTAGCTCACCCAGAATGAGACAGGTGCATCAATTTCCCCAGAATCCTGCTTGCCACCAGCCTCATTAGGAGCATACACTTTGTGCTGAACAGATAACACAGCCAAACATCAATCAACATCATCAAAAGAGATGTGGTCCAATTTCTAGCCTTTCGTATTTTAATTGTGTTAAATTAAGTGTTTCACTTTTTGCAGAGTTTCTGTTTTATATTACTAACACCTAGGTGATGGCAAAGAACGAGTATGAAATAAGGCTTGGAATGCAGCTGTCAGGCAGTCATAAAGTCATATTTGGTCCAACCCATCCATGCCGACCAGATATCCCAACCCAATCTAGTCTCAACTGCCAGCATCGGCCCATATCCCTCCAAACCCTTCCATTCATATACCCATCCAAATGCCTCTTAAATGTTGCAATTGTACCAGCCTCCACCACTTCATCTGACAGCTCATTCCATACACACACCACCCTCTGTGTGAAACAGTTGCCCCTTAGGTCTCTTTTATATCTTTCCCCTCTCACCCTAAACCTATGCCCTCTAGTTCTGGACTCCCTGACCCCAGGGAAAAGACTTTGTCTATTTATCCTATCCAAGCCCCTCATAATTTTGTAAACCTCTATAAGGTCAC
>NC_057712.1:137389051-137405479 GCF_004010195.1 Chiloscyllium plagiosum
GCACCTCACATTTATATAAATTAAACTCCATCTGCCACTTCTCAGCCCATTGGCTCATCTGGTCAAGATCCTGTTGTAATCTGAGGTAACCCTCTTCGCTGTCCACTACACCTCCAATTTTGGTGTCATCTGTACCTCTTATGGTAACTGTACCTCTTATGCTCGTATCCAAATCATTTATGTAAATGACAAAAAGTAGAGGACCCAGCACCAATCTTTGTGGCACTACACTGGTCACGGGCCTCCAGTCTGAAAAACAACCCTCTACCACCACCCTCTGTCTTCTACCTTTGAGCCAGTTCTCTATCCAAATGGCTAGTTCTCCCTGTATTCCGTGAGATCTAACCTTGCTAACCAGTCTCACACGGGGGACCTTGTCAAATGCCTTACTGAAGTCCATATAGATCACATCTACCACTCTGCCCTCATCAATCCTCTTTGTTCCTTCTTCAAAAAGCTTCTTCAAAAAACTGTCATTGAACACAAATTAAAGGCAGTATCTTCTGTTACATCTGCCACCCTTGGTAAATTTATCCTTCACTGCATATTTCCCCCCATGATGTAGCAGCTGTTGAATAGCGCTGGGATTGCTCAGTTTGAGTCTACATAGGTCCATATAGTCATCGACATTTGCAGCACTGGAGAACATTTGGTCCATTGTGGTTATCCAAATGAGGAAAATGAATGAAGGATTCTTGTAAGGGGATAAGGGAAGGATGGCTAAACAGGGAAGTAAGAGATAGCATCAAATTGAAAGAGAAAAACATACTATGTGGCAAAGAATTGTGGTCATCCAGAGGTTTGGAAAAATCTTACAAACCAACAAAAGATGACCAAAAATATATTCAAGTGTTATTGAAATGGAGAACAAGAGCTTCTTTAAACATATGAAAAGGAAGAGAGAAGGCAAAGTGAACGTTGGCCTCTTAAAGAATGAGGTTAAGGAAATAATAATGGGAAAATAGGAAATGGCAGAGGAGTTGAATGGATACTTTGCATCAGTCTGCACATTAAAAGACGCTAAAAGCATCCCAAAATTACTAAACATTCAAAGGGCAAAAAGAGAAGAGAAAATAAATATAACACTGTGTGGTTCTGGTCGCCCTGTTATAGGAAGGATTATCAAGCTGGAGAGGCTTCAGAAAAGATTTACCTGGATATTGCCAGGAAGGGACAGCTTGAGTTATAATGAGAGGCTGGATAGACTCCTACTTTTTTCACTGTAGTGTAGAAGGTTGAGGGGTTACCTTGTAGAGTTTATAAAATCATGAGTTATAGATAAGGTGAATGGCCAGTGTCTTTTCCCTCGGGTGGGGGATTTCAAGATTTGGGGGCATATTTTTAAGGCGAGAGGAGAAAGATTTAAAAAGGACACGAGGAGCAACCTTTTTAAACAGAGAATGCTTTGTGTGTGGAATCAACCTCCAGAAGAAGTAGTGAATGCAGGTACAGTTACAAGGTTTAAAAGACATTTAGATAAGTACATGAATAGGAAAGGTTTGGAGAGATATGTGCCATGTGTAGGCAGGTGGGACTAGTTTAGTTTGGGATTATGCTCGGTATGGACTGGTTAAACTGAACAGTCTGTTTCCGTGCTGAATGGCTACATGACTCTATAACAATTACTAGAGAAAAAGTGCTAGGGAAACTAATAGAGTTAAAGACTGATAAGTCACCTGGACCTGATGGGAAGCATCCTTGGATATTAAAGTAAGTAACTCCAGAGATAATGGTTGCATTGGTAGTAAACCTCTATCAATCCTTAGATTCTAGAGGAGTTCCAGAGAATTTGAAAATTCCAATGTTGTACATTTATTTAAAAGGGGTAAGAAGTAAATAAAAAGGCAACTATCAGTCCGACATCTGTTATTGGGAATATGCTAAAATCTGTTCTAAAAAATGTAATAGCAGAGTACATAGAAATAAATAATATGATCCAGCAGAGTCACCATAGCTTCTTGAAGGGGAAATCATGCTGAACAAATTTACTAGAAATCTTTGAGGATGTAATAAGCATGATAGATAATGGGGAACATAAGAACTAGGAGCACACATAAACCTGCCTATCTCCTCCTTAAATTTACTCAATGTCCCAGAATCCACCACACTCTTGGATAGTAATTCCATAGATTCACAACCCTTTGAGAGAGGTATAAAAGTACAGAAGTTTTGTTAAAACTATAAAAGGCATTACTCCGACCACAATTGGAATACTTGGAACAGTTTTGGCCCTCTTATCTAAGGAAGGACAGATACCTTCTAATCAACCTGCTCAATATTAAAACACACTTCTGGAACAGGTGGCTCTTGAACTTGAGTCTCCTAGATCACAGATAGGAACACTATGACTGTACAACAAGAACTTCCGAAAGAAGATATACTGGTGTTAGAGGAAGCTCAGAGAAGATTCACTAGGCTAGTACCAGGTACGAAGGGATTGTCTTATGATGACAGGTCGAATAAATTGGACCTGTATTTGTTGGATGATAGAAGAATGAGAGGTGATCTTATTGAAACATAGAAGATTCTTAGACAACTTGATAGATGTGGAGAGGTTGTTTCTTCTTGTGGGAGAGTCTAGGGCCAGAGAGTATCATCGCAGATTAAGTAGACACACATTTAGAAAGAGATTGAGGAGGAATTTCTGCTCTCAGAGGGTAGTCAATCTGTGGAATTCTTTACAGCACAGCAACAGACTGTTCAGCCTGGGTATATTGAAGGTATATTGAAGGCTGAGATACTCAGATTTTTGATCAGTTAGGGAAATGAGTATTACGGGGAAAAGGCAAGAAAGTGAAGTTGTGGGTCATCAGATCAGACATGATGTAATTAAATGGCAGACTAGACTCAATGGACTGAGTGGCCTATTTCTGTTCCTACACAGTCTGGCTTTCTGTCAGGTCCTCCTCTGTGAAAGCCTGTTGGCCTGGTGTGAGTGAGGTCTGGATCTTCAGACTGATAGAGTCTGCCAATTGTTTGCCATGGTGCATACTGGCAGCCACAAGGCCAGTATTTTGCTGGCCTTGTCTTGATAGAAAAATATTTCCCATTATCTTTTGATACCTTTACTACAAGCATTATTTACATTGTTACACTTCAGAAGAGTTGATTAGGGCAGTGTTAGTGTATACCTTCTTTCTGTCCTGACTGTTTAATATGCCTCTTGCCCTATAAAATGGGCAAAGAAATGACCACACCCAAAATATTATTATTTGCCCATTGTCAAAGCTGACAGTCTATGTTTCAAGAATGAATTCTTCATTTTAGATCTCCAGTCCTTTACTTTTTGAATGTGAGTTTATTTTGAGGTATTAATTCTAGTTGGTAAATGACTAGTGTAATGAAATATCACAGTCATAACAATAGCATTTACTTCACACTCTGCTTGTATAAACATATGGTAGGAACCCTTGAGGGTGTGTCTCATGACTGTACACACTACAAGATATAATGCCAAAATTAACATTGCAGCAAAGCCAAAAATCAATAACTATCGTGTGTTTCCTCTGTCACTACTATCTACAACAAACAGTCATAATAAATCAACTACTTTATCAAAACACAAGATTAAAAAGAAAACACTGATGATCTATTTAAAACAATTTTAATGGTAACTTTAACATAGTAAAAAAGTAACAGTCCAATTTTCAGAAGCAAGTTAAGCAGTGGTGAAGGAAATGAAATATTATTTATGAAACATTTTTAACATTCACAAGATTTTTGAAAATACTTAACAGTAATAAATGTATTGTCGCTATTTTTAAGCAGATACAGCTGCCAATTTGTGTACTGTGAGATCCTTTTCATTGTAAAATAAACATAGTGCTCATCAGTTATTTTAAGTATTCATTGAGCAATGAATATTGGCCAGGACAGGTAACTTGCTGTTTTTTAGATTATATTAGATTAATTACAGTGTGGAAACAGGCCCTTTGGCCCAACAAGTCCACACCGACCCATTCCCCTACATTTATCCCTTCACCTAACACTACGGGCAACTTAGCATGGCCAATTCAACTGACCTGCACATCTTTGGACTGTGGGAGGAAACCGGAGCACCCGGAGGAAACCCACCCAGACACGGGGAGAATGTGCAAACTCCACACAGACAGTCCCCTGAATAGGGAATTGAACCCAGGTCTCTGGCGCTGTGAAGCAGCAGTGCTAACCACTGTGCCACCGTGCTGTTCTTCTGCAAACAGTGCAAAGACATATCTTACAACAACCTATCTCATTCTAACGATACCAACTTCCAAACAACTCAGCACTCCTGCAATGCTGCTCTGACATGTCAGCCTAGGTCATGGGCTCACTGCATTGAAATTCAACCTAGGTGGAGGTGCAGAATGGATATTTTATGATCTGCTCCAACGTTCAGTTCCGTGACATGATAAGGCACAGTAGCTTAAAAGGGATGCAATCAAGATCAATGTGAGAAAAACAAAAGTGCACTACCTCAAGATAGAAATGGTCAGGAGAGAAGGCCACAGGAAAATATTTGGTAAACAAGAATAGCCAACTTTATATATAGGGGGTGGCTAGTACTTGAGATTTGCCAAAATATATTAATATGAAAGTAAGACATAGGAGAGGAAATTTATTCACTACTAACCTTGAAAGCAAAAAAAGGTCAGGAGAACAATTTTATGCAAATGTTATTAGATTCTAAAATGCATTACTACAAATGGCTATTGAAACAGTCATTCACATTTAAAGGGAAATTTAATCAATATTTATAATATATTAAGGGCTCTAGAAATACAGGAGGGGAATGGATTTGGGTAAATCCAACAGTCTAACGCAGAAACAATGCTGCAATTAGTTCGTTGTTTCTGATTCTTTACTTGGAGGAAATGATTATTGTTGTTTTGGCTTATTTCAGTTTTCAGGTTGAAATAAAGTCCTTTCTAAACCTAATCTAGCCTACAGGGTTTTAAAAAAAACACACAGTAAAAGAATTTGTTGCAGCACTGACAATTTAAATCAACCGTGATCTCACCTTCAAGATTTTCAGTAACTCTTCCTCACACTGACTCAATGAAGATTGAATTTTATATTCACCTTGAGGCAGAGAAGAGTTGAACCAAGACGAGTCAATTAAACTTAAATAAGGACAATTATTTGGACATAAAAGCAGAACTAGCTAAAGTGAACTGGTAAATTAATTTAGTTATAAGTCAACAGAGATGCAGGAATACATATTTAAGGCCATATTTCAGATTACATTCACCCTAAAAAGGAAGTAAAATTCCAAGGGTAGGTTCCACATCTGTAGTTAACTAGAAAAGTTAAAGACAGCGCCAAACTTAAGAACACGCATAAGAAATAATCATTCGGTAGTACAGAGATCGAGTATTGCTTAAAAAAAAGCATATTTTGTGGAAATATTTTGTCTTGCACACAAAGGACAATGCACAAGAATATCAATCCAAGGGAAAACCTGACTTTTACACTGGAAGAAAGGAAAATGCTGTTTGGTTGGCACGTAGGCTCTAATGGGTAGGAAAGGTGGCATGAAAAATATACTAATTAATGATTTATAGTTAATTACCACACACTGTTTAAATTTTAAATAAGGCAAGTTGACTCTGATTAGTCAGAGGATTTCCCTAACAAATGAACCAGCAGGTGACTACCACTTCTCTTGATGAGCTGAAACAGGCATATTTAAAAATCCCTTTGGATTTTCCTTTATTTTACCTGATAATGCTTTCTTGTGATGATTCCCATTTCTAGCACCTTTTCAGACAGTGAAACACACCATACTCTTCCTTAGGTCTATGTTCTGTGTTTTTTGATCGTTTTAGTGAAGAGAAACATTTCTATCTGTCCTATCTGTGCGACTCATAATTTTGTACAGCTCATTCAGGTCATTTCTCAGCCTTCTGTACTCTAGGGAAAACAACCTTAGCCTATCCAATCTTTTCCAGAGCCGAAATGCTCCAGCACAGGCAACGTCCTCTTATGTCCAAAGATGTTCCAGGACATGAGTCACAAAACATTAGTGTGCAGGTAGGTCATGTGATCAAGAGGGCTATTGGAATGTTATTCTTTATTATGAGGGATATATATTTATTAATTATTTTATTATATTATAAAATATATTATTATTATTTATTATTAAACATAAAAGTAATGATATTATGCTTAAGTTACAGAAGGGATTAGTGAGACCACAATTCAAATACTATGTGCACTTTTGGTCTCCTTACTAAAGGAAGGATGTAAATGCATTGGAGACAGTTCAAATGAGATTTGCTAACTTGACATCTGGAAAGAGCAGGTTGTTTTGAGAATAGGTTGGGCAAGCTGAGCTTGTTTCCATTGGACTTTAGAAGAGTGAGAGATGACTTGATTGAAGTGTATGAAATCCTGACTGGGTGTTGTCCAGAACCACTGGGCACTCTTTTAAAATTAGGGATCATCCTCGTAAGACAGAGACAAGGAGAAATGTTTTTCATTGAGGGCTGAGACACTTTGGAACTTTCTGTCTCAGAAGGTGGTAGAGGTGGAGTTATTTGATATTTGTAGACCAGAAGTTGATAGACTCTTGTTAGACAGGGAATCAAGGGTTATCTGGAGTAGACCAAATGTGGAATTCGAAACTCTAAGTCCAGCCATGATTTTATTGAATCAACGAGCTGACTTAATTGGCCGAATGGCCTGCTTCTGCCCCTAGTCATCTGCATTGTTATCACCTTATATGGCTTAGTATTGAATTTTGTTTCAGAGTAACCATGTGAAAAAATGCCTTGGATTGTTTTATTAAGTTAAAGGCACTATATAAATACAATTCAATGTTGTTTGTTGGCTTGGAAAGAGTCGGCTACAAGAAGCAGAGTTTCTGGCAGATATGTAAAAATGGTTTGAATCTTTCCAGTGGCTTTTACATTTCTACTAAATAAACAGCATCATTTCAGGTTTAAGCACTGCACATTTTAATATTTTCCAACCATTTTAACTAGTTTCATCAATGTTGGTTCACTTCAGAGAAATATGCATTTTATCGGAACTAAAAGTTTTAAGACAGGCATGAAACTGCTGACTCCTGTAAATGACCTTGGAACACAGATATTTTGTGGCTACAATTAATTCCAAGTCAATGTTTATTTTCTAGTTTGCAGCTATGGGTACAGAAATATTTCTGGACACTATGTAGTAATCAACCAGCTGGTTATTTTTGTCGTGTGGCTGACATGAGGCCCATCAGCAGCTGCAACATTTAGTACAAAATTCTTCCAAACTCTGCTGATCGCATGAAGCTGCAATACTGATTAGAAAGTACTAGATTTCATAAAATGATATGAGGAGACTATTGTTGCCAGCATCCACATGCTGGCTCTCAGAGAGATCCATCTACGTGGTGTCATTTCACTGCTCCTCCCCTCATTCTTTTAAATGTTTCTGCTTCTAATATTTATCCATATTGATGTGAATTAGGGATGCTCAAGAAACAGAATTAGACAAGCAGATAGATCTCAGAGGATTGTGAGAGTTGGAGAAGAGTGCAACAATAGGTAGGGGTGAGGAGTTTGATAACACTTTTAAAATTAGTCACTCCATCCTTCAGATCATGAGGTTGCTGCAAATAAAGACATGTTGCTGAAGGTTTTCAGCCTGCACTCAACAGAACAAACATTCTTGGAATGAGGCTTGAACCCATTTCTTCTTCATTCAGGGAATACGGTCTTCGCTGACTGGGCCAGCATTTATTGTCAATCTGACTCAGTGACAACAGTACAACTCACTGCGTCAAGGCAGACCCCCAGGCAATGAGCCAAAACAAAAAGAACTGGAAGATACCCGTTGTGGTACTTTCCAGATGTGATAATTATTTCATTTGTACTTGCCTATAATTAAAAATACAGAACTCAAGGTTTGTGAGAAGATTTGGAGCTCGGGTGCTCGTTGTTGTGGTTCTGTTCGCCAAGCTGGAAGTTTTTGTTGCAAATGTTTCGTCCCCTGTCTATGACACTGAGGATGTCACCTAGACAGGGGACGAAACGTTTGCAACAAAAACTTCCAGCTCGACGAACAGAACCACAACAATACAGAACTATTTACTTTACTGTAAGATCAGGAGCATTTGGGAATGGAGAGCAGAGCAAGGACTATTGACTGAAAAACTATGGATATAAGCACAAGTTCCATTGTGGAAAAGACTTATACTGCACTCACAATGTTAAGTATGTTTATATCTCCGCTGATACTGCCAGAACTTCTAAGTTTCTCCATCACTTTCTGTTTTTGTTACAAGTCATTGTAAAACTGGTATTTTAAGATATTACTCAAGTGTTTCATTTCTGAATATATTCCAGTGGCAAATCTTTGATATCAGGCAAGGAGGAGCAAATTACTGCAAATGCTAGAACCTGTACTGAAAACAAAAAATGCTGGAGATAACAGTGGGTCAGGAAAGAAAGAAAGCTAACTTGATGGCTCTTCATCACAGCTGACATGAAATGTGAAGTGGGCGGCATTTAATCAACAGTTTGGGGGTGGGAAGACAGAGTGCTAGGGAAGAAAGAATGCTGATAGTTCGGATTAAGTGCTGGACACAACTTTGCAGTTGCTCATTTTATGGCTCACCAGTACTAACCATCACTTCCTTCCCTTGAAGAATGGCCACTTTTACAGGAGATTTGTATTCCTCTCTGGAGACCACACTTTATGAAGGCAGTGAGAGTCCAAGAGAGGATGGAGAATATTTATCAGAATCACTCTATGGATGGGAGATTTTAATTACAACGTGCTGTAGAAGAACCTGAGGTATTCTATTTAAAGCAAAGGAGAATTGAAGGCTGATTTAATTAAATGTACACTCTATGGCTGTATAAGAGGTTAGAACATAGAACATAGAACAATACAGTGCAGAACAGGCCCTTTGGCCCTTGATGTTGCGCCGACCTGTGAACTATTCTGTGTTACGATCAAGCCCTCCACAATCACCTGATGAAGGAGCGTCGCTCCGAAAGCTAGTGTGCTTCCAATTAAACCTGTTGGACTATAACCTGGTGTTGAGTGATTTTTAACTTTGTACACCCCAGTTCAACACCAGCATCTCCAAATCATGACATATTCTCAGCTTGTCACCCTACACTATCCCAAAATCATCCATGTGCTCATCCAAGGATTGTTTAAATCTCCCTATGTGGCTGAGTTAACTACATCGGCATACCACGCCCATAACTGCCTCTGACATTTGTCTCAAATCTATCACCCCTCAATTTGTAGTTATGCCCCCTCATACAAGGTGATATCACCATCCTAGGAAAAAGACTTTCACTGTCTACCCTATCTAATCCTCTGATCATCTTGTATGTCTCTATCAAATCCCCTCTTAGCCTTCTTCTTGCCAAAGAGAACAGACCCAAGTCTCTTTCCTCATAAAACCTTCCCTCCAGACCAGGCAACATTCTCGTAAATCTCCTCTGCACCTTTTCCAATGCTTCCACATCCTTCCCGAAATATGGCGACCAGAACTGTACACAATATTCCAAGTGTGGCCGCACTAACATTTTGTATAGTTACAGATAAGATAGACAGAACTCAGTCAAGGGACCCAGCATCAGGAAGTAGGCTGCCCACTGAGAGCAACACCCACCCTCCCTCCCCCATAAATCATGGTGTTGTGACTCTCTCCCAACATCACCTGTGCTTATACCCATCAGTGATCCTAGGCCTTAAGTGATGTCAGAGGCAGTTTCTTTATTCAGAGAGTAGGGTAGGGGCATAGAACGCATTGCCTGCAACAATAGCAGACTCGCCAACTTTAAGGGCATTTAAATGGTCATTGTAAAAACATATGGATGAAAATGAAATAGTGTCAGATAGATGGGCTTCAAACTGGTTCCACAGGTCGGCGCAACATCGAGGGCCGAAGGGCCTGTAGTGCGCTGTAATTTTCTATGTTCTATGATCTTTTCCCAATTTAGGCGCCCCAGTTCCTGCCTAATAGCATTGTAATTCCTCTTCCCCCAATGAAATACTTTCCCATACCGTCTGCTCCTATCCCCTCCATGCATGTAGAAAAGGTCAGGGTGTTATGATCACTATCACAGAAATGCTGGCACCTGGCCTGGATCATTGCCAAACACCAAATCCTCCCCTCTGGTTGGCCTGTCTACATTTTGCATCATGAACCCTTCCTGGACACACCTGATAAAAACTGCTCCATCCAATCTATTTGAACTGAGGAGGTTCCAATAGTACAAGGGAAGTTAAAGTCACCCATGTCAACAACCCTGATTACTTCTGCTCATTTCCAAAATCTGCTTCCCAATCTGCTCCTCCGTGTCTCTGTTGTTATTGGGGGGCCTGTAGAAAACTCCCAATAAAGTGATTGCTCTTTTCTTCTCAGCCCAGCTCTGCAGGTTATCCATGTCCCTCAACAACCTGCAACATCCTTCAGCACTATCCACAACTCCACTGACCTTAGTGTCAGCCACAAATTTACTAACCCATTATTCCATACCTTCACCTAGGTCATTTATAAAAATGACAAACAACAGTGGTCCCAAAACAGATCCTTGCTATATATCACGACTAATTGAACTCCAGGACGAACATTTCCCATCAAACATCACTCTCTGACTTCTTTGAGCTATCTAATTTCTGATCCAAACCAGTAAATCACCCTCAATCCCATGCCTCCGTATTATGTGCAATATCCTACCGTGGGAAGCCTTATCAAACGCTTTACTGAAATCTATATACACTATATCAATGTCTTTAACCTCATCCACCTGTTTGGTCACCTTCTCAAAGAATTCAATAAGGTTTGTGAGGCACAACCTACCCGTCACAAAACTGTGTTGACTATCCCTACTCAACTTATTCCTCTCTAGATGATTATAAATCCTATCTCTTAGAGACCTTTTCCACACATTACACACAATCGAAGCAAGGCTCACTGGTCCATAATTACCAGGGTTGTCTCTCCTCCAATTCTTAAACAAGGGTATAACATTTGCTATCCTCCAGTCTTCTGGCACTATTCCTGTAGACACTGATGACATAAAGATCAAAGCCAAAGGCTCAGCAACCTTCTCCCTGGCCTCCCAGAGAATCCTATGATAAATTCAACTGGCCCAAGGGACTTATCTATTTTCACACTTTCCACAGTTGTTCTCTGGGAGATGCATGACAGAAATGTGCAGGCTATTTAGGAAGCACTTGCTGATAGTGCTGCATAGGTTTATCGCACTGAGACAAAGAAGGGATGGTAGGTTGAAAAAATCTTGCGTGACAAGGGATGTGGAACATCTAGTCAAGAGGAGGGAGGAAGCTTACTTAGGGTTGAGGAGGGTCTAGATTAGAGTGGTGCTGGAAAAGCACAGCAGGTCAGGCAGCATCTGAGGAGCCTGCTCTCAGATGCTGCCTGAACTGCTGTGCTTTTCCAGCACCACTCTAATCTAGACTCTGGTTTCCAACATCTGCAGTCATTGTTTTTACCTTAAGGTTGAGGAGGCAAGGATCAGACAGGGCTTTAAAGGATTACAAAGTAGCCAGGAAGGAACTGAAGGGTAGACTTAGAAGATCTAGAAGGGGGCATGAAAAAGCTTTAGGGGGTAGGATTAAGGAAAACCCCAAGGCATTCGACACTTATGTGAAGAACAAGAGGATGGCCAGAGTGAGGGTAGGCAAAAGTGAGGACTGCAGATGCTGGAAATCAGAGTCTAGATTAGAGTGGTACTGGAAAAGCACAGCAGGTCAGGCAGCATCTGAGGAGCCTGCTCTCAGATGCTGCCTGAACTGCTGTGCTTTTCCAGCACCACTCTAATCTGGAGACTGAGGGTATGGCCAATCAGAGATAATGAAAAGAACTTGTGTCTGGAGTAAGAAGAGGTGGAGAATGTCCTTGATGAATGTCCTTCGCTTCAGTACTCACTACTGAGAGGGACCCTGACGTTCCGGAGGTCAGCATGAAACGGACTGATATGCTCGAATAGTTAGATATTAAGAAGGAGGATGTACTGAAAACTTTGAAAAACATAAAAATCCCCTGCGCCAGATGGGATATACCCAAGGTTTCTATGGGAAACGAGGGATGAGGGCCTTTGGTGATGATCTTTGCGTCCTCACTGTCCATTGGAGTAGTGTCTGATGAGTGGACGGTGGCAAATATTAGTCCCTAGTTCAAGAAAGGGAATGGGGATAATCCATGGAATTACAGACCAGTCACTCTTACATCAGTGGTGGGCAAAATACTGGAGAGGATTCAGAGAGACAGGATTTATGATTACTTGGAAATCAATAGCTTGATTAGAGAGAGCCAGCATGGCAGTTCATGCCTCACTAACCTTATTGAATTCTTTGAGGATATGACAAAACATATTGATGAAAGTAAAGCAGTGGGTGTGGTGTGAATGGATTTTAGCAAGGCACTTGATAAGGTTCCACGTAGGAAACTCATTCAGAAAGTAAGGAGGCATGGGATTCAGGGAAATCTGGTTGTCTAGATACAGAATTGGCTGGCCCATAGAAAATAGAGGATGATAGTCGATGGAAAGTATTCAGCCTGGAGCTCAGTGACCAGTGGTGCTCCGCAGGGATCGGTTTTGGGACTTCTGCTCTTTGTGATTTTTATAAATAAATTGGATGAGGAAAAGGGAGGGTGGGTTAGTAAGTTTGCCAATGACACGAAGGTTGGTGGAGTTGTGGATAGTGTGGAGGGCGCTTGTAGGTTGCAACGGGACATTGACAGGATGCAGAACTGGGTTGAAAAGGGACAGATGGAGTTCAATCTTGAAAAGTGTGAAGTGATTAGTTTTGGAAGGTCTAATTTGAATGCAGAATACAAGGTTGAAGGCAGGGATCCTTGCAGTGTAGAGGAACAGAGGGATCTTGGAGTCCATGTCCATACCTCCCTCAAAGTTGGCACCCAAATTGATAGGGTTGTTAAGAAGGCGTATAGTGTGTTGGTTTTCATTAGCAGGGGAATTGAGTTCAAGATCCTCAAGGTTATGCAGCTCTGTGAAGCCCTGATTAGACCACACTTGTGTTCAGTTCTGGTTGCCTCATTATAGGAAACATGTGGAAGCTTTACAGACAGTGCAGAGGAGATTCACCAGGATACTGCCTGGACAGGACGGCATGTCTTATGAAGAGAGGTTGAGGGAGCTAGGGCTTTTCTCATTGGAGTGAAGGATGAGAAGTGACTTGATAGAGGTGACAAGATAACGAGGGGCTTGGATAGAGTGGATAGCCAGAGACTTTTCCCATGGTGGAAATGTCTATCACGAGGGGACATAATTTTAAAGTGATTGGAGGAAGGTTTAGGGGAAATGTCAGAAGTAGGTTCTTTATACAGAGAGTGGTGGGTGTGTGGAATGCACTGACAGCGGTGGTAGTAGAATCAGATACATTGGGGATATTTAAGCAACTCTTGGATAGGCACATGGAAGATAATACAATGAAGGTATGTAGGATCGTCTGATCTTAGAGTAGGATAAAAGGACAGCAAAACAGCAAGGGCAGAAGGGCCTGTACTGTTCTATGTTGCATTTTTAACCATGCTATCAAATGCCAGATCAAACGAGGAGGAATAACCAGAGATAAATAAAAATAATAACTGAAAGTGCTGGAGAGGCATGTCTGGCAGCACCTGTACAGACAATAAAACAGGAAAAAACCTCTTCATAAAATTTGCCAGATCTGCTAAATTTCTGATATTATTTCAGGTTTACAACATCTGCGGTATTTTTCTTTTATTTGAGGGGTAAACAAACAACTGGTTAAAATGGTTGGCTTCACATCAATCTCACAGCTGTTGGGACTTCTGAATGGAAGAGTAAAATGTAATCAGTTGTTAAGATCAAGGGTGTCTGTGTTTCTCTGCAGAAAACGAAGCACCATTTTTAAGTGCAGTAAATACTAGAGTCTTTTATGAAAGACTTAATAACAGAAAACTTGGAAAGCATTAACAGGATTTCTAAAGACAACATGAGTTTACGAAAGACAATCAGTGGATATGGTGTATTTGGATTTTCAGATGACTTTTGATAAGATCCATCACAAGAAGTTAGTGGGCAATATTAACAGACAATGGGGGTAATATATTGGCATTGATTGAGAATTGGTTGACAGTTAGGAAACAGAGTGTGTGAATAAATAGCTCTTTTTTCAGATTGTAGGCAGTGACCATAGGTTTGCAAGGCCGGGTATTTAGGCTACAGCTATTCACCCGTATATATAAAGGACCTTGTCTTGGAAACTGAATGCAGCATGCTGATGATACAAAACTGGGTGGGATTGTGGTTTGTGAAGAGAATGCATGGAGACTTGAAAACATATTGAGGTTGTACAGAACATTGGTGAGGCCTCTTCGAGAATATGGTGTTCAGTTCTGGTCGCCCTGTTATAGAAAGGATATGATTAAGCAGGGAGGGATCAGAAGAGATTTAACAGGATGTTACAGTATGGAAGGTTTGAGTTATAAAGAAAGGTTGGGTTTTTTTTCACTAGAGTGTAGAGGTTGAGAAGCGACATGAGAGAAGTTTATAAAATAATGAGGGCTACAGATAGGATTAATGGTAGCAGTCTTTTCCCTAGGATGGGGGAATTTCAAGACTAGAGGGCACATTTTTAGGGTAAGAGGAGAAAGATTTAAAAAGACATGAGGGGCAATGGTTTTACACAGAGGGTAGTTCGTGTATGGAATGAATTTCCTGAGGAAGTGGTGGAAGTGGATGCAATTACATTGTTTAAAAGACATTTGGATAAATACAAGAACAGGAAAGGTTTGGAGGGAGGCAGGTGGGACTACTTAGGTTTGGGATTATGTTCAGTAAGGACTGGTTGGACCAAAGGGTCTGTTTCCGTGCTGTGACTCTCTGACTTTATGATTTAGTCAAGTTGATTGAATGGGCTAGCACATGGCACAATCACTACAAAATGGATAAATGTGAAGTTATCCAAATTAGTGTGAAGGAACAGAAAGGGAGACTATGATTTAAATGGTGGTCTGTTGGGAAGTGTGGATGTGTAAAGGGATCTGGGAATCCTAATAGATCAGTCAGTGAAAGTAGACAGGCAATTTCAGCAAGCAATTAGGAGGCACATGATACAATGCCCTCCAGTGCAGAAGGATTGGAATTGAGAAATAGTGATGTCTTCCTGCAGTTATACAGGGTCTTGGTGAGAGCACACCTGGAGCACTGCATGCAGGTTCAGCCTCTCTACCTAAGGAAGGATAGACCACCCATAGAGGGTCTGCAGTGGGGGGGAGGTCCCTGGACTGATACTGGGGATGGTAGGACTCTCCCATGAGAGAGATTGGTTCAACTGGGCCTGTATTCACTGGAGTTTAGAAGGATGAGTGGGATATGATTGAATGTCTAAAATTCAGCAGGGCTGGACAGACTAGATGCAGGGTGAATGTTTCCCTGCATGGGGAGTCCAGAACCAGGATACAGGGTAAGCCATTTAAAACTAGGAGGAGGAAACATTTCTTCACTTAGAGGCTAGACAATACTACCACAGAAGGCTTTGAAGATCATGTCACCAAATATATTCAAGAAAACAATCAATAATTTTTAGATATATATGGGATATGAATAGAAACAGAATATGGTGTTGAGATAAAGAATCATGGGCAAATGGTGGCATAGTGGTCATGTCACTGGACTGGTAATCCAGAGCCTCAGGCTAATGTTTGAAGGGCATGGATTTGAATCCCATCATGGCTGTTGGTGAAATTTGAATTAAATTTTAAAAGTGGAATAAAAAGCTTGTCTCATGGTGACCATGTAACCACTGTCAGTTGTTGTAAAAATCCATGTTGTTCACTAATGTTCTTTAGGCAATAAAATCTGCCATCCTTCCTTGGTCTGGTCAACATGTAACTCCAAACCCACAGTAATTGGGAACGGGTAGTAAATGTCAGTGATGCCCATATCCCATGCGCTAATTTTTAAAAATGATGATCTTGAATTGTGGAGTTCACTGGAAAGACTGCACGGTCTGCTCCTGCTCCTATTTTCTATGCTTCTATCTTTATTTAGAACTCATGAAATAATTTTTAAAAACAAGTGGGCCAATGGAAGGTTCAACATAACTTTTGTAATATCTCTATGTCAATAAAATGCTCAGTCTGAAAATGCATTGCAAACATTATGAATACCAAACTGTTAACAGTAATTATAATCACGACTATTAAAACACACCACCAACCTTCATTCAATGAGAATGCAGGGGGAACAAGCCAGACGCAGCACCAAGCTCATGTAAATATACAGAGTCATAGAGTCATAGAGACGTACAGAATGGAAACAGACTCTTTGGTCCAACCCGTCCATGCCAACCAGATGTCCCAACCCAATCTAGTCCCACCTGCCAGCATCAGCCCATATCCCTCCAAACCCTTCCTATTCATATACCCATCCAAATGCCTCTTAAATGTTGCAATTGTACCAGCCTCCACCACTT
>NC_057712.1:137406830-137416391 GCF_004010195.1 Chiloscyllium plagiosum
GGCTTCCCATTTTCCAGCCGTCCCTTTATCTGCGAACATCTGCCCCCAATCAGCTTTTGAAAGTTCTTGCCTAATACCATTCAAAATTGCCTTTCTCCAATTTAGAACTTCAACTTTTAGATCTGGTCTATCCTTTTCCATCATTATTTTAAATCTAATAGAATTATGGGCGCTGGCCCCAAAGAGCTCCCCCACTGACACCTTAGTCACCTACTCTACCTTATTTCCCAAGAGTAGATCAAGTTTTGCACCTTCTCTACTGAATCAGAAAATTATCTTGTACGCACTTAACAAATATGAGGATACTTTGAAGTCACAATACAACACAATTGTCGAAGACACATTTGATAGAGTTAAAAAAATCCCACAACCAACAGTTCAGATCAAAGCTTTGCAGTCCTGCCATATAATACCACAACTATAGAGACAGGTGCCCTATGATGATCTCAATGATGGAGGAAGCCAAGATAACAGTGGAAAAGACAAAGCTGATAACTTGCAACCATCCTCAGCTAGAATTGTCCAGTTGATGATCCATCTCAAAATCCTCCTGGGGAACCAAATATCAAACATGTCAATCTTTACCTGATTTAACTCACCCCTTATTATACCAAGAATTGGTGGAGCCACTCCATGCTATAAAGACTATGAACCTTAGCAAAATTCCAGCAGAAGTACTGAAAACTTGTGCTCCAAACTTAGCTATACTCCTAACAAAGCAACTCCAGAACATCTACAACTTCGGAATTTATCCATTTGTCCTGTTCCTCAAATATCTTCAGCTGCTTTATCAATGACATTCCCTCCATCATAAGGTCAGAAGTGGGGATATTCACTGACTGCATATTTTTAGCACCATTTGTGACTCCTCAGAATCTGAAGCAGTCCATGTTCAAATGCAACAGGACTTGTATTCAGACAAAAGTGAGGACTGCAGAGAGCCACCGAGGTAAAATGAAAACATGAATGATTCATTCTGTGGTAAAATGGATCTATCAGATGAAAGCAGGGCGATGGTGGTATAGTGGTGAACATAGCTGCCTTCCAAACAGATAACCTGGTTTCAATTCCCAGCCATTGCAGTGTTGTCATTTCTAAACTGACTTTAAAAGGAAAGTCACCGAGGTAAAACAAGAACATGAATGATTCATTCTGTGGTAAAATGGATCTAGCCTTGGGCTGAAAAGTGGCTGTAACATTTGATTTGATTTAATGTAGTCACGTGTACGTAAGTACAGTGAAAAGCTTGGTTTGCGAGCAGTACAGGCAGATCATAGGATACTTAGACAGATTGAGGCATACAGATTACACTGCATAGGAGGTCCGCAAAGCAAGATCAACATTATTTGAAGTTAGATGCCAATCTATGATCCTCTCCAATAAAAAGCAATCTAACCATCATCCCTAGACATTCAATGGCATTACCATCACTGAGTTCCCCACTATCAACATCTAGAGAGTTACCATTGAACATCCGCACTCTGACCTTATGATGGAGGGAATGTCATTGATAAAGCAGCTGAAGATGATTGAGGAACAGGGTAAATGGATAAATACAAGATTTGTAGATGTTCTGGAAGTGCATAAGTAGAGGTATAACTAAGTCTTGGAGCACAAGTATTCAGTACATCTGCTGGCATTACCATTGCTGAAACTCCCACTATCAATATCCTGGGAGCTACCACTGGCCAGCCATAAGTAGTGTCCATACAAGCAGGTCTGAAGCTAGGAATATTTCAATGAGTAACTCACCTCCTGACTCTCTAAATCCTGTCCATCATCTACATGACACAAGTCAGGAATGTGGAAGATGGAATACTCCCCAGTTATCTGGATGCAGCTTAACACCATTCAGGACAAAGAATCCAGCTTAATTGGCTCCACATCTACAAGCATTCTCTCCCTCCACCACCGATGCTCAGTAGCAGCAGGATGTACTATTATATGATGCACTCCAGAAATTCACCAAACTCTTTAGAAAGCACTTTCCCAACCCACAGTCACCTCCATCCAGAAGGAGAAGAGCAGCAGATATATGGGAATTTGCATGAAGATTTATAAGGGACCAGATGGGCAACTTCTTCACAAAGAGGGTGGTTCGTATGTGGACTTTGTTTCCACAAGAACTGTACAGTGGTCATACTTATTGATACTATCATGAGTCTGCAGCTAGCAGATTGGTGTGGATGAGGTCAAGTTTGTTTCTCCCCTTTTAGAAGCTATTTCATTGTTTGCCTGAACATTTTGATTCTGTTAAGATTGCCATGAGATTGCATCAGTTTGCTGCCTGCTCTCTACATCCCTTGCTTCCCTGGGAAACTGAACTAAATCTGAAAAAAGCTGAAGGATTGAACATTCACAACCCTCTATGGTTGAGAATTCAAAAGAGTCACAACGCTTAGATAGAAGAAACCTCTCCTGACTTCATTACAGCCTTGGTTCAAACATAAACAAATTTTCTGGATGTAGGTTTGCTCACTGAGCTGGAAGGTTCATTTCCAGACATTTCGTCACCATACGACATCAGTGGTGGGTCAATTGCTAGAGCTGATTCTGAAAGATAGGATTTACGTGCACTTGGAGAGGCTTGGAATGACTAGGGATAGTCAGCATGGTTTTGTGCGAGGGAAATCATGAGTCACAAACTTGATTGAGTTCTTTGAGGAAGTAACCACAAGATTGATTAGGGCAGAACAGTAGGCATTGTTTGTTTGGATTTCAGTAAAGCCTTTGACAAGATTCCACATGGTAAACTAATTAGTAAAGCTCGATCACGAGATTCAGGAATCACTCATATTAGCCATTTTCCAGTCATCTATGATACTCCCTGATTCCAGTGATTCCTGGAAGATCACCACCAATGCCTCCACAATCTCCTCCCTTATCTTTTTCAGAGCTCTGGCATGTCGTTCAACTGGTCGGGGTGATTTATCCATCTTCAGACCTTTCAGCTTCCCCAATACCTTCTACTTAGCGATGGCGACTACACTCACCTCTGTTCCTTCACTCCCTTCTTCTATGCTGCTGGTGTCTTCCACAGTGAAAACTAATGCAAGGTACCTATTCAGTTCCTCTGCCATTTCTTTGTTCCCCATTACTGCATCTCCAGCCTCATTTTTCCAGCGGTCCAATGTCCTCTCTTGCCTCTCTCTTATCTTTTAGATATATAAAAAAAACCTCTTATCAGCTTATTTTACATTATTATTTACCTTATTCTCAAATTTCATATTCTTTTTGTGTTTTTTAGTTATTCTCTGCTGGTTTTTAAAGGCTTCCTAATCCTCCAGTTTTTCACTAATTGAGATGGCACAGTGGTTCAGTGGTTTGCACTGATGCTTCACAGTGCCAGAGACCTGGGTTGAATTTTAGCCTGCGGCAACTGTCTGTATGGAATTTGCACGTTCTCTTCGTGTTTATGTGGGTTTCTGCTGGGTGCTCTGGTTTCCTCCCACAATTTAAAGGTGTGCAGGTTTGATGGATTTGCCATGCTAAATTGCTCATAGTGGCCAGGGATGTGTAGGCTAGGTCGATTAGCTATGAGAAATGCCGGTTTATAGGAATAGAGGGATGTGTCTGGGTGGAATGCTCTTCAGAGGGTTGGTGTGGACTTAATAGGCTAAATAGCCTGCTTCCACACTGTAGGGATTGTAACCTTTACCGCGTTGTATGCTTTTTAATTTGCTTTCATGCTGTCCGTGACTTTCCTTGTTAGCCATGGTTGCCTCTTCATCCCTTCAGTCTGCTTTTTCTTCCTTGGGATAAATTTCGGCTGTGCTTTCCAATTATCCCAAGAAACTCCTGTCATTTTCCTCGCTAGGCACACCTTCCAATTAACTCTAACCAGCTCCTCCCTCATGTCTTTGTAGTTACCTTTATTCAGTGGTAACAGAGTTACATCTGATTCCAGCTTCTTCTCAAACTGCAAGCTGAATTCTATCATATTATGGTCACTGCTCCTAAAGGTTCCTTCACTTTAAGCTCTCTAATCACATCTACTTCAGTACACATCACTAAATCCAGTAATGCCTGTTCCTAGTAGCCCTACCACAAGCTGCTCCAAAAACTTACTTTGTAGACTTTCCATGAATTTCTTGACTTGGGATCCGCTACCAACCTGAACCTATCATTCTTTATCCTTTTACAAGTAGGAATAGTTTCTTCCTATGTCCAGGAACAGGGTTAGAGTTAGGGTACAGTTGCAGTAATATTTCCCTACTCTTAAACTTCAACCTGCTTGAAATAAGGGGCAACATTCCATTAGTCCGTTCTGAAGAAGACCCAAACCATTAACTCTGATTTCCCTCCACAGCTGCTGCCAGACCTACTCAGTATCTCCAGCAATTTCTGTTTTTGTTTTTTGTTTCTTATTTCCAGCATCCACAGTTCTTCCAGTTCTGAAGAAAGGTCACTGGACCTAAAATGTTAACTCTGATTTCTCTCCACAGAGGCTGACAGACATGCTTGATGTTTTCTAGCAATTTCTGTTTCTATTTTTGATTCAATTAGCCTTCCTGATTACCTGCTGCACCTGTGCACCAGCTTTCTCTCTTCCACCTCTGCAATCAGGCAGAAGATACAAATATTTGAAAATATGTGCCAATGTTGAAAAATGTGGTGCTGGAAAAACACAGCAGGCCAGGCAGCATCCGAGGAGCAGGAGAATCGACGTTTCGGGCATAAGCCCTTCTTCAGGAATGAGGCTGGTGTGCCAAGCGGGCTGAGATAAAAGGGAATTTGGGGGAGGGGCACTGGGAATACGATAAGTGGAAGGAAGTGAGGGTGAGGGTGATAGGCCGGAGAGGGGGTGGGGGTGGAGAGGTTGGGAAGAAGATTGCAGGTCAAGAGGGCGGTGCTGAATCCGGGGGTTGGGACTGAGATAAGGTGGGGGGAGGGGAAATGAGGAAGCTGGAGAAATCTACATTCATCCCGTGTGGTTGAAGGGTTCCGAGGCGGAAGATGAGGTGCTCTTCCTCCAGGGGTCGTGTGGCCAGGGTCTGGCGATGGAGGAGGCCAAGGACCTGCATGTCATTGGCGGAGTGGGAGGGGGAGCTAAAGTGTTCAGCCATGGGGCAGTTGAGTTGGTTGGTGCGGGTGTCCCAGAGGTGTTCCCTGAAACGTTCCGCAAGTAGGTGGCTTGTCTCCCCATTTTAAGAACAGCAAAGGTCCTTTGCAGGTCTTTTTAAGAACAGTAACGATCCTTCAAGAACAGTATCTTTCCCATTTTTATCAGATTTATAGAGTCATAGAGATGTACATCACGTAAACAGACTCTTTGGTCCAACTAGTCCATGCAGACCAGATATCCTAAACTAATTTAGTCCCATTACCATGCTCCGAGGAAAACACCCAATGCTCTGACTAACAAAGGAAAGCATTCTAAACGCCTTCTTCACCATCGTTATGAAGGGAGTTAATGTTTCTCTGCACCTTCTCTGTAGCTGTAACACTATATTCCGCATTCTCTTGTATTACCCTGACATTCTTATGTAAGGTATAATTTGTCTGAATAGCATGCAAAACAAGACTTTTCAGTGTATCGCGGTACATGTGACAATAATAAATCAAATAGAATCAAATCAAACTTTACGCAAGTACCCCTAAATCCCTTTGCTTTGCAGCTTTCTGTAGCTTTTCTCAAATTAAATAATAATCTGCTCTTTTGTTCTCCTTTCCAAAATGAACAGCTTCACATTTTCCTATATTATACTCCATTTTCAAATCTTATGCTTACTTAACCCATCAATATCTCCCAGTATATCCCTCCCACAACTCTCACACATATAATTGTGTCATTGGCAAATTTCTTCAAATCATTAATATATATTGTAAACAGCTGCAGTCCCAACATTGGTCCCTGTTCTTCTGGGCAAAGTGTATCACCTCATAATACTTTGTGCTGAACCTCATCTGTCACCTATCTGCCCACTTCACCAACTTGTTTATGTCCTATTGGACTTCCACACTGTGCTACCCACATTTAACAATTTTTCCAAGTTTAGAGTCTTCTGAAAACTTTGAAATTGTGCCATGCAGACCAAGATCTAGAGCGTTAGTATTTATCAGGTAAGGCAAAGGTCCAAATACTGACCCCTTGGGAAAGTGAGGACTGGAGATGCTGGAGATCAGAGTCAAAACGTGTGGTGCTGGAAAAGCACAGCTGGTCAGGCAGCATCTGAGGAGCAGGAGAGCCAATGTTTCAAGCATAAGATCTTCATCATTTCTTTTGACCCCTGGGGAACTCCACTACAAACCTTCTTCCAGCCTGAAAAATATCCACTGCTCATTATCTCTGTTTCCTATTGCTCAGCCAATTTTGTCCCTTTTATTACCATGATCTTTAGCTTTCCTCACAAGTCTGTTATGTAGCATTGTATCAAACATCTTCTAGAAATCTGTACAGTAATCAACAGCATTACCCTTTTCATGTCTACCTGTTACCTATGCAAAAACCTCCAGCAAGTTAATTAAACATGATTTCTCCTTTCGAAATTCAAGCTGATTCTTCCTAATCAATCTATTTTTTTCCACGCAATTACTAATTGTATTCTGAGTATTTGTTTCTAGAAGCTTCTCCATCTGCTCCACCAGGGGATTCCCATCACCCAGCACCCAAAGCTGGGAGCTCATTTAGGACAATAAAACTCTGTGACAAGCGTGATTTTGTCTACTTCAGATATTTAGGTATTATCTTCCAGTTTCCAATTTATTAACGGTATACAGAATATTACTGGTGAAACTACCACTTATCACTCATTCAAAATGCCCTTGGAAACATGGGAGTGAGCCACTTCAACGAGACCATTTATTGAGCTATTTAAGAGGGACATTAAAGTTAATCTAACAATTAACCACAGTCCACAAGGACCTTCTCCAGTAATGATTGTAATGAAGTCAAACAAGTGGACCTCATACAATGAGTTCCCTGACTTGGGCTGTTAATCTGGCCCAATCAGGTAGTTCTGGATGACAAATAAAAAGAGGAGTATGTTTGTCACTGGCCACCCGGGTGTTTTCCTGTCTTCCTGGTGGTGGAAATTGAATAAAGATTCGTGCACTTTGTGTCTTTCACTGTGTCTCACACCTGCACACACACACCATGGGTGCTGGGGGATAAAATAAGCACTACTGCACTTAGGTGGTAGTAGAAAGGAAAAAAATAAATAAATAAACACGATTGTTCCCCCTCACTGTTTTGATCACACAGCACTGCCCTTTTGATGTGAAGGGCAGTGTTTGTCACTGGCCACCCGGGTGTTAAAGAAAAATAAGAGAAAAAAAAGAGATAGAGAAAAAAAAATTTAAAAAAAATAAAAAGAGGAGTACTCTGTTTGTTGATAAATTGACTCTGTCTTGTTGCATTTATCATTTGAAGTTTGTCCTATTTCCCTGCGAACTAGTTGAACAGTAAGGTTTGAGGTCTGGCTTTGCTGCTCCGCTCCCTTGTAAATTGCTGTTCCTCTGTATACAGCTGTTAATGTTAATTGTTTTGTAAACTGTACAGTTTAATAAAATTAAAAAGGGTATCAGACATCCTGTTAACTCTGAGAGTTGGACCAGTGTCAGGGAATTGCTGTGTGTAAGTAAAGGGTGATGTGGTGATGGGATACTGGCCTCTGTGGGGTTATTTGAATGGTGAGGAGAGTAAAACATGTTCCTGAGAAAACTCATTGCAACAGGTATTTTTGAGATAAGGTAAGTATTTCTGGCATCATGCCATTATTTGGGATGTTTGACATGTTTGATCCTGCTATTGAAGCTGGGTCAGTATGTGGAAATAATTTGTTTTTTTTTCCCCAGGCAAATTACATTAGGGCAGATGAAAATCAAGGGATGGAGTGGTGGATTGTTACAGAAAGTCCATACACTATAACCTGGTCTCCAACTTGGCACCTTTTGTATTACCATTCCCTCTGTGACTCCCTTGTTAGGTGCATGCTCTCTCACCAACCCACCCTCCACTCCCAGCACCTTCCCTTGCCACCACAAGAGGTGTAAAACCTGCAGCCACACCTCCCCCCCCCGCACCTTACCTCCATCCAAGGCTTCAAAGGATCCTTCCACGCCCGACAGAGATTTTCCTGCACCTCCACATGTCATCTACTGTGTCTGTTGCTCTCGATGTGGTCTCCTCTATATTGGGGAGACAGGATGCCAACTTGTGGAACGTTTCAGAGAAAATCTCTGGGACACATGCACTAAACAACCTCACTGTCCCATGGCTGAACATTTCAACTTCCCCCTCCCACTCCACCAAGGACATGCAAGTCCTGGGCCTCCTCCATTGCCAAACCTTAATCACCTGATGCTTGGGGGAAAAACACCTTATCTTCTGCCTTGGATCCCTCCAGATGGGATCAATGTCGATTTCACTAGTTTCCTCATCTCCTCTCCCCCTACCTTATCTCGGATCCAACACGGCACCGCCCTCTTGAACTGTCGTACCTGTCCATCTTCCTTCCCACCTATCTGCTCCACCCTCTCCTCCGACCTATCGCTATTCTGATGAAGTTTATGCTCGAAATGTCGACTCTCCTACTTCTCAGATGATGCCTGACTGACTGCTTTTCCAGCACCACACGTTTTGACACTGAGCAGAGAAGTCATATTGCAGCTGTACAGGATATCGGTTAGGATACTTTTGGAATACTGTGTTCAATCCTGGTCTCTCCGCTAGAGTAAAGATGTTATTTTTTTATAACATATTTTTATTAAGAAAAATAGATTTTTAAATATTACAACAAATACAAACAATGCAATTCAAAACAGTACAAAAATAGTACAAAACTAAACCCAAATAATAAAAAAATTCCCCAACCCACCCTCCTAAACGAATGTATAAACATATATAGAGAAGTATAAATTAAAAAAAAACCTAAACTAGCTATTTAACTAACTAAATAAATACCTATCAACAAACAAATAAATAGTAATAACTCAGCCCAGCCAAACACAGTTCCTCCTCCCTGCATATTGGACTCATGAAACACAATTGTTACGGCTATATAAAAGCCCTTGTTAGTGTGGTAGATAAATCTGGGTCCAGGTATTTCAAAAAGGGTTGCCATGTCTTGTAAAAATTCTCAGTTTATGGTGTACCATATTTGTAAGAAAATCCAGGGGAATATGCTCCATAACAATCTTCCGCCAACCCGACAGGCCTGGGGGGTTTTCTGATATCCCACCTAGCAAGATATTCTTCCTTGCACAGAATGTAAGAATATTGAAAAGCTTTGCCTTATGCGAGTCTGCAGGAAATACAATGGGTTGGCCCAAAAGGAGCGAAATAGGATCCTTCTCCACCCCTACACCTAAAATCCTCTCCACTGCACCCACCACAGCGCTCCAATATGTTTGAAGCCTGTCACAAGACCAAAGACAATGGGTAAGAGTACCCGTACAGACCTTGCACTTGGGGCATGCTGAAGATACCCCTGGTTTAAATTTTGACAAACGGTCTGGGGCTAAGTGGACCCTGTGGAGAACCTTCAACTGTAAAGCATGGGTCCTATTGCAAATTGATATCTTCCTTACATTCTCCCAAATATCCTCCCATGTCTCTGA
>NC_057712.1:137417905-137434251 GCF_004010195.1 Chiloscyllium plagiosum
CCAAACGCGTGAATGCATTGTATCAGGCAAGGCACTGAGACTGCTGGATTTGTCAAGAAAATTAGAACGTCATCTGCATACAGCGAGATCTTATGTAATTTTGACCCCACTCCTGGAGCTGATATATTGAGATCCCAACGAATGGCCTCTGCCAACGCTTCAATCACCAACGTAAAAAGTAATGGTGAAAGGGGACAGCCCTGCCGGCTGCCCCTAAAAATATTAAAATTGCTTGATCGTACCCCGTTGGTAATGACCGCAGCGAGAGGCACACTGTAGAGAACCTTTACCCATCTTATGAAAACTTCGCCCAGACCAAACCGCTCTCGAGTATAGAAAAGGTACGGCCATTCAATTCGGTCAAATGCCTTCTCTGCATCTAAAGAAATCACCAATCCCTGTATTGACTGCTGTTGGCATGCTTGAATTACGTTAAGCAGCCTCCTAACGTTATTGGAGGATCTGCGACCCTTTATGAAGCCCGTCTGATCCTCTTTAATAATAGAGGGTAACACAGTCTCCAGCCTTAACGCAAGAGCCTTAGAGAGGATCTTAAAGTCCATATTTAACAGCGAGATGGGCCTGTATGAAGCACAGTCTTCCGGATCCTTCCCTTTTTTAAGGATAAATGAAATATTGGCCTCTCTGAGATGGTGGGAGACAAACATGACTGTATGAATAATTAAACATATTCAGCATCGGGCCTGACAGTATACTTATAAATTTCTTATAGAATTCACTGGGAAGTCCATCAGGACCGGGCGCCTTTCCATTCTGAAGCTGCCTCACAGCTTCCTGCACTTCTTGCTCTGATAGTGGGACATTGAGAAAGGACTGTTGTTCGGGAGTCATACCCGGGAGCTTCAGTTCTTTAAAAAAGGATTCCATTTTGGCCTGCCCCTCCTCACAATTCTCAGACTGATATAACTTAGAGTAGAATCTCTGGAACGCCACATTAATCTTTTTAGAATCACATTAGGTTCCCAGACCCTTCTCTAATCGCTGTAATGGTTTGTGGGGCACTCCTCTTTCTGGCAAGGTATGCTAAGTATTTGCCTGGCTTGTCACCATGCTCATATAACCTTTGCTTTGCAAAAGCCAGCTCCTTTGCCATCTGCGTGAGCACGGAATTTAGTGCAGACCACAGTGCCGTAATCCTCTGTAGTTTGACCAACGAGGGTCTGTCAAAATAGGCCTTCTCGGCTGCCTTCAACCGTGCTTCAAGGAGACGTTGTTGCTCACCCTTTTGGCGCTTCCTACTTGTGGAATATGAAATAACCAACCCTCTGGCATAAGCTTTGGCAGTTTCCCAGAGAACAGATGAGCTATCAACCGAGCCTACGCTGATGTCTAGGAATGCCTGAAATTCCCTAGAGAAATACTCCACAAACTTGCTGTCCATGTGAATAGAGGGGTCCATTCGCCAGTACCTTGAATCCACTGTAACATCCTTAATTTTAACCATGAGGTACACTGATCAGAGATGGCAATATTACCAATCGTACAGGATGCCACCAGATCCAGGGTTACCGCAGGGGTCAGAAAAAAATCAATCCTCATGTGACATCTGTGCGGATTGGAGAAAAACGTGAAATCCCTACCTGTAGGGTGGAGACACCTCCAGATGTCCACCAATCCTAATTCCCCACACAACCCAATAACTATTTAGTTTGTGCAGAGGGTATCGAGGGACCTTTAGGCAACCTGTCTACTGTGGGGTCCATGAGGCAGTTAAAATCTCCCCCTATAATGATGTGCTGAGACTTGAGACTTATCAGTTCAGAAAAAGCATCTACCAAGAATTTAAGAGGATGAGCTGGGGGACAATAAACATTTAAAATGCCATATTCTTCCCCATTTATCAAGGCTTTAAGAATTACAAACCTCCTGTATGTGTCTTTAACACATTCTAACAATTTAAATGAGAGATTTTTCCTTATCAATATAGCCACTCCCCTACTTCTGGTATTAAATGATGAAAAATAAACTCGATCAAAGCCATTCTGCTGTAATTTCAGATGCTCCTTGTCATCCAAATGTGTCTCCTGTAACAAATAAATATCCACCTTCTCCTTTCTAAGACTCAAGAGTATCTTCTTCCTCTTAATTGGTGAGTGTTATGTATCGTCCTGATGAAGGGCTTTTGCCCGAAATGTCGATTTTCCTGCTCCTCGGATGCTGCCTGACCTGCTGTGCTTTTCCAGCACCACACTCTCAACTGTTATGTCTGGTCTTCAGGTGTGGATGCAGACACAGATGCGTTGGTTGGGCATCCCCAGAGTGTCAACAAGGACAAAAATTACTGCCAGTAGCTACCCCATATTTGCAGGAATAGGGAGGAAGTGAGGATTGCAGTTGCTGGAGATCAGAAACAAAATGTGTGGTGCTGGAAAAGCACAGCCAGTCAGGCAGCATCTAAGGAGCAGGAGAATCGACGTTTTGAGCATAAGCTCTTCACCAGGAATTTCTGATGAAAAGCTTATGCTCTAAACATTGACTCTCCTGATCCTCGGATGCTGCTTGATCAGCTGTGCTTTTCCAGCATCATACTTTTTGACATCAGCAGGAATAGCCAGGTAAACCCTGGTCTTGGTTACATGTTGAGTATGAGCTCAATGTACTTAGTCATTGTCGAGGCCAACTCAAAGTAATTGAAAATGCATATAGTTCATTCATCAAACACAGGGACACCAATAGAAAAGCTACAGGCATCTTTTGCAATACACCGACTCCTGGAAGAGTTGGTTACAAATAATGGGCCATTGTTTACCAGCAGGGAATTTGAGTATATCCTAAAGTCAAAAGGGATTCAACATATCAGGACAGCTCCATACCACCTATCATCTAATGGCCTGGCAGGAAGAGCAGTCCAAAGTTTGAAGGCAGGCTTGAAGGAACAGCCTTTAGCTTCACCAGATACCAGACTGTCCCAGTTCCTATTTGATTACTGGACCACCCCTCATGCAACTACAGGAATAGTTCCAGCAGAATTACTAATGGGGAGAAGATTCTATACCAGGCTAAATCTAATTTTTCTGGATCTAGGGGAGAGTTAAGTGGCATCAGGGATGCCAGTGCCGGACACCAGACTCAGCCAAGCGAGAAAGACCTTTTATATCGGGTATGAATTTTGGCGTAGGAACCACAGGAATAGCCCTGCATGGGTGAGAGATTTGATCGATGCAAAGTCAGGTCCAGTGACATGTAAAGTTCATGTAGGAGTGACCGTCCTGAACATGTACCATATGAAAGCTAAGAACCCTCAAACTCTGCAGGACCAAATGTGTCCTGCTCCTCAGAACAGTCAGAACCTGTGGGTTCTCCCTCTGTCAAGTGTTGAAAAGATCTTGCCGCTGAAAAGAGACAGTGAATTTCTCCCATATCTGATACAGAACCAGAGGAACCTGACCCATTGCTAAAACACCTCAGGAAGTGATACAAAAAAAAACAACCTCTGTCCTCGGACTCAGAAGTAAAGTGATGTAATATTTGTAATAAGGTTGGCCAGGTGGACCTCATAGAATATGAGTTCTCTGATTTGGCCTGTTAAGCTTGGTCCAATCTGGGACCCCTGGCTGATTGATAAAAACAGCAGTGTAAAAAGAAGAAAAAAGAATAATTAGGAGTGTCAGGGGTTCCGCTAAAAACAAAGAGCTGTGTCTCCCCTTCACTGTTTGATGAGAAGGGCACTGCTTGTCACTGGCCACTCGGGTGTTTCCTTTCTTCCCGGTGGTGGAATATCAATAAAGATTTACACACTTGTTGTTCTTCACTGTGTCCGACACCGACACACACACGACATGGGTGCCAGGGAAAAATAAGATAAAAAAACAAGACTTTGAGAGCTAGCTCTATATAAAAAAAAAGCATTCAGACATCCTTTCACTCTTAGAGTTGACTCTGAGGGAGCTGGACCAGTGTCAAGGACTCTCCATTTATGTCAGGGGACTGACTCTGAGCTCACTGCCTTCATCCAGTGTGTACTGCTGCTGTTGGTTACTGTTTTTTGGGGGAAAGCTGATTTCTGAACTACACTGCCAGTTTGTTAACTGGTATTCCTTCTTTGTTGAGGAGTGATTTCTAAACTGCCTGACCTTCACAGTCAATGTGTTTCAGGTGTAACTCAGTTCTCATTAGGGAAATGTTGTCTCACTGGCTGGTTACAGCCTGTGTGTTTCTCTTTTACTTTGGAAAATGATTATGTTGCTTTTGTGGAAGGGCTTAGCCCTTACATTCTGTTTTCCTTGGCGTTTTTGCATGTATCTTCACTTTTTTTGGTGTTGGACTGAGCCCCTGTAAGATACTGCATCTTTCCAAATGAACTGTTCCTCTGTGGGTGACTAGGCCTCTGTAAAGACTGAATACCTTTGTGTGTGCTGGGAGGCGAGCATTTGTTGCATCCTAGATTGGACTTTGCCTATGGGAATGGACCAAACCCCTGTAAGTTAACTGCACCTTTACTATGAACTGTGTTCCTGTGAGTGGGTCCAGTCCTCTGAGGATGGACTAGGCCTCTATGGAGACTGAACATCTGTGTGTGTGCTGTGGGGTGTGTACTTGCTGCCTTCAGGACTGGACTCTGCCTTCGGTTGTGGACTCTGCTTTTGGCAATGGACTGTGCATACTGGAGTGGACTCTGTTTCTGACAATGCAGTTTGTATACTGGAGTGGACTCTGTATGCTGAAGAGAATTGTTTATAGTAATGGACTCTGTGTATCAGAAGGGACTCTGTTTGTTGGGAACTGACTCTGTCTTGTTGGGGTTATCATTTTGAACTGTGTTGTGTGTCCCTGGGTCTGACAAGCCTCACTGTGAACTGGGAGGCACATAGGTCGTCCTGAAAGCTGTCACCCTGACAGCCAGTAGACGGGTAGGCCGTTCTGAGCGCTGTTGTCCCAAGAAGGGGTAATCAGGACGGGCTGGCCAGAAGGAGTATTGGTAGCCGGATGGCGCGTAGGGGCAGGCTGAGATCCGGAAGGCTTGTGGGCTACCCTGTTTGCTGTCGTCCCGGGAGGTGGGGGGGAGGAGGGGGGGTGGTGCGTGATGTTCTAGCCATTGCTCAGAAGTCTGTCAGGGCAGTCCATAGGCCAGATGGAGCATCAGGGTGGGTGAGAGCCAAGTGATATATAAGGGCAGACCAAGAGCCAGAAGGCTGGTAGGCCGTCCTCAACGCTGTCACCCTGGAAGGTATCTAGGTGTCCTAGAGGGTGCCAGAAGGGCGGTTAGGGAAGCCTGAAGGTGGATAGGTGTTCTGATCGCTATTGTCTTAGGGAGTGGGGAAACAGGACGGGCTGTCCTAGAGGTGGCCAGCAGGTATGTCAGGGTGGACCGAGAGCCAGAAGGGACCTGGGGCAGGCTACCTTTGAGTGGCAGAAGGTGGGAGGGACAGGTTGGTTGCTGGGTTGCCAGGGGTGTCTGTGTTATATGCACTGTTTTATTGTTTGGTTTATCGGACTGTCTGTATGTGATTGCGTTTACTATTCTTTCTTTGATAATGTAAGGTGGGATTCGAGGTTACCTTGTTTCCCTGTGAACTGGTTGTACAGTGGAGTTTGGGGTCTGGCTTTGCCACTCCATTCCCCTGTAAATTGCTGTTTCTTGTGTACAGCTATTCATGTTAACTGTTTGTTTGTAACTTGTACTATTTCATAAAATTTAAGAAACAAACAAAAAATAAAAAGAGCAGCTTGAGACATCCTGTTCACTCTTAGAGTTGGCTCTGAGGGAGATGGACCAGTGTCAAGGACTTTCCACATGTAAATGGAAGGTGACTTGGTGACAGGATACGCCCAGCCTCTATAGTTATTTCATCTCCATTCCAGAAAGGCACTAGTCATATATGGCTTAAGAGGCACCAATCTGCAATTAGGCAGCAAATCAACAGAATGGGTCTTTATAAATTTTAACAACCAGTACAGGGATTAAACATTCACAGTTCGCATCATTCTGCCTCACACTCTAACCATCTAGTCAACTATGCTGAGTGACTGACAGCCTCTGTACTGTGGGTCTGTAGTCACCATAAAAGGTGACAGATTTCTTTCCCTGAGGGATATTTATGAACCCAAGAGGGTTTTATAATAATTTAATCATTCTATAGTCATCACTACTGAGATGAGTTTTTTAATAAAATTCTAGATTGATTAATTCAGAGGACTAAAATTTCCAAGCTGCTCTGGGGAGATTTGAACTCTTGCATCCAGATGGTTAGAACAAGCCTCTGGCTCACTAATCCAATAACAAAATCAGTGAGCTGCCTTCCTTAGAAGCACAAACAAAAGCAGACATTTACTCCAAATATAAAGGCATAATTTGTAAGGAAGCTGAAATCAAGTCCAGTCAGAAGAAACTGAAGTTCCAATTTGCATTTCACTAACAGCAGAACATGCCTTGCTTGGTAAGCAAAGTCGTTTTGATGAAAAGCACAGAAATTTCCATGTTGCTGCATATTTAGCCCTCCAGTTATTGTTTCCTCACTTTATTTGTCTGTCTTGTCATCAGATATCTGTTTCTTTCACTTTTCTTTTGAGCTATCCAATGTTATATATCGAAGGCACAAATGTTACAATTCAAATAACCTTCCAATGCCAATGGAAATGTGAAAGGCATCAGATTCAAATCTGCTGCTTTATTTGACCACAAAAAAATCTACTCACTTCAAACAAATATGACTGTCTATTGTCAAAACCTGAAAGGCAAAAACCAGCTAGTTTCATTTGGAAATATCACCATGACCATGTGAACATTAATTTCTTTACACTCAAAAACAGCCAGCTTTTAAATTTTGTAAATTAATTACACAATTTATTCAGGAAGGAAATAGGTATAAACCAGGAAACTACAGGCGAGTCACCTAACCTCAGTTGTGAGGGACAGAATTAATCTGCCGGTCAGCATGGTTTTGTTAAGGGAAGGTTATGTCTGACCAACCTTACTGAGTTTTTCAGAGGTAATACGGTGTGTATATGAGGGCAATGCTTTTGATGTAGTCTATTCGGACTCCAAAGGCTTTTGATGAGGTCCTACTTGGCAGACTAATAGCAAAAAATAAGAATCTTTGGATCCTTTCCTTGGGATCCAAGGAAATTTGGCAAACTGGCTCCACAATTGGCTTGAGGGCAGAAAGCAGAGGGTGATGGATGAGGGTTGTCCAATGGGCTTCCACAGGGGACAGTGTTGGGACCCTTGTTATTTGTGATGGGATGGGGTATCCTGTAAGTTTCAATCAGATCCTCCTTCATTTTTCTAAACTCCATCGAGTGCTTAACTGCTCCTCATATGATGAGCTTTTTGTACCCTTGTGAACATCCCCTTGACCTCCTCCAAGGCCTTAGATACTCTACCCAAAATATTCGAAATGCAGTTTGACCAGAGCCTTATACGACCTCAGAAGTACATCTCTGCTCTTGAACTCTAGCCCTCTTAAATGAATGCTAACACCGCAGCTGTCTTCCTAACTGCAAATGAACTGCATATTAACGTTTAAAAAATCCTGAACTAGGATTCCCAAGTCCCTTTGTGCTTCAGATTTCTGAAGACTTTCCCCATTTAGAAATAGTCTATGCTTCTATTCTTCATACAAGTGCACAACCTCACATTTTTCCATATTGTATTCCATCAGCCAGCTCTTTGTCCACTCTCCTAGCCTGCCCCAGTCCTTCTGCAGCCTTCTGCCTCCTCAACACTACCTGCCCCTCCACCTATTTTTATATCATCTGCAAATAATGCCCTCAGTCCCTTCATCCACATTATTAATGTGTAACCTGATTAGTTGTGGGCCCAACATTGACCCTTACGGAATTCCTAGTTACTGCAGTCTTCCTGAAAAAGGTCCCTTTGTTTCCACAATCCTCTATCCATGCCAGTACCTTGCCCCTAACACCAGGAACCCATTTTTTGTTTCGCAGCCTCTGCTGTGGCACCTTGCCAAGGCTTCCTGAAAATCCAAATAGATCATGTCCACTGGCTCTCCTTTGTCTAACTGTAGCTCCTCAAAGAATACTAACAGATTTGTCAGGCATAACCTCCTCTTGATGAAGCCATTCTGACTCAGTCTATATTACCATGTGTTTCCAAGTACTCTGCAACATCATCCTTAATAATGGACTCGGAAATCTTAGGAACAACTGAGGTCAGGCATAATTTCCTGTCTTCTGCCTCCCTCCCTTCTTAATGTAAAAATGGCTGTTACATTAGCCATTTTTCAGTTCTCTGTGATCGTCCCTGGCTCCAATGATTCCTGAAAGATCACTACCAATGCCTCCACAATCTGTTGAGAGGTACAAAATTATGAGGGACCGAGATAAGGTAGACTGGAAGAACCGTTTCCTCTTGATAGAGGGATCATTGACAAGAAGACATAAATTTAAATTAAAGGTCAGAAGGTTTGGAGGGGATGAGAGGTAAATGGTTTTACCCAGAAAGTGGTAGGAAATGGAACTCACTGCCTCTCACGATACAGCCAGAAACCCTCATAACATTGAAGGAGTATTCAGATGTGTACTTGCAATGCCAAGGTATACAAGGCTATGGACCAAGTGCTGGAAAATGAGATTAGAATAGTTAGGTGATTGCATCTGCGCCAGTCAAAAAGAATGGGCCAAAGGGCCCTCTTCAATGCTGTCCATCTCTATGTCTCTATGACAAACCACGTCAAATAAATTGACAAATGCTTTAAAATGATTTGAGATACATACATACACATAAATCCAGAGCAGGAGTAAACATGGCAATTTGTGCTTGCTCTGTCATTCATTATGATCATAGTTGATCAGCAAACTGTTCCTGCTTTTCCTGCCTATCATTTGATCCCTTTTGCTGCAAGTGCTACATCCAACTCCTACCAGAACTCATGCAATGTTTTGGTCTCAACTGAATCCCCAGGCTCTCAACCCTGAGTGAGAACAATCTCTCCAAAATGGTTTACTCCATATCCATATCAGAGAGCCACAAAGAATAAAAGCAGAATTAGGCCATTCAGCCTATCGGGTCCTCTTCCCCATTCAATCATGGCTAATATGTTTCTCAACCCCATTTTGCTGCCTTCTCCCCACCATTCTTGATCCCCTTGCTAATGAAGAGTCTGTCTATCTCTGACTTAAATACACTCAATGACTTGGCCTCCATAGCCCTCTGCAGCAATGCCACCATCTGGTTGAAGAAAGACCTCCTCATCTCAGTTCGAAAGGATCATCCCTTCACCCCAAGGTTACATAGAACATAGAAAAGTACAGCACAGAACAGGCCCTTTGGCCCACAATGTTGTGCTGGTGGTTAATCCTAATGTAAAATATAATAACTTAACCTACGCACCCCTCAACTCCCTGCTCTCCACGTGTCTGTCCAGCAGTCGCTTAAATGTCTCTAATGACTCTGCTTCCACCACCACCACTGGCATCGCATTCCATGCATCCACGATTCTCTGCGTAAAGAACCTATCTCTCATGTCTCCTCTATACCTTTCCCCTAATATCTTAAAATTATGACCCCACGTACCCGTCAATCCTGCCCTGGGGAAGAGTCTCTGGCTATTGACTCTATCTATTCCTCTCATTATCTTGTATACCTCAATCAGGTCTCCTTTCTTCCTCCTTCTCTCCAGAGAGAAAAGTCCGAGCTTTTTCAACCTTTCTTCATAAGGCAAGCCCTCCAGTCCAGGCAGCATCCTGGTAAACTTTCTTTGCACCCTCTCCAAAGCCTCTGTATCTTTCCTATAGTAGAGCGACCAGAACTGGACACAATATTCCAAGTGTGGTCTCACCAGGGACTTGTAGAGCTGTAGCAAAACCTCGCGGCTCTTAAACTTGATCCCCCTGTTAATGAAAGCCAAAACACCATATGCTTTCTTAATAACCCTGTCCACTTGGGTGGCAACTTTGAGAGATCTATGTACTTGCATACCCAGATCCCTCAGTTCCTCCACACTGCCAAGAATCCTGTCTTTAATCCTATATTCGGCATTTGAGTTCAACCTTCCAAACACATCAGTTCACATTTATCCAGGTTGAATTCCATCTGCCATTTCTCAACCTGTCTGTGTCGCGCTGCAACCTGTAATAGCTCTCGATACTATTGACGACACCTCCAACCTTTGTGTCATCTGCAGATTTACTAACCTACCCCTCAACCTCCTCATCCAGGTCATTTATGAAAACGACAAAAGCAGGGGCCCAAGAACAGAGCTCTGCGGGACCCCACTCAACACTGACCTCCAGGCAGAATATTTTCCAGCTCCAACCACTCTCAGCCAACCAATTCTGAATCCAGATATCTCCAATATCCAAATCTCCCTGTATCCCATACTTCCTGACTTTATGAATGAGCCTACCATGGGAAACCTTATCGAATGCCTTAAAGTCCAGATACACCACATCCACTGCTCGACCTTTGTCGACCTGTCTTGTCACCTCCTCAAAGAACTCAATAAGATTTGTGAGGCATGACCTGCCCCTCACAAAGCCATGCTGACTGCCTTTAATCACACTATGCTTTGCCAAATAGTCACAGATCCTATCCCTCAGAATTCTTTCCAAAACTTTGCTGACCACAGACGTAAGACTTTGACTGGTCTGTAATTCCCTGGGATTTCCCTATTACCCTTCTTGAAAAGAGGAACAACATTCGCCTCCTTCCAATCCTCCGGTGTGACTCCCGTGGAGAGTGAAGAGGCAAAGATCTTCGCCAGCGGCTTAGCAACCTCCTTTCTTGCTTCCAGGAGCAGCCTAGGATAAATCTGGTCTGGCCCTGGGGACTTATCAATCTTAATGTTTTCCAAAATTTCCAGCACATCAACTTCATCAATCTTGATCTGGTCAAGCCTGAAGAAGGGCTTATGCCCGAAACGTCGATTCTCCTTCTCCTTTGATGCTGCCTGACCTGCTGCGCTTTACCAGCAACACATTTTTAAGCTCTGATCTCCAGCATCTGCAGTCCTCACTTTCTCCTGGTCAAGCCTGTATCCCAGCTCCTCAAAGTTCTCATTCACAACAAGGTCCATTTCCTTAGAGAAATCTGAAGCAAAATACTCATGCAGGGCTTCCCCTATCTGCTCAGACTCCATGCACAAGTTCCCTACGCTATCCCTGGTCATCCTTACCTTCTCCCTGATCATTCTCTTATTCCTCACGTATGAGTAAAAAGCCTTTGGATTCTCCCTAATCCTTTTGTCAAGCCTTTTTTGTGCCCCCTCCTGGTTCTCCCTGTCCATTTCTGAGCTCCTTTCTAGCAAGCCTGAACCCTTTCAAGTTTCACATCATCTTTCTGATAGGAAGGAAACCAGAATTGCACGCAATATTCCAATAGTGGCCTTACCAATATCCTGTACAGCCACAACATGACCTCCCAACTCCTGTACTCAGTACTCTGACCAATAAAGGAAAGCATACCAAACGCCTTCTTCACTATCCCATCTACCTGCGACTCCACTTTCAAGAAGCTATGAACCTGCACTCCACGGTCTCTTTGTTCAGCAACACTCCCTAGGACCTTACCATTCAGTGTATAAGTCATGCTAAGATTGGCTTTCCCAAAATGCAGCACCTCGCATTTATCTAAATTAAACCCCATCTGCCACTTCTCAGCCCATTGGTCCAACTGATCAAGATCCCATTGTAATCTGAGGTAACCCTCTTCGCTGTCCATTTCCCTCCAATTTTGGTGTCATCTACAAACTTATTAACCATACCTCTTAAGCTCACATCCAAATCATTTACATAAATGATGAAATGTAGTGGTCCCAGCACCAATCCTTGTGGCACTCCACTGGTCACAGGCCTCCAGTCTGAAAAACATCCCTCCACCACCACCCTCTATCTTCTACCTTTGAGCCAATTCTGTATCCAAGAGGCGAGTTCTCCCTGTATTCCAAGAGATCTAACCTTGCTAACCAGTCTTCCATGGGGAACCTTGTCGAACACCTTACTGAAGTCCATATAGATCACATCAACCGCTCTGCCCTCATCAATCCCCTTTGTTACTTCTTCAAAACCTCAATCAAGTTTGTGAGACATGATTTCCCACGCACAAAGCTTTTGGTCAGATCGTTAATCTATAACATGAATAGTTGCCCTCATAACATGGACACCTGTGGAATTCTACTAGTCACTGGCTGCCATCCTGAGAAAGACCCTTTTATCCCTGCCATCTGCCTCTGCCAGTCAACTAATGCTCTATCCATGCCAGGACATTGCCCATAACACCATAAGCTCTTATCATATTTTGCAGTTTCCTGTGTTGCACCTTCTCAAAGGCCTTCTGGAAATCTAGACTGATCATGTCCACTGACTCCCTTTCTTCTAACTTGCTCGTTACCACCTCAAACAATCCAACACATTTGTCAGGCATAACCTTCACTTCACAAACCGTGCTAACTCTATCCTATTCTGCCATGCACTTCCAAATATTCTGCAGTCTCATCCTTAATAATGGTCTCTAAAATTTTACCAAGGACCAAGGACAGGTTAACTAGCCTGTAGTTTCTTGTCTTGTGCCTCCCTCCCACCTTAAACAGGAGCGTTAAATTTGGCATTTTCCAGTCCTCTGGGACCCTCCCTGACTCCAATGATTCCCTGAAAAATCACCATGAATGACTCAACAATCTTCTCAGCTGTTACCCTCAGAACTCTGGGGTGTAGTCCATCCAATCTGGATGATTTATCCACCTTCAGATCTTTCAGCTTCCTCAGCACCTTCTCCACTCACCTCTGCCTGTCACTATCTTCATGGTCTGGTATGCTATTAGTGATCTTCCACCGTGAAAACTGATGCAAAGTACCTAAGCCATTCCTCCTTCATTTCATTGTTCACCAATTCTACTTCTCCAGCCTCATCTTTTATTGGTCCACTGTCCACTCTTGCCCCTCTTACCTTTCACATATCTAAAAAATATAATTTTCTTTATATTACTTGCTAACTGACTCGCATATTTCATCTTCTTCCCCTTTACTGCTTTTTTAGTTATCTTCTGCTGGCTAGCTTGAAAGGCTTTCCAATCTTTTGCTTCCCACTAATTTTCACTGGATTATATGCTTTTTCATTTGCTTTCATACTGCCCCTGACTTCCCTTGTCAGCTACGTTTGCCTCATCCTCCCCTTAGTATGTTTCTTCCTTCTTGGGATAGATTTCTGCTGTGCCTCCCAAATTATCTCCAGAAACCCCTGACATTGCTGCTCCACCATCTTCCCTGCTAGGCTCCCCTTCCAATCAACTCTGACCAGCTCCCCCTTCATGCCTTTGTAGTTACCTTTTACTCAATTGTAATACCATTACATCTGATTCCAGGTTCTCCCTCTCAAATTGCAGGGTGAATTCTATTATATTATGGTCACTGCCCCCATGGGTTCCTTCACCTTCAGCTCCCCAGTCAAGTCTGTCACATTACACATCACCAGATCCAGAACTGCCTGTTCCCTCGTGGGTTCTATCCCTGGTTATAATTATATAGTTGCTTTATAAAACTATAGAATTCATCACTGAAAGGTCCTGACTTAACTTTTGATGTCACAACACATCCACAGACAAAGGATTAAAAGTCTCTTAGCAGTTTGTGAGAAGATTTGTAGCTCGGGTGCTCGTTGTTGTGGTTCTGTTCGCCAAGCTGGGAATAGGTGACATCCTCAGTGCTTGGGAGCCTCCTGTAAAGCGCTTCTGTGATCTTTCCTCCGGTATTTGTAGTAGTTTGAATCTGCCGCTTCCGGTTGTCAGTTCCAGCTGTCCGTTGCTTTGGTAGGTATATTGGGTCCAGGTCGATGTGTTTATTGATTGAATCTGTGGATGAGTGCCATGCCTCTAGGAATTCCCTGGCTGTTCTCTGTTTGGCTTGTCCTATAATAGTAGTGTTGTCCCAGTCGAATTCAGGTTGCTTGTCATCTGCGTGTGTGGCTACTAAGGATAGCTGGTCATGTCGTTTCGTGGCTAGTTGGTGTTCATGGATGCGGATCGTTAGCTGTCTTCCTGCTTGTCCTATATAGTGTTTTGTGCAGTCCTTGCATGGGATTTTGTACACTACATTGATTTTGCTCATGTTGGGTATCGGGTCCTTCGTTCTGGTGAGTTGTTGTCTGAGAGTGGCTGTTGGTTTGTGTGTTGTTATGAGTCCTAGTGGTCGCAGTAGTCTGGCTGTCAGTTCTCTTAGCAGGTTTGTGAAGGAGCAAGGGTTCTTCTGAATTTTTAAATTATTCAGCTTTGGATGATGAGCAGTGTTTCGATCATTGCAGCAAGAAGAATGCTCAGGCCAAAACAGAAACAAAGCATTATCTGTGCATTACTCCAACAATCTCCTGGAAACATGCCTTCCATTTTACTGCAGCCATAGTGCAAGTGTCAAACTCGAGAACCCTGGAGCGAAGCCTTCTCAGAACAGAAACTAAATCCTAATACAATAAGGACAATCCATCATCACCACCACAACAGGGAGGGCACAGCCAAACAGCTAAAGCACTGGCGTAAACATTCAGTAATACATGTAAATACTGCACATGGAAATCAAATATCTCTTTGAAACCGTGTAAGTGCCAGCAATTGCAGGATGGAATTTCAGATGACACACATTCTACTATAGAGGAGAACTCAAATTTCAGCTGGGTATATAAAGAGTTTCTTCTCACTGCCATTCACAGCTCTGCACTTCAGTTTTAGTAGTGCATCCAAGTGACCATATGTCATGATTTCAGAGAATTAGAATCAGCCAGGCAGTCGGTGCTCTTTGTGCGCATCAGTCAAGCTGGTATTTCAGCCTCTATACATGTTACTGACTGATGTTTCAGCTCCAGCAAGCAGTAACAGGCTGATGACTCTGCTGCTGCTGAATGTTGTACAGATATAGCATGATGATTAATCGCACTTTAATTGTACTTACTTCATATAAATAAAATCGGCCAATGAATCTACATGTGTTCAAAAGCTGGGACCAATCTACAGAAATGATTAGTTGAAATCAGGTGTAATCAAATTCCATTTCAGGTGGCTATGTTGTGTTTCCTCTTGTGGCAGAAAATGTATTGCTTGGATTTACTGCCAACTGCTTACAGCAATCAATCTGTATTAGGCCTGAAGGTGATGTTTACTAAATGCTTTGCTGCAATATAACAAAGAGTACCTTCGATCTACCCATCACACACATTCAATTAATCTAGCCTTTTAATAATATATCCATTAGATACTCAGAAGCTTGCCAGAAAACTAGCAGTGCTCCTTTAACAGAGAGAGTTATCTGAATTCTTTCTTGTTTGACTTCTGAAGTCTCCAGGCCATATCATTGCCTGGACACAAGGGCAGCCAGGCACTTTGCTCCCATGCCTCTCTGTTCTAGGCAACTGAATCTGGGCAATAATCAGATTTATTTTCCATTCCTGTAAAACAAGAGTGTCAAACTCCAGTCGATGCACCATGTGCTGAAAAAGTCCCTCCTCTCTCTGACTTAACATTCACAGCTTTCCTCCACTACATTTTCCAGCTGGAAGGGAGGCCTAAGCACAACTTCCATACACTCGTTTGACCATACATTAACAACTTTCCAATTTCCTGGTTTGGTTCTTATTTCATATTTGGGGTGGGTAGAAAGTGATACTCTCTGATGTGAACCTTTATGAAGGGGAAAATGAATATATTTCAAATGGTGTATGGGTATTGGGAATCCTGAAGTTCCCATAAAACTGCACCAATTTCTGGATGATGAACTGCTTTTCAGAGAATTGGCAAGCCCTACCAGTCAAGGACAAAAAAGGACCAAGCTCAATTATGGAGGAGCTGAAACTTAACAGAAATAAATCTGGGTATTATGGCAAGAAGGTATGACACATCTATTTCCTTTTGCTTCTAAGATTGTGGGTCTTATTCACTGCACAGGGAGGGTTCAATTCTTCACAAATAGTAAAATGTGTGCAGCCAGCAACATGATGAAGTGTCAGAGACACTTGTACAACTGTGCTCACCACATACCCCACGCCTCCACTACTTGCCTTTAAACAACCGTAACCTCAAACAGATCGCTGTTCGTAGCAAGCTGCCGGGCTCTCAGGACAACTCCATACAACCCTGCCACGCTGCAAGACGTGTCAGAGTGTGGACATAGATACCACCATTACACGTGGGGACACCTCCCACCTTGTACATGGCAGGTACTCGTGACTCAGCCAACGTTGTCTATCTTATACGTTGCAGGCAAGGATGCCTGGAGGCATGGTACATTGGGGAAACCGAGCAAAGGCTATGACAACGGATGAATGGGCACCGCACGACAATCAACAGACAGGAGGGTTCCCTCCCAGTTGGGGAACACTTCAGTGATCCAGGACATTCAGCCTCGGACCTTCGGGTGACCATCCTCCAAGGTGGACTTCGGGATAG
>NC_057712.1:137438048-137452174 GCF_004010195.1 Chiloscyllium plagiosum
CAGTTTAATTTATTAGTCCTACCTTGTCCCTGCCTGCCCTGACTGTTGACTCACTTCTGTTCTCAACTGTACCAGTCTCAGATTGTTCTCTTTCCTTACTATCCCCCTGGGTCCCAACCCCCCATCTTACTAGTTTAAATCATCCCGAGCAGTTCTATCAAATCTCCCTGCCAGTATATTAGCCCCCTTCCAATTTAGGTGTAAACCATCCTTCTTGTACAGGTCACTTCTATCCCAAAAGAGATTCCAATGGTCCAAAAATGTGAATCCCTCTCCCATACACCAGCTCCTCAGCCATGCATTCATCTACTGTATCCTCGTATTCCTGCCCTCACTAGCTCGTAGCACCGGGAGTAATCCAGATATTACTACTCTCGAGGACCTCCTTTTTAAATTCCTGCCTAACTCTCAGTAATTTCATTTCAGAATCTCAACCATTTCCCTTCCCAAGTCGTTGGTTTCAATGTGGACAATGACCTCTTGCTGGCCCCTCTCCCCCGTGAGAACATTCTGCACCCTCTCTGAGACATCCTTGATCTTGGCACCAGGGAAGCAACACACCATCCTGATTTTTCGCTGCTGGCCACAGAAACGTCTGTCTGTGCTTCGGACTAGAGGGTCCCCTAACACAATTGATCTCTTGGAACCCGACGTATCCCTCATTGCATTAGAGTCAGTCTCAATACCAGAAACTTGGCTGTTCGTGCCACATTCCCCTGAGAATCCATCACCCCCTACATTTTCCAAAACAGCATAGCTGTTTGAAATGGGGATAGCCACAGAAGGCTCCTGCACTAGCTGCCTATCCCTCTTACCTTTCCTGGAGTTAACCCATCTATGTGACTGTATCTGACACTTTCCCCCTTTTCAATAACTGCCATCCATCATATACTGTTGCTGTTGCAAATTTCTCATTGCTTCGAAATGTCTCTCCAACCGATCCATTTGATCTAATAAGATTCGCAACCAGCAACATTTATTGCAGATATAATCCACAGTAACCCTTAAACCCTCTTTAAACTTCTACGTCTGACAAGAAGCTCATATCACTCTACTGTGTGGAGTTTGCACATTCTCCCCGTGTCTGCGTGGGTTTCCTCCCACAGTCCAAAGATGTGCAAGTCAGGTGAATTGGTCATGCTAAATTGCCCGTAGTGTTAGGTGAAGGGGTAAATGTAGGGGTATGGGTGGGTTGCGCTTCGGCGGGTCGGTGTGGACTTGTTGGGCCGAAGGGCCTGTTTCCACACTGTAAGTAATCTAATCTAATGTTATCTTAAAGTCATTTTTGCTCCTTCATAATCTACAGACCCAGAAAATAACACCAACTTATTCCTCTACAAAACACTGCCCTAGGTTAAATTAATAGTTATGGCTTATATTTTAAGTTTAATAAAGAGACATATCTCAAAAATTATCAAGAAAGAACCCACTCTACTCACTATTGTAGACTTTCTGACTTGTCCATGCTGATCAGATATCCTTAATTGATCTAGTACCATTTGCCAGCACTTGGCCTATATCCCTCCAAAACCCTTCCTATTTATAGGCCCACCCAGATGCCTTTAAATGTTGTAATTGGACAAGCCTCCACCACTTTCTCTGGCAGCTCATTCCATATACGCACCACGCTCGGCGTGACAAAGCCGCCCCTTGGATTCTTTGTAAATCTTTTCCTCTCACTCTAAACCTATGCCCTCTAGTTCTGGACTCCCCCACCCCATTGAAAAAATTTTGTCTATTTATCCTATACATGCCCCTCCATGATTTTATAACCCTCTATAAGGTCACCCCTCAGCCTCCGATACTCCAGGGAAAACATCTCCAGCCTATTCAGCCTCTCACTATAGCTTAATTTCTCCAACCCTGGCAACACCCTTGTATATCTTTTCTGAATCCTTTCAAGTTTCACAACATCCTTCGATAGCAGAGAGACCAGAATTGCATACAATATACCAAAACTACCCGAACCAATGTCCTGTACAGCTGCAACATGAGCTCCCAACTCCTATACTCAATGCCCCGACCAATAAAGGAAAGCATATTAAGTGCCTTCTTCACTATCCTATCTACGTGCCACTCCACTTTCAAGGAACTATGAACCTCCATTCCAAAGTCTCAGCAACACTCCCTAGGACCTTACCAATAAGTGTATAAGTCCTGCCCCGATTTCCAAAATGTAGCACCTCGCATTTATCTAAATAAAACTCCATCTGCCACTTCTCAGCCCATTGGCCCATCTGATCAAGATCCCATTGTAGCCTGAGTTTAACTTCTTTGCTGTCCACTACACCTCCAATTTTGGTGTCATCTGCAAACTTACTAACTATACCTCCTATGTTCACATCTAAAGCATTTATATAAATGATAAAAAGCAGATGACCCAGCGCCAAGCCTGGTGGCAGACAGCTGGTCACAGGCCTCCAGTCTGAAAAACAACCCTCCACCACCACCCACTTACCTTCAAGCCAATTCTATATCCAAATGGTTAATTCTCCCTGTATTCTATGTGATCTAACCTTGCTAACCAAGCTACCATGAGGATCCTTGTTGAACACCTTTGAAGTCCATATAGATGAGGTCCACCACTTTACCTTCATTAACCCTCTTCGTTACTTCTGCAAAAAACTCAATCAAGTTAGTGAGTCATGATTTTCCATGCATAAAGCCATGTTGGTTATCCCTAATCAGTTCTAGCCTTCCCAATACATGTAAATCCTGACCATCAGGATTTGCTCCAACAACGTGCCCACCACCAATGTCAGGCTCATGGGTCTATAGTTCCCTGTGATTAGGTGGTCAAGAGTTTCAAGTTCCTAGGACTAAATATCACCAACAATTTTTCCTGGTCCATCCATGTCAAAGCTACAGTCAAGAAAATACCAACACCTCTACTTCCTCAGAAGGCTAAGGAAAGTTGACATGTCCACAATGACTCTTAAAAATGTTTATAGTTTCCATAGAAAGCATTCTATTTGGATGCATCACAGCTTGTTCTGACAAATACAAGAAATCTCAGAGTTGTGAATGTAGCCCATTCCACCACGCAAGCCAGCCTTCCTTCCACTGACTCTGTCTATACTTCCTGTTGTTTTGGGAAACCAGCCAACCAAATCAAAGACCTTTCCCACCCCAGTTCTACTCTCTTCCACCCTCTTCCATTGGCAGAAAATACAGAAGGGCTAAAACACATACCAACAGATTCAAGAACAACTTCTTCTCCACTGTTATCAGACTTATGAACAGATCTCTCATATATTAGAGTTGATCTTTCTCTTACCTTCCGCATTCTGTTCCTTTACCCTGACATACTTATGTGAGTTAGGCTTTGTCTAGATAGCGTGCAAAACAATAATTTTCAGTCTCTTGCTACACGTGACAATAAAAAAATGTCAAATCAGATCAAATCAAATCAAATGTTGGATATCATCAGCAATATCTGCTCACACCAAGAGGAGGTTCTCAAGGTATGGGAAATGGACCGTGTTGTTCAGGGGCTTGCCGTGTATTTTGATGGTCAGGGACAGTAATGTATAGAAGAAACAGCCTGATGGAGAAACTTTGTTTTCCAGATGTTCAGGCTGAGGCCAATTCTCTTAAACACTTCAGTGGCTAATAAGACAAAAAAAAGACAAGCTCAATGAGTGATGGATGCAGTAGAATAGATGTAAATGTGAGGTTATCCACTTTGGTAAGAAAAACAAGAAGCAGATTATTATTTGAATGATTGACTGGGAAAGAGGGAGGTGTCCTTGTACACCAGTGGCTGAAAGAAAGCATGCAGGTACAGCAGGCAGTGAAGAAGGGAAATGGTATGTTGGCCTTCATAACGAAAGGATTCAAGTACAGGAGCAGGGGTGTCTTGCTCCAATTATACAGGGCCTTGGTGAGACCACACCCGGAGTATTATGTACAGTTTTGGTCTCCTTATGTGAGGAAGAATGTTCTGGCTGAGGAGGCAGTGCAATGATGATTTACCAGGCTGACTCCTGGGATGCTGGGCCTGATCTATGAAGAGAGCCTGTATCGGAGAGGATTATATTCACTGGAGTTTCAAAGAATGAGGGGGTCTCATAAAAACCTGTAAAATTCTAACAGAACCAGACAGGGCAAATACAAGAAGGCTATTCCCAATGACAGAGATTCCAGACCCATGGGTTAAACATAAGGATACAGGGTAGGCCATTTAGGACTAACATGAAGAGAAATTTCTTCATCCAGAGAGTGGGAGGGTATGGAATTCTCTGCCATAGAAAGCAGTTGAGGTCTAAACATTGAATGTTCATAAGAAGGAGACAAATATGGTGCTTAGGGCTAAAGACATCAAAAGGTATGGGAAGAAAGTGGGAACAGGGGACAGAGTCAAATAATTATATTGAATGGCAGAGCAGAATTGAATGAGTGAATGGCCTACTCCTGCTCTTATTTTTCTATCTTCCTATGATACAGTTTTTACACATTTATAACACAGTATAGCTGCAGCACATCAAACTCAACAATCAGGATTTCTAGAATCTCGTCCCATCTCCAAGAAATTGTACTAAAAACGTACAAAGTAGGAATGAAGACCTTTGGGGTATGTATGCACAAATCGTCAAAGCTAGCAGGATAGGTTGAAACAGCTGGTAATAAGACATCCGGGTGTCAGGTTATTTATAAATGATATTTTAAAAAAAAGAAACTAGGTAAAACTTTATAAAATACCGCTTCACCCTCACCTAGACTGATGTCCAATTCCGAAGAATATTGTGCTAGAAAAGCACAGCTGGTCAGGCAGCATACGAGGAGCTCCTGATGAAGAGTTTATGCTTGAAACGTCGGCTCTCCTGCTCTTCAGATGCTGTCTGACCAGCTGTGCTTTTCCAGCACCACACTCTTCGACTCTGATCTCCAGCATCTGCGGTCCTCACTTTCTCCTAATGTCCAATTCTGAACTCCACACTTTAAAAAGGTTGCAAAGATATTAGAGAGGACGCAGGAAAGATTCAAGAGAATGTTACAGGGGAAGGAACTTCAAACGGCATGTAACTGCAGTGATGAGTGGCAAATCAGTCAACCAGTGAGAATATAAAGCATGGTAGAAAATAGCTAACACAATAATCAGAAGGATGGAATTAGGAATGTAAGAACAGATATTAACAATTAGTACAGGTTTCTAAGAAAGAAAAGAGTATATGAAGCGAGTGTTGCCCCTTTAGAGAATGAGAATGGAATGTTAATAGATAATAAGGGAATCTAGACAAAATGAACAAATACTTTGGTCCTGGTTTCAATACACAGAATGGAAAAAAAATCCAAAAATAACTGTAAATCCGGAAATGGAAGAGGGAGAGAGAGGTACAGAGAGAGTGAGAAATTACAATCATGAGGGAACTGGTAATAAGCAACTATTAGAGTTGGGGTCTGATAAACTGGAGACAAACTTAAATCAAAATATCATTATCAGGTCAATGAAGCACCCCAGCAATACTCCTTTCTATGTTGAGTCTCAGGACTGACTAAATTGTAATGGGCGATAAACCATTCTTGAATCTTAACATGGGGCACTGGTCTTAAATGACAATATGTAATTTACTGCAATGATAGCAATAAATACAAGTTACATTGACCAGTCATGCACAATTATAAAAACTATCAGGAACCAGGTATGACATGTCTGTTCCCATTAGGACCTAATGGTAGAATGCTGCTTCTTCACCCAAAGGTCACACCGTTAGATTGGGTGCAGCCGAATACAATCACCAACATTAATCCTTTCAAAAACAGGTTATATTCAACAGGTTTGTTTGGAAGCACTAGCTTTCAGAGTGCTGCTCCTTCATCAGGTGGTTGTCAAGGAGCAGTGCTCAAAAAGCTAGTGCTTCCAAATAAACATGTTGAACTATAACCTGGTGTTGTGTCATTTTTAACTTTGTTCATCCCAGTCCAACACCGGGTCCTCCACATCCTGTTTTTTTAAAAAATTACCTTATACAACAGGTAGTACACCAACTAAGACTAAGACCAAAAGAGGGACTAGTATGTAAAATAAAAACCTCACACTGAAGAATGAGGGTCATTCTCCCATGGTCAAAGTCAAAGTAGATTGTTGAGTACAGAGGTCAAGCATGATTCAGTAATCACTTTTCCATTTGAGGATCCCTTTGTTAAAAGGTAAGTCCTTCAGCTTCATGAGGATAGAACTTCATTGAAAAATCATTTTTTCTAGAGAAATTAGGAAAGAAATTATCAAAACTACTATTGCAATTTTCTCTGCGATTCTGAGAAGGCAGTACTGCAAAACCTTAGCTATGAGGCCATAATTAACAATCCAACTCTACAGTCACGTCTCCTCAAACTCACAGAGTTGAAGGATTACTGCTGATTTATCAGAATATTAGGTATATATAACAGCAAGTAGGAGGAGCAGGAAATTCAGCGCCTTGAGCCTTCTCCAATATTCAATATGATCATAGCCGATCTCCCCTCGGCTTCAACTCCACATTCCTGCCCACTCTCCATAACTCTTCAATTGTCACTAATTAAGAATCTATCTCCTCCTTAAATTTACTTAAAGTCCAAGCATCAATTGCACACTGGGATAGTGAACTGCACAAATTAACAAATCTTTGAGGAAAGTAATTTCTCCTCATCTCTGTTTTAAATTTGCTAGCCCTTACCCTAAAACTATGACCTCTCGTTCTAGATTGTTCCACAAGAGGAAACAGCCTCTCAAATTCTTGGAAGAGCAGAGTCTGATTAGAACAAGTCAACATGGATTTAGTAAAGGGAGGTCATGCCTGACAAACTGTTGGAATTTTTTGAAGAGGTAACAAGTAGGTTAGACCAGGGAAACCCAGTGGATGTGGTCTATCTAGACTTTCAAAAGGCCTTTGATAAGGTGCCACACGGAAGGCTGCTGAGCAAGGTGAGGGCCCATGGTGTTCGAGGTGAGCTGCTGGGATGGATTGAGGATTGGCTGTCTAACAGAAGGCAGAGAGTTGGGATAAAAGGTTCTTTTTCAGAATGGCAGCCGGTGACGAGCGGTGTCCCGCAGGGTTCGGTGCTGGGGCCACAGCTGTTCGCATTATATATTAATGATTTGGATGAGGGAACCGGGGGCATTCTAGCGAAGTTTGCCGATGATACGAAGTTAGATGGACAGGCAGGTAGTACTGAGGAAGTGGGGAGGCTACAGAAGGATCTAGACAGGTTGGGAGAGTGGGCCAGGAAATGGCTGATGGAATTTAACGTGAGCAAGTGCGAGGTCTTGCACTTTGGCAAAAAGAATAAAAGCACAGACTACTTTCTAAATGGTGAGAAAATTAATAAAGCCAAAGCACAAAGGGATCTGGGAGTGCTAGTCGAGGATTCTCTAAAGGTAAACATGCAGGTTGAGTCCATGATTAAGAAAGCGAATGCAATGTTGTCTCTTATCTCAAGAGGGTTGGAATATAAAAGCAGAGATGTACTACTAAGACTTTATAAAACTCTGGTTAGGCCCCATTTGGAGTACTATGTCCAGTTTTGGTCCCCACACCTCAGGAAGGACATACTGGCACTGGAACGTGTCCAGCGGAGATTCACACGGATGATCCCTGGAATGACAGGTCTAACATATGAGGAACGGCTGAGGATACTGAGATTGTATTCGTTGGAGTTTAGAAGATTAAGGGGAGACTTAATAGAGACGTACAAAATAATACATGGCTTGGAAAAGGTGGATGCTAGGAAATTGTTTCAGTTAAACGAGGAGACTAGGACCCGTGGACACAGCCTTAGAATTAGAGGGAGTCATTTCAGAACAGAAATGCGGAGACATTTCTTCAACCAGAGAGTGGTGGGCCTGTGGAATTCATTGCCACGGAGTGCAGTGGAAGCCGGGACGATAAATGTCTTCAAGGCCGAGACTGATAGATTCTTGTTGTCTAGAGGAATTAAGGGCTACGGGGAGAACGCTGGTAAGTGGAGCTGAAATGCGCATCAGCCATGATTGAATGGCGGAGTGGACTCGATGGGCCGAATGGCCTTACTTCCACTCCTATGTCTTATGGTCTTATGGTCTAATCTATTTTGTCAATCCCCTTTAGCATCTTATATACCCATGACTCGGAGGTGCCGGTGTTGAACTGAGGTGGACAAAGTCAGAAGTCACACAACACTAGTTTATCGTCCAGCAGGCTTATTTGAAATCATGTTTTCAGAGCACTGCTCTTTCATCAGGTCCTCCTTCATCCAAAAGCTTGTAATGTGCTCATGTCATCTGCAAATTTGGCTACAGTACATTCTGTACCTGTCATTAATATGCTGTATTGCTGAAAAGACGCACATGTTATCAAAGCTTTTCACCTTGCAGTCATCACATGAATACAATTTCAAGCAGAAAACCAACATTTATAATCCATGATCTAAGGGTTACAAAGTGGACTCTAATCGGTAAAGATGTTGCCATGGAGAATGCATGAATGCAAGGAGAACTCCAAAAAAATGTCTTTTTTCCATCAATACTCCATTTCTGCACCCTCAAATGACTATTTGTGTAACAGTGTATACAAGGTAACTTTCAACCACAGTATTATTGATCAGCATTTTATTATATTTAATGAAGTTGCCATTTGAATAAAATATCTCAGCATAAATATTTTATTCTTATATTTATGCTGGGCTATTTCTTAACCGTCTTAATAATTCAGTAATAAAAACATAGTCCTGGAAATATTCAGTAAGTAGACTCTGTAGAGAGAAACAGATTTAACATTGCCAGTTCAATATGATTGCATTGGAACTAAAGCAAAGTAGAAATGTGATAGATTAGATGCCAATGAAGGTGGGGTTGGGTGGGGGAGGGAGGAATGAAATGAATAACAGGGAAGCTCTGTGATGATATATAGTGGGAGATGTTAAAGAACTCCTCCCAAACAAAAGGCAGAGAATTGGAACAATTGTAATAAACAAACAAAGCATTCATTCAGAATGAGTGAAAATGGCAGAAATAACCATTAGCTCTGTCCAAAAGTAAAAACATATGAATCAAAATTAAGACCAATAGGCATATGGTGTGTTGGCATTTATTGGTAAGGATTGAGTTTCGGAGCCACGAAATCATGCTTTAGCTGTACAAGACACTGGTAAGGCCCCACCTGGAGTATTGTGCGCAGTTCTGGTCACCGCATTTGAGGCTGTTTTTGTTGGAGAGCAGAATATTGAGAGGTGACTTAATCGAGACATATAAGATAATCAGAGGGTTAGGTAGGGTGAGCAGTGACAGCCTTTTACCTCAGATGGTGAAGGCTAACATGAGGGGACATTGCTTTAAATTGAGGGGTGATAGAGTTAGGACAGATATTAGGGATAGTTTCTTCACTCAGAGAGTAGTAGGGGCGTGGAACAGTCTGCCTGCAACAGTAGTAAACTTGCCGACAGTAAGGACATTTAAATGGGCATTGGACATACAGATGGATAATAATGGAACCGCGTAGGTTAGATGGGAATCGATTATTTTCACAGGTCGGTGCAACATCAAGGGCCAAAGAGCTTGTACTGCACTGTAATGTTCTATGTTCAATGGCAAAAAATGAAACAAAATGCAAGGGGCAGTGTTCATAGCATGATATTATTGAATTCAATGTGGAATTCTGAAGGCTGTGAAGTGCCTAATCAGAAGATGAGGTACTGCTCCTCCAGCTGGAGTTCAGCTTCACTGAAAAACTACAACAGGCCAGACAATCAGGGTGTGCGATCAAGATGGTGAATTAAAATGCAAGGTCATGCTTGCAGATTGAGCAGAGATGTTCCCAGACTGTGTTTGGTCTTCCCAGTGTAGAGCAACGAATGCAGTAGACTAGATTGAAAGAAGTACAAGCAAATCCCTGCTTCAACTGGAAGCAATATTTTAACCTCAGACAATGTACACTGTAGCCTGAGGAGGTAAAAAGGCAAACTTCATAACTCTTCAATTGCATGTGATGAGAATCTATCACATATCTCTTATTCAGGTCTGAAATCATATCTAACTGAAACATTAACTCTTCTCATTCTCTATAGATGTTGCTAGAGCTGCTCAGTTTCCAACATTTTGCTTTATTTCAGATTTCCAGTATTCACAATATTTATTTTAGTTTGAATAATTCAGTATTCTATTAAAATATCAATATTACAACTGTCAGAGTGGGTTAGCACTCCAACACTTTAAAATGAAGCTAGATAATGTTTAAATGTTTTTGATGACTGTTAAAGAAATGCAATGGGATATTGATCAATAAAAGTGCAATTTGGTTTTCTCTATGAAATCTAGAGTCAAAAACTGTGGTGCTGGAAAAGCACAGCCCGTTAGGCAGCATTCAAGGAGCAGGAGAATTGACATTTCGAGCAAAAGCTCTTCATCAGTTTCCTGCTCCTCGGATGCTGCCTGACCAGCTATGCTATTCCAGCACCACATGTTTTGACTCTGATTTCCAGCATCTGCAGTCTTCACTGTCTCCTCTACGAAATCTAGACCCAACACCATGATCTATACTGCAGTGAGTTGTCAAAGCTGAAGAACGAAACAGAAAATGTGACAGATCAGGTCGTAGTGCTGAACATCCTAGCACTGGATGAGCCATGCCTCCATTAGGAACACTACTTCATCTGAGTTTGAAGGTTTTAAGATCAAACTCTAAGAATGATCAGAATGGAGGAGACCATTCAGTCCATCATGCCACTCTAGGATTTACAGAAGCTAAACTAAACTGGAATATAGTCATGAGCAAATGCTACTTTTTCTGAGATTGGTTATAATGTTAAACTGACACTCTGACAGCATGTAAGGTTGGATAATTAAATTCCAATACATTACTTTGACGAAGTACTGAGGGCTCTCCAGATGTTCTAGCCAATATTAGTGCATTGCTACAAAAGCAAAGGTTGCTGGGAAAACTCAGCAGATCTGGCAGCATCTGCGAAGAGAAATCAGAGTTAACATTTCAGGTCATAGAGTCATAGAGATGTACAGCATGGAAACAGAGCCTTCGGTCCAGCCTGTCCATGCCGACCAGATATCCCAACCCAATCTAGTCCCAGCTGCCAGCACTTGGCCCATATCCCTCCAAACCCTTCCTATTCATACACCCATCCAAATGCCTCTTAAATGTTGCAATTGTACCAGCCTCCACCACATCCTCTGGCAGCTCATTCCATACCCGTACCACCCTGTGTGAAAAAGTTGCCCCGTAGGTCTCTTTTATATCTTTCCCCTCTCACCCTAAACCTATGCCCTCTAGTTCTAGATTCCACCACCCCAGGGAAAAGACTTGATCTATTTATCATATCCATGCCCCTCATGATTTTATAAACCTCTCTCAGGTCACCCCCTCAGCCTCCAACACTCCAGGGAAAACAGCTCTAGCCTATTCAACCTCTCCCTATACCTCAAATCATCCAACCCTGGCAACATCCTTGTAAATCTTTTCTGAACCCTTTCAAGTTTCACAACATCTTTTCAATAGGAAGGAGACCAGAATTGTATGCAATATTCCAACAGTGGCCTAACCAAAGTCCTGTACGGAAGCAACATGACCTCCCAACTCCTGTACTCAATACTCTGACCAATAAAGGAAAGCATACCAAATGCCTTCTTCACTATCCTATCTACCTGCGACTACTTTCAAGGAACTATGAACCTGCACTCCAGGGTCTCTTTGTTCAGCAACACTCCCTAGGGCCTTACCATTGAGTGTATAAGTCCTGCTCTGATTTGCGTTTCCAAAATGCAGCACCTCGCATTTATCTAAATTAAACTCCATCTGCCATTCCTCAACCCTTTGGCCCATCTGATCAAGATCCCATTGTAGTTTGAGGTAACCTTCTTCGCTGTCCACTACACCTCCAATTTTGGTGTCATCTGCAAACTTACTAATTATACCTCCTATGTTCATATCCAGATCATTTATATAAATGACGAAAGGTAGTGGACCTAGCACCAATCCTTATGTTAAAGTGGCAGGCAACTGAAAGTTCAGGATAGTTTTTGCAGACAAATGCTGCTCACAATGTGATCTCCTCTACACTGGGGAAAAAAAGCATAGAATGAGTGACTACTTTACAGAACATTTACGTTCTGCCCACAAAAAGATGCTGGGCTTCCAGTTGCCTGCCTCTTTAACACACCACTGTATCCCCTGGCCAAAATATCTGTCTCAGGCCTGCCGCAGTGGACCAACAAAGCTCAGCACAAGCTGAAAGAACAACACTTCATTTTCTGCTTGGGAACCTTGCAGCACTCCGAATTCAATTCTGAGTTCAATAATTTTAGGGCCTGAACACTGCCATGTCCGAGCCCCCTACCCCACCCACCAGATCGTAGAACATAGAACACACAGCATGCTACAGGCCTTTCGGCCCCCGAAGTTGTGCCGACCATTTACCCTACTCTAAGACCAAACTAACCTTCATACCTTTCATTGTATTATCATCCATGTGCCTATCCACGAGCCACTTAAAAGTCCCTATTGAATCTGACTCTACCAACACTGCTGGCAATGTATTCCAGCACACCCACCATTCTCTGCATAAAGAACCTAACTCTGACATCTCCCCTCAACCTTCCTCCAATTACCTTTAAATTATGCCCCCTCGTGACTGCCATTTCTAAAGTGGGAAAAAGTTTCTGGCTATCTATTCTATCTATGCCTCTCAAGATCTGTACATCTCTCATCCTTTTTTGCTCCAGTAAAAAATATCCCTAGCTCCCTCAACCTTTCTTCATAGGACATATCCTCCTCCGGTTCATGCAGCATCCTGGTAAATTTCCTCTGTACCCTCTCGAAGGCTTCTGCATCTTTCCTACAATGAGCCGACCAAAACTGCACACAATATTCCAAGTTTGGTCTAACCAAGACTTTATAGAGTTGCAGAGGTAAAAACAATGACTGCAAGATGCTGGAAACCAGATTCTGGATTAGTGGTGCTGGAAGAGCACAGCAGTTTAGGCAGCATCCAAGGAGCAGCGAAATCGACGTTTCGGGCAAAAGCCCTTCATCACGTTCGAGACACCACCCACGCCCTCCACCTCCTCCAAGACTTCCGTTTCCCTGGCCCCCAACGCCTCATCTTCACCATGGATATCCAATCCTTCTACACCTCCATCCGCCAGGACCAGGGCCTCCAAGCCCTCCGTTTTTTACTCTCCAGACATTCCCAACAGTACCCTTCCACCGACACTCTCATTCATTTGGCCGAACTGGTCCTCACCCTTAACAATTTCTCCTTTGAATCCTCCCACTTCCTCCAGACCAAAGGGGTAGCCATGGGCACAAGTATGGGCCCCAGCTATGCCTGTCTCTTTGTTGGCTACGTAGAGCAGTTGATCTTCCGTAATTACACCGGCACCACTCCCCACCTCTTCCTCCGCTACATTGATGACTGCATTGGCGCCACCTCGTGCTCCCGCGAGGAGATTGAGCAATTCATCAACTTCACCAACACATTCCACCCTGACCTTAAATTTACCTGGACCATCTCCGACACCTGGCTCCCCTTCCTGGACCTCTCCATCTCCATCAGTGACGACCGACTTGACACTGACATCTTCTACAAACCCACCAACTCCCACAGCTACCTGGATTACACCCCTTCCCACCCTACCTCTTGCAAAAATGCCATCCCGTATTCCCAATTCCTCCGCCTCCGCCGTATCTGCTCCCAGGAGGACCAGTCCCACCACAGAACACACCAGATGGCCTCCTTCTTCAGAGACCGCAATTTCCCTTCCCACGTGGTCAAAGATGCCCTCCAACGCATCTCATCCACATCCCCCACCTCCGCCCTCAGACCCAACCCCTCCAACCGCAACAAGGACAGAACGCCCCTGGTGCACACCTTCCACCCTACCAACCTTCGCATAAACCAAATCATCCGCCGACATTCCCGCCACCTCCAAACAGACCCCACCACCAGGGATATATCTCCCTCCCCACCCCTCTCCGCCTTCCGCAAAGACCGTCCCCTCCGTGACTACCTGGTCAGGTCCACGCCCCCCTACGACCCACCCTCCCATCCTGGCACTTTCCCCTGCCACCGCAGGAAATGTAAAACCTGCGCCCACACCTCCTCCCTCACCTCCATCCAAGGCCCCAAAGGAGCTTTCCACATCCATCAAAGTTCTACCTGCA
>NC_057712.1:137452296-137457041 GCF_004010195.1 Chiloscyllium plagiosum
CACCTATCCACTCCACCCTCTCCTCCCTGACCTATCACCTTCATCCCCTCCCCCACTCACCTATTGTACTCTATGCTACTTTCTCCCCACCCCCACCCTCCTCTAGCTTATCTCTCCACGCTTCAGGCTCTCTGCCTTTATAGCATTGCAGCATAACCTCGCAACTCTTAAACTCAATTCCCCTGCTAATGAACGCCACCAACACACCAGACACTGTCTGAAACAACCCTATAAACTTGGGTGGCAACTTTGAGGGATCTATGGACATGGACCCAAAGATCCCGCTGTTCCTCCACGCTGCCAAAACTCCTGCTTGTAACACTGTAATCTGCATTCAAATTCGACTTTTCAAAATGAATCATTTCACACTTTCCTGGTTGAACTCCATCTGCCACTTCTCAGCTCAGCTCTGTATTCTGTTAACATTCATTGCAACCTACAACAGCCCTCCCTTGTCTTCTATGGGCCAGCCAATTCTGTATCCAGACAATGAGAGTTCCCTGTATCCCATGCCTCCTTACTTCCTGAATGAGCCTACCATGGGGAACCTTATCAAACACCTTGCTAAATTCCATATACACCACATCCATGTGTTTTGTCACATCCTCAAAGAATCCAATCAGGTTTGAGAGGCATGAACTGCCCCTCACAAAACCATGCTGACTATCTATAATCAAGCTATACTTTTCCAAATAATCATAAATCCTGTCTCTCAGAATCCTCTCCCATAATGTGCTCATCACCGATGTAAGACTGAATGGTCTGTAATTCCCAGGGTTATTCCTCTTCCCTTTCTTGAACAAGGGAATAACATTTATAGACAAAAGACAATAGGTGCAGGAGTAGGCCATTCTGCCCTTCAAGCCAGAACCACCATTCATTATGATCATGGCTGGTCATCCTCAATCAGTATCCTGTTCCTTAACAGTATCAGTAGCCTTATTCCCATAACCCTTGATTCCACTATCCTTAAGAACTCTATCCAACTCTTTCTTGAAAGTATCAAGAGACTTGGCCTCCACTGCCTTCTGGGGCAGAGCATTCCATACACCCACCACTCTCTGGGTGAAGAAGTTTCTCCTCAACTTTGTTCTAAGTGGCCTACCCCTTATTTTTAAGCTGTGTCCTCTGATTCGGGACTCACCCATCAGCGGAAACATGCTTCCTGCATCCAGAGTGTCCAATCCTTTAATGATCTTATACGTCTCAATCAGATCCCCTCTCAGCCTTCTAAACTCAAGGGTATACAAGCCCAGTCACTCCAATCTTTCAGCGTAAGATAGTCCCGCCATTCCAGGAATTGACCTCGTGAACCTACGCTGCACTCCCTCAATAGCCAGAATGTCTTTCCTCAAATTTGGAGACCAAAACTGCGCACAATATTCCAGGTGCGGTCTCACCAGGGCCCTGTACAGCTGCAGAAAGACCTCTTTGCTTCCATACTCAATTCCTCTTGTTATGAAGGCCAACATGCTATTAGCTTTCTTCACTGCCTGCTGTACCTGCATGCTTGCTTTCATTGACTGATGAACAAGAACACCTAGATCTCGTTGTACTGCCCCTTTACCTAACTTGACTCCATTTTGATAGTATCTGGGTCCACACCCCCCACCAACCCAACCTCCAATCCCGGCACCTTCCCCTGCAAGTCAGGTCCACACCCCCCACCACAGGGGGTATATAACACAGGGCAAGAGTTATTGCTGGGGCAAAGGCAATTACAATGTGATTATGTAAGATTTAGGATACATAGGGTGGGGAAGGAAACTGCAGAGGATGGGCACATTTGAAATATGGAGCTTATTCAAGGAACAACTACGTCGGGTCCTTGATAAGTATGTACCTGTCAGACAATTGTCAAGCGCGGGAGTTGTGGTTAACAAAGGAAGTTGAATCTCTCTTCAAGAGGAAGAAGAAGGCTTATGTTAGGATGAGATGTGAAGGCTCAGGGCCTTTGAGAGTTACAGGTTAGCTAGGAAAGACCTAAAGAAAGAGTTAAGAAGAGCCAGGAGGGGACATGAGAAGTCGTGGGTGGATGGGGTCAAGGAAAACCCTAAGGCTTTCTATCGGTATAAACAAGAATGACTAGAGTAAGCTTAGGGCCAATCAAGGATGGTAGTGGGAAATTGTGCGCGGAGTCAGAGGAGATGGGGGAACCGCTAAATGAATATGTTTTATCAGTATTCACACTAGAAAAAGACAATGTTGGCGAGGAGAATATTGAGGTACAGGTAGACTAGATGGGATTGAGGTTCACAAGGAGGAGGTGTTAACAATTGTGGAAAGTGTAACAATAGATAAGTCCCCTGGGCCGGATAGGATTTATCCTAGGATTCTCTAGGAAGCCAGGGAGGAGATTGCAGAGCCTTTGGCCTTGATCTTTATGTTGTCATTGTCAATAGGAAAAGTGCCAGAAGGTTGGAGGATAGCAAATGTCGTTCCCTTGTTTAAAAAGGGGAGTAGGGATAACTCTGGTAATTATAGACCAGTGAGCTTTCAGTTGTGGGCAAAGTGTTGGAAAGGATTATAAGAGATAGGATTTATAATCATCTGGAAAGGAATAAGTTGATTGGGGATAGTCAACATGGTTTTGTGCAGGGTAGGTTGTGCCTCACAACCTTATTGAATTGTTTGAGAAGGTGACCAAACACGTGGATGAGGGTAAAGTGGTTGATGTGGTATATATGAATTTCAGTATTGATAAAGCGCTTGATAAGATACCCCACAGTAGGCCATTGTACAATATATGGAGGCATGGGATTGAGGATGATTCAGCACTTTGTATCAGAAATTGGCTAGCTGAAAGAAGTCAGAGGGTGGTGGTTGATGGGAAATGTTCAACCTGGTTACTAGTGGTATACTGCAAGGGTCTATTTTGGGTCCATTCTGTTTGTCATTTTTATAAACAACTTGGATGAGGGCATAGAAGGATGGGTTAGTAAATTTGGGGATGGCACTAAGATCTGTAGAATTGTGGATAGCGCAGAAGGATGTTGTAGGTTACAGAATGATAGATAAGCTGCGGAGCTGGGCTGAGAGGTGGTAAATGGAGTTTAATGTGGAAAAGTGTGAGGTGATTCACGTTGGAAGGAGCAACAGGAATACAGAGTACTGGGTTAAAGGTAAGATTCTTGGTGATGTAGATGAGCAGAGGGATCTTGGTGTCCATGTAAATAGATCCTTGAAAGTTGCCACCCAGGTTGACAGGGTTGTTAAGAAGGCATACGGTGTGTTAGCTGTTATTGGTAGAGGGATTGAGTTTTGGAACCATGAGGTCATACTGCAGCTACACAAAATTCTGGTGTGGCTGCACTTGGAGTATTGCGTACAGTTCTGGTCAATGCCTAATAGGAAGAATATGGAAGCTTTGGAAAGGGTTCGGAGGATATTTACCAAGATATTGCCTAGTATGGAGGGAAAGTCTTATGAGGAAAGGCTGAGGGACTTGAGGCTGCTTTCGTGAGAGAGATGAAGGTTGAGAGGTGAGTTAATTGAGACATATAAGATAATCAGAAGTTTATATAGGGTGGACAGCGAGAGCCTTTTTCCTCAGATGGTGATGGCTAGCACGAGGTAGCAAAGCTTTAAATTGAGGGGTGATAGATATAGGACAGATGTCAGAGGTACTTTCTTTACTCAGAGAGTAGTAGAAGCGTAGAACGCACTGCCTGCAACAGTAATAGACATGCCAGCTTTTAAGGGCATTTAAATGGTCATTGAATAGACATATGGACGAAAATGGAATAGTGTAGGTTAGGTGGGCTTCAGATTGGTTTCACAGGTCGGTGCAGCATCCAGGGCCAAAGGGCCTGTACTAGGCTGTAAAGCTCTATATTCCATATCTATGTTCTATAATGATCTGACTAGGAGGGTGAGTAGCTCCATTTAGGTAGTAATCTGCTTTCCTGTTCTTGCCACCAAAGTGGATAGCCACACATTTATCCACATTAAGCTGCATCTGCCATGCATCCATCCACTCACCTGTCCAGGTCATCACCCTGCAATCTCCTAACATCCTCCTCACATTTCACCCTGCCACCCAGCTTTGTGTCATTTGCCACCCTCCAATCATCTGGTACGACTCCAGTGGATAATGAGGATGCAATGATCATTGGTGCAGCAATCTCTTCTCTCGCTTCCCATAGTAACCGTGGAATTATAGTGTCTGGCTCAAGGGGAATTATCTACCATGTTTTTTAAACTTTCCAGCACATTCTCCTTCTTAACATGAACCTGTTCAGGCGTATCAGCCAGTTTTACACTGTCCTCCCAAATGACAATGTCCCTCTCACTAGTGAATACTGAAGCAAAATATTCATTAAGGACATCTCCTGCCTCCTTTGACTCCAGACACACGTTCCCTCCACTATCCCTGTTCAGCCCGACTCTCACTTTGGCCATCCTCTTCTTCCTCACATAAACACTCTGGCATATCCTTGGTGGAGTGGGAGGGGGAATTGAAATGTTGAGCTACAGGGTGGTTGGGTTGGTTGGTCCAGGTGTCCCAGAGGTGTTCTCTGAAACGCTCCACAAGTAGGCGGCCTGTCTCCCCAATATAGAGGAGGCCACATCGGGTGCAGAGGATGCAATAGATGATGTGTGTGGAGGTGCAGGTGAATCTGTGGCGGATATGGAAGTTTCCTTTGGGGCCTTGGAGGGAGGTGAAGGAGGAGGTGTGGGCGCAAGTCTTGCACCTCCTGCGGTTGCAAGGGAAGGTGCCGGGAGTGGAGGTTGGATTGGTGGGG
>NC_057712.1:137457259-137477909 GCF_004010195.1 Chiloscyllium plagiosum
CCCTCAATGTTGTGCTGACCTGTGAAACCAATCTGAAGCCCATCTAACATACACTATTCCATTCTCATCCATATGCCTTTCCAATGACCATTTAAATGCCCTTAAAGTTGGTGAGTCTACTACTGTTGCAGGCAGGGCGTTCCACACCTCTACTACTCTCTGAGTAAAGAAACTACCTCTAACATCTGTCCTATATCTATCACCCCTCAATTTAAAGTTGTGTCCCCTCGTGTTAGCCATCACCACCCGAGGAAAAAGGCTTTCAGTGTCCATCCTATCTAAACCTCTGATTATCTTATATGTCTCAATTAAGTCACCTCTCAACTTTCTTCTCTCTAACAGTCTCAAGTCGCTCAGCCTTTCCTTGTAAGACCTTCCCTCCATACCAGGCAACATCCTCGTAAAATCTCCTCTGAACCCTTTCCAAAGCTTCCACGTCCTTCCTATAATGCGGTGACCATAACTGTACGCAATACTCCAAATGTGGCCACACCAGAGTTTTGTACAGCTGCAACATGACCTCATGACTCCGAAACTCAATCCCTCTCCCACTAAAAGCTAACACCGCCTTCTTAGCAACCCTATCAACCTAGGTGAAACTTTCAGAAATCTATGTACCTGGACACCAACATCTCTCTGCTCATCCACACTACCAAGAATCTTACCTTTAGCCCAGTACTCTGCATTCCTGTTACTCCTTCCAAAGTGAATCACCTCATCTATTCCACATTAAACACCATTTGCCACCTGTCAGCCCAGCTCTGCAGCTTATCTACGTCCCTCTGCACTATCCACAACTCTACCGACCTTAGTGTCATCCACAAATTTAATGACCCATCCTTCTACGCCCTCATCCAGGTCATTTATAAAAATGACAAACAGTCGTGGCCCCAGAACAGATCCTTGCGCTACCCCGCTTACACCCACCTTATTTCGCATGCTCCTGGCGTTGAAGTAGACACATTTCAAACCAACCTCCTGCTTGCCGGAGCCTTCTTGTGATCTTCAAATCTTATTTCTCAACCTCCTGTCTACTCGAACTACAATTTCGGTTCCCATCCCCCTACTGCGTTCGTTTAAACCAACCCGAAGCACAAATTTCTCCCCCCAGTATATTGGTACCCCTCTGGTTTAGGTGTAGAGGTCCCACCTATTCCAGAAAGAGCCCCAGTTATCCAGGTATCTGGAACCCTCCCTTCTGTACCATCTCTGTAGCCACGTGTTCAACTCCTCTCTCTCCCTACTCCTTACCTCGCTAGCACGTGGCACAGGTAACAGACCAGAGATAACAATTCTGTTTGTTCTCGCTCTAAGCTTCCACCCTAGCTCCCTGAATGTCTGTCTTAAATCCCCATTTCTCTTCCTACCTATGTTGTTCGTACCTATGTGGACCAGGATTTGGGGCTGCTCCCCTTTTGTTGCCCCAAGTGGTGCCATTTTGAGATACAAACTGGATATGAAGAAATTATTTAAATAAGATTTCATCTCCTGTCCAAATTGGGGTCTCACGCACGGTTTTGGGGCCTCTTTGAGGTATTTCAATCCTCAAGGCGTCCTGCTGCGGGAGCATGGCCCAGGGTATCCCAGTTCTGCCACAAAACCAACTCCACAAGGGGTTCTGGCTCTCGGAAACACCAGCAAAGGTCCAGGCTCTGGGCACAGGCATCAGCAGTAATCCAGCCACCAGTAGGAGTCCAGGCTCTGGGCACAGCCACCAGCAGGAGTCCAGGCTCTGGGCACAGCCACCAGCAGGAGTCCAGGCTCTGGGCACTGCCACCAGCAGAAGTCCAGGCTCCGGGAACTGCCACCAGCAGGAATCCAGACTCCAGGCACCGCCAAGAGCAGGAGTCTATGCTCTGGGTACGGCCACCAGCAGGGGTCCAAGCTCCAGGTGCCGCCACCAGCAGGAGTCCAGGCACCAGGTACAGCCACCAGCAGGAGTATATCTCTTCTCCCTGTTTGGGCTCCATCTCCACCTATCATTTACTCCCTAACCCCTCCTCCCACCCGATCTTCTTTATATGAATCAACATTTTCCTAGCTATCATAAATTCTGAGGAAGGGTCGCCTGACCCAAAATGTTAACTCTGATTTCCCTTCACAGATGCTGCCAAACCTGCTGAGCTTTTCCAGCAACTTCTATTTTTGTTTCTGATTTACAGCATTCGTAGTTCTTTTGGTTTTTATTTAGTGCATTGCTATGTGGGAAAGAATCAGTCAGAGTCATGTGCTTTCAACAAGAAAAGTGTAAGATGAAGAATGAAGGACTAAATTAGAAGACAGTTTTCTCATAACATTTTTTCGACTGCACCAGCATATTCAGTCTGCAACAACCTAAATTTTCCTAGGTTCAGATCATTTTCTTATCCCCAAATTCTGTTGGCATTGGTCGGGAGAGGAGGAGGATGGGGGCACAAATGAGGCTTTTAAAACTTAGATATCTAAGAAACAGGGGGAAAATATAAATACAGACAAATGAAGTTGACATACAGATCAGCCATTGAACCTGATCCACCATTCAAATGTCTCCTGTTGACCTGTGCAGCTCTGTAATTCCATTTGCTGTTGTTATTTGTGTTCTCGTGTTTTAATTGTACAGACTTCTTTCAGGGAACGAACCCTATTGTTTCAGTGACATTGTCAAAAGCCAGAATTAGAAAGGATTGTAAAATAAAAAGTCTCACCTAAATTTAAAGCCCAAGCCATAACGTATAACTGAATTTAACAGCAAAGCCAATTATTGGTTCTCTCAAAATAATAAAAGCTGCTTATACCAAGGTTACTTCACAATGCAGTACCAGTGTGCATTCAAATCACACAGCGTTTCTAAGCCATGATCACAATCGAATGACCTGTTCTTGCCAGCTGGCTGCTAGAAAATGCAAAAAAGATGCCATGACTGATTCCCTCCCATCCTCTCGCCTGGGAACAGCACATCTGCCTTCCCTTACAGTCTGGAATCTCTGGATATCAATGTCCCTTTGTTAAGCACTCCACTGCAGGTCACAGCATGTCTTGAATGTTACATCATTAAACATATTGTTATGATTTCATCACAACTGATTCCCTGCTGGTAAGCAGAATTTTTGTTGATATAAGATTTTTAATGTGGTTATTATTTAAGTGCCAAACACAACAGGATCTTTAAACATGTCAAAAAATGCTTCAATATACTTCATCTGGTTAGGGTCACAACATGTTACTATTCCCTGTTTGAGGTTGTATCCTGTTTGTTCTACTACACCTCATCTTCCACCATATTCATTTGTTACCAAGTTTGCATATCTTCAAATCAAATCTGTTTATAATCCTCTCCTACATCCTTCCTTTCAAACCCATTGTTCAGGTCTATCAATGGAAGTTTTTAACTGTCTCTGCCCAAAGGGTGAGAGGAATTTCTACCTCCTGTTCTATTACTCCCTATGGAGTGTTCCTGGGTGTCTGAGGCACCAATCTGATTCTGTGTAATTGGTAGTTTGATGAAGTGTTAAGGCCAGACCACATGTTGAGGACATTGTATTAGCACTTTCTGTTTCAGGCCTTTCTTGCTTTACAATTTGCCAGTCCAGAGGAAGCCAGACTTTACTGAAGGAAATCTGCGAAACTTACCCAGTCCGGCATGTAAGTAATTCCAGACTTCCATATTACTTCTGAAAGTTTCTCATTCCCTGGTTAACCATGACTGACTTATCGCCTTTCTAGAATCCTTCTTCCTCACTGGAGACTACCTTTGCTGTGAATCATAAACAACTTACTTAAATGTCTGCCATTTTTCATCTTTGCAGCTAGCCACTTCCCCGGTCCACTCCAGCCAGCTCTGCCCTCATTCCTTTTTAATTACTGTACCTTTACTTAAACTGTGACTTGGGGGTGCTGGTGATGGACTGGAGTAGACGATGTTAAAAATCACACAACACCAGGTTATACTCCTCCAGATTTATTTGGAAACACTAGCTTTCAAAGCGCCACTCCTTCATCAGGTCATCAGGTGGTTGTAGAGGTTAAGCTGATGCTCACAGAATTTATAGCCGAAGGAGTCCAGTGTCATGGAGAAGTGAGACAGTAAACAATCTTAGATTAAAACTTTCATCTTTTATAATGGGATATGCTGGCCTCTGTTCTTTGAAATGTAAATCCCAGCATTTCTTTTAAATTACATTCTCAAGATAGCTCAGCTTTTTAAACAATAGGTGTGAAGTCTGTCTGTGTCTCGATGCTATGTCAGACTGACAAACCTTCTGAATAGTTTTACAGAGTTTCACATGGATTCATGCAGTTTTTGAGCAAAATAAAATGTAATTCTGCAAAAACAAATTCACTCCATAAGCTTATATATGTGCACATGTAGGAGTGACAGATTGCATGTGCGTGTGGGTGTGAGTGCACAAAATAGAGTGTGCGTGTAAGTTTAGTTAAGTGTGTGTATGAGTGTGATGGGATATGTGTGAGAGGGTGTGAGAGGGTGTATGTGTGTGCATTTGAGAGAGAGCTTTTGTATGAGGGAGGGTCTGCGTAGGGGTGTGAGTATGTAGGAGTGTGAGCGTGTGTTTCATGGGTGTGCTGTTTGGATCAGCAGGTAGGGTTCCTGGTTGTTCAGTCGTCAATACATTTGGTTGCAATAATCTGTTCTGTTCTGAATGACAATGGCACATACTGTCCTACATACTCACCCCCATGCAGATTCTCCTCATACACAAGCTCTCCCTCATACACAAGCTCTCTCTCATACGCACACACATACACCCCCCTGCACTCACACTAACACATGCACCCTCTCACACATACGCCAGCACACTCACACACATTTAACCAAGCTAACACACACATATATACATACACATCTATCACATGCACTCACACTCACACCCACACCCATTCGCACATGCACACTCAATATGCGCACACATATAAGCTTATGGGGTGAATTTGGTTTTGCAGAATTACATTTTATTTTGCTCAAAAACTGCATGAATCCATGTAAAGCTCTGTAGAACTATAATGTTACAAATCACACAACACCAGGTTATAGTCCAACAGGTTTAATTGGAAGCACTAGCTTTCGGATCACTGCTCCTTCATCAGATGGTTATGGACAATTGTAAGACACAGAATTTATAGCAAAAGTTTGTGAGAGAATGTGTGTGTGTCTGTAGGAGTGTGTGTGTGTGTGTGTATGTCTGTCTGTCTGTCTGGGATGGGAGGGTTGTGAGTGTCTGTGAGAGAGAGTGTATATATGTGTGTGAATGTAAAGTGCCTAAGTCTGTGAGAGGGTGCGTGTGGGGGGTGTGTGTGTGTACGTGTCTGTGTAAAGGAGTGCCTGTGTGTGTATGCGCACGCGCAGGAGTGTCTGTATGTGTGTATAATGCAATGGTTGTGACCTGGAGTGTGACATGAGCCCAAGGTCCCGGTTGAGGCCCTCCCCATGGGTACCGAAATTAGCTATCAGTCTCTGCTCACTGTTGCCTGTCCAGAAGTCCGCCTTGGAGGACGGTCACCCGAAGGACTGAGTCATTTGTCCTGGACTGCTGACATGTTCTCCAACTGGGAGGGAACACTCTTGTCTGTTGATTGTTGTGCTGTGCCCATTCATTCGTTGCCATAGCCTTTGCTTGGTTTCACCAATATACCATGCCTCAGGGCACCCTTGCCTGCAGCGTATGAGATAGACAGCGTTGGCTGAGTCGCTTGTGTACCTGCCACGTACATGATGGGAGGTGTCCCCACGTGTAATGGTCGTATCTATGTCCACACTCTAACACGTCTTGCAGCGCCTACCGTGACAGGGTTGTATGGAATTGTCCTGAAAGCCGGGCAGTTTGCCACAAATAATGATCTGTTTGTGTTTTGACGGTTGTTTAAAGGTGAGCAGTGGAGGTGTGGGGAAGGTCTTAGCAAGGTGCTCATCCTCATTGATAATGTGTTGCAAGTCACGAAGAACATGGCGTAGTTTTTCAACTCCTGGGAACTACTGAACAATGAAGGGTATCCTGTCGGTTGCAGCACGTGTCTGTCTGCTGAGGAGGTCATTATGGTTCCTTGCATGTGGCATGTCGTACTGGCAGTCGATGAGTTGAGCATCATACCCCGTTATGAGGGCATCCCTGAGTATTTCCAGGTACCCATCACATTCCTCCTCATCTGAACAGATCCGGTGTACGCGTAGGGCTTGTCCATAGGGGATGGCTGTTTTAGTATGTTTTAGGTGGAAGCTGGAGAAGTGTAGCATTGTGAGGTTGTCTGTGAGTTTGCGGTAGAGTGTGAGTGCTAAGGTGTCCATCCTTGATGTCCAGGAATGAGACAGATAGTAGAGAGTAGTCCATGGTGAGTTTGATGGTGGGATGAGACTTGTTGATATCACTGTGTAGTTTTATGAGTGACTCCTCGCCAAAGGTCCAGAGGAAGAAAATGTCGTCAATGCATCTAGTGTATAATGTTGGTTGGAGGTCCTGCGTAGAGAAGTCTAGTTCGAACCTGTGTGTGCAGATGTTGGCATATTGGGGTGCAAATTTGGTCGCCATGGCTATTCCATGTATCTGGATGAAGAACTGGTTGTCAAAGGTGAAGACGTTGTGATCGAGGATAAAGCGGATGAGTTGTAAGACGGTGTTCGGAGATTGGCAGTTGTTGGTATTGAGTACTGAGGCTGTTGCCGCGATGCCGTCATTGTGGGGTATGCTGGTGTAGAGTGCTGAAACGTGCATTGTGACGAGGAATGTTCCCGGTTCAACTAGTCCGTGGGTGCTGAGTTTCTGTAAGAAATCTGTAGCGTCGCGACAGAAGCTGGGGATCCTCTGTACAATGGGTTTCAAGATACCTTCAACAAAGCCGGGGAGATTCTTACACAAACCCCCAACCCAGACAGACAGACAGACAGACAGACACACACACACACACTCTTACAGATACACACACACACACACTCCTACAGACACACACACTCCCAAACTCACACATGCATCCTCTCACAGAATTAGACTCTTTACACTCACACACACATATATACACTCTCTCTCACAGACCCCCATCCCAGACACACACAAAAAAAACCCACGTGCACACATATATACGTTTGTGGGGTGAATTTGTACTTGCAGAGTTACATTGTACTTTGCTCAAAAACTGCATGAATCCATGTAAGAGTCTGTGAACTCACGTTTTAGATTAGAATCAGTCTAAACATTATGGCACAGCTAGGGAACACAGGGGGCTAACACCTTCAATATCTCAACATCTTTTCTGCGCTGACACCAATTGTTACAGTTATCCTGAGAATGTAACTTTTAAAAAAAGTTCTTTCATATGTAAATCACAAAAGTGAAACTATCATGGACATTCTAACAGATGAGTGATTTAACAAACAATCAAGGTATTATTCGATGTATAATTTCAGTTACATCACACTGTAAGGTTTTGCTCTAAATTCTGTGTCTTACAATTGCGCACTCCACAACCACCTGATGTAGGAGCATCACTCCAAAAGCCAATTCTTCCAATTAAACCTGTTGGACTATGACCTGATGTTGTGTGATTTTTAACTTTGTACACCCCAGTCCAACACTGGCATCTCCAAATCATGTAGGTAGGGAAGATGTGTTGGGTATGCTCGAGGTTATTAAGGTGGATAAATCCCCAGGACTGGATGGGATCTATCCCAGGTTGCTGAGGGAGGCAAGAGAGGAAATAGCTGGGGCCCTGACAGATATTTTTGTGGCATCCTTAAATACAGGTGAGGTGCCGGAGGACTGCAAGGTTGCTCATGTTGTCCCCCTGTACAGGAAGGGTAGTAGGGATATTTTGGGTAACTACAGACCAGTGAGCCTGACATCGGTGGTGGGGAAGTTGCTGGAGAGGGTAATAAGGTCTAGGCAGCTAAGAACAGAACAGGCCCTGGAGGAATATTGGGAGAGTAGGACAAGTCTTAAACGAGGAATCAAGCGGGCTAAAAGGGATCATGAAATAACTTTAACAAGCAGACTAAAGGAGAATCCCAAAGCATTTTATTCTTATATAAGAGGCAAGCGGGTAACTAGAGAAAGGATTGGTCCACTAAAGGATAATGAAGGGAGGCTGTGTGCCGAACCTGAGAGAATGGGTGAGATCCTGAATGATTACTTTGCATCAGTGTTCACTGAGGAGAGGGATCGAATGAATGTTGAGATTAGAGATAAAAGTTTGATTAGTCTGGATCACGTAGACATAAGTAGGAAGATGTGTTGGGTATGCTCGAGGTTATTAAGGTGGACAAATCCCCAGGACTGGATGGGATCTATCCCAGGTTACTGACGGAGGCGAGAGAGGAAATAGCTGGGGCCCAGACAGATATCTTTGTGGCATCCTTAAACACAGGTGAGGTGCCGGAGGACTGGAAGGTTGCTCATGTTGTCCCCCTGTACAGGAAGGGTAGTAGGGATATTTTGGGTAACTACAGACCAGTGAGCCTGACATCGGTGGTGGGGAAGTTGCTGGAGAGGGTATTGAGAGATAGGATCTATTTATATTTAGAAAAGATATCAGTGATAGGCAACATGGTTTTGTGTGGGGGAAGACTGTGCCTTACCAACTTAATAGAGGTCTTCGAGGAAGTGACCAAGTTGTTAGATGAAGGAAGGGCTGTTGATGTCATATACATGGACTCTAGTAAGGCATTTGATAAGGTTCCCCATTGTAGTCTAATGGAGAAAATGAAGTCACATGGTGTGCAGGGTGTTCTAGCTAGGTGGGTAAAGAACTAGTTGAGCAACAGGAGACAGAGATGAGTAGTTGAAGGGAGTTTCTCGAAATGGAGAAAGTGGTGTTCCACCGGGGTCAGTATTGGGGCCACTGTTGTTTGTAATATACATAAATGATCTGGAAGAGGGCACTGTTGGTATGATCAGCAAGTTTGCAGATGACACAAAGATTGGTGGAGTAGCAGAAAGCATAAGGGACTTCAGAGAGTACAGGAGAATATACATAGACTGGAGAGTTGGGCGGAAAAGTGGCAGATGGAGTTCAATCCAGACAAATGTGAGGTGATGCATTTAGGCAAGTCTAATTCTAGAACAAATTATACAGTAAATAGAAGAGCCTTGGGAAAGGTTGATGGGCAGAGAGATCTGGAGTGCAGGTCCATTGTACCCTGAAGGTTGCTGCACAGGTGGATAGAGTGGTCAAGAAGGCCTATAGAATGCTTGCCTTCACTCGGACGGGGTATTGAGTATAAGGTCTGGCAGGCCATGTTAAAATTGACAATACATTGGTTCAAGATGCTTTGGAGAGGGTGCAGGGAAGGTTTACAAGGATGTTGCCTGGTATGAAGGTGCTAGCTATAAAGAGAGGTTGAGTAGGTTAGGTTTGTTTTCACTAGAAAAAAGGAGATTGAGGGGGGAACCTGATTGAGGTTTACAAAATCATGAAGGGTATAGGCAGGGTGGATAGAGATCAGCTGTTTCCCAGGGTGAAGGATTCAATAACGAGAGGTCATGCTTTCAAGGTGAGAGGTGGAAAGTTTAAGGCGGATACACGCGGTAAGTACTTTATACAGAAGGTGGTGGGCGTTTGGAACGCGTTGCCAGCAGAGCTGGTAGAGGCAGGCACGGTAGATTCATTTAAGATGCGTCTGGATAGATGCATGAGTAGGTGGGGAGCAGAGGGATACTGATGCTTAGGAATTGACCAACAGGTTTAAACAGTACATTTGGATCGGCTCAGGCTTGGAGGGCCGAAGGGCCTGTTCCTGGGTTGTAAAGTTTCTTTGTTCTTTGTTCTATACAAAGGGTTTGTCAGTCTGATATTGCATTGTGACACAGACAGACTGCACACCTATTGTTAAAAAGCTGAGCTATTTTGAGAATGTAAGTGCTGGGATTTACATATCAAAGAACAGAAACCAGTATATCCCATTATAAAAGATTAAAGTTTTAATCTAAGATTGTTTACTGTAACACCTTTCCATAACACTGGAGTCCTTTGGCTATAAATTCTGTGACCATCATCTTAACCTCCACAACCACCTGATGTAGGAGTGGCGCTCCGAAAGCTAGTGCTACCAAATAAACCTGTAGTATTATAACCTGGTGTTGTGTGATTTTTGACTTTATTTAAGCTGAGCACAGTTTTTTTTAACACAAGGTCCTCACTCTCAAACTGGATACTATATTCTGTCACGCTCTGGTTAATATTTCTGTGGCAATTTTTTACTCTGACATAATTAAATCTGCCTCATTACATGGCGCAAGATCTAAAATAGGCTTGCACTGAATTGAATTAAATTGAATTCATTGTCACGTATACTGAGGCACAGTGAAAAGCTTTGTCTTGCGGGAATTACAGGCAGATCACATTGTTAAGTAGCATAGATAATAAATAATAGGTAAACTTTGGCAAAAACAAAAACACAGGTACAGGCGAATGTTAAGAGTTTGTGAATCCATTGAGTATTCTAACGACAGCAGGGTAGAAGCTGTTACGAAACCGGCTGGTACGTATGTTCAAGCTTCTGTACCTTCTCCCCGATGATAGAGGTTGTAGAAAAGCATTGCCAGGGTGGGATGGATCTTTAAGAATGCTGGCAAGCTTTCCTTGACAGCGGGCCTGGTAGATGGATTCTATAGATGGGAGGTTGGCCTTTGTGATTGTCCAGGCTGAGTTCACACTCCATAACCGTCTCCGATCTTGAATGGTACAGCTGCCATACCAGGTAGTGATACATCCAGACAGAATGCTCTCGATGGCTCGCCTATAAAAATTGGCAAGGGTATTCAGTGTCATGCCAGATTTTGTCAGCTGCCTGTTGTTGGGCCTTTGTAACCAGTGCATCCACATGAAGAGTCCAAGAAAATTTGTTGTGGATGACCACTCCCAGGAGCTTGACCCTCTTCACTCGTTCCACCTCTATGCTGTTAATGTGTGGGGGGGGCATGAGTACCACCCTGCTGAAAGTCAATGAGTTCCTTGGTTTTGCTAGCATTGAGAGCTAGGTTGTTCTCAGTGCACCATTTTTCCAGGTCTTCCACCTCCGGTCTGTAGTCTGTTTCGTCTGGGATTCAACCAACTATGGTGGTGTCATCAGCGAACTTGTAAATGGTATTAGTCTGGTATTTGGCGACGCAGTCATAGGTATACAATGAGTACAGTAGGGGGCTGAGTATGCACCCCTGGGGGGCTCCAGTGTTGAGTATTAATGATGTTGAAATATTGTCCCCAATTTTCACTGATTGTGGCCTGTGGGTCAAGAAACTGAGGGTCCAGTTGCAGAGAGTGGGGCTTAGTCCGAGACCACTAAGTTTAGTAATCAGTCTCGAGGGGATAATAGTGTTGAAGGCTGAACTGTAGTCAATGAGTCAGATTTTTACGTAGCTGTTCTTGGTGACAAGATGTCCTAGAAAGGAGTGAAGGCTAAGTGATATGGCATCTGACACGGATCTGTTGGTCCGATAGGCAAATTGAGTTGGTCAAGAGTAGAGGCTGGAGTTGATTAATACCATGACCAGCCTTTCAAAGCACTTCATGACCACCAAAGTTAGGGCCACTGGGCGGTAGTCATTGAGACATGCTTCATGAGCCTTCTTAGGCACAGGTAAAAGACCTTGGCTGTTCACTCAATCCATGTCCCTCATGATTTCATACACTTCAAAAAGGTCACCCCTCAGCCTTGATGCTCCAGGGAAAGCAGCCCCAGCTTATTCAGTCTCTCCCTGTAGCTCAAATCATCCAACCCTGGCAACATCCTTATAAATCTTTTCTGAACCCTTCCAAGTTTCACAATATCTTTCCTATAGCAGGAAGACTAGAATTGAATGCAGTATTCCAAAAGTGGCCTAACCCAATGTCCTATACAGCCACAACAAACCTTCCAACTCCTATATTCAATGCACTGACCAAAAATGGCAAGCATATCAAATGCCTTCGTCACTATCCTATCTACCTGCAACTCCACTTTCAAGGAACTATGAACCTGCACTCCAAGATCTCTTTGTTCAGCAACATTCCCCAAACCTCACCATTAAGTGTATACGTTCTGCCCAGATCAGCCTTTCCAAAATGTAAGCACCTCATATTTATCTAAATTAAACTCCATTTGCCACTCCTCAGCCCATTGGCCCACATTGTCCTAAATACACATAATGAATTCTTCCTCAGGGATTCCTCTGCCAATGTGATTATCTCAATCTATATGAAGACTAAAGACACCCATGAATAATGTACTGCTATTATAACATGCCCTCATAACCTGCTGATTTATTCTCTGACCCTCTGTATAGCTACTGTTAAAGGGCTTACAAACTACTCCTACCAGTGTCTTTCCCTTTTTTCTTTCTTACCTCCATCCATATGGGTTCCACATCTCCTGACTGAAGATCATTTCTTGTTATCGTACTTATTTAGAATGGAAAGGAGGAGACGTTTCTTCAGCTAGAGAGTGGTGGGCCTGTGGAATTCATTGCCACAGAGTGCAGTGGAGGCCGGGACGTTGAGTGTCTTCAAGGCAGAGGTTGATAAATTCTTCATCTCGCAAGGAATTAAGGGCTACTGGGAAAGTGCGAGTAAGTGGAATCAGCCATGATCAAATGGCGGAGTGGACTCGTTGGGCCGAATGGCCTTGCTTCCACTCCTATGTCTTATGGTCATATTCCATCCTATACCAACAGTGCTACATCAGCCCCCTTCTCTTCCATCTCTCCTTTTGAAAAATCACATGCTGCTGAATATTTAGTTCCCAGCTTTGACTTCCTTGTAACCCTGTCTCTGTAACAGCGTTAAGATCATACCTGCTAAATTAGCTTTAACATACCTATGTTGTTGGTACCTATTTGCACCACCATGATTGGATTCTTCCCCTCCTGCTGCAAGTTTATCTCCAGACCTGAGGAGATATCCCAAACTCTGGTAGCTGGCAGGCAACATAGTCGTCTGGACACTAACTCTCTGCCAAAGAATTTTCCTGTTCCCCATGAATATTACCTTCCTTTTCTTTTTCCTCCTTTGAATAGCTTTCTGCATCATGGTTCCATGGTTAATTGGCTCATCCACCCTGGAATCCCAACTCTAATATAATCAAGTTGAAAGAACCTCAAACCTGTTAAACAACTGGAAAGACAAAGACTCTGAACTCCTTATTTATATATTCATATTGCAAACTAAGTATGTTAACCAGCTTTGCATCTTCAAACCCCATCACAGTGGATGGAGAAATCTGAATTCATTAAAAGTCGAGAACTAAAAGCTAGCCCAGTAGTGACCATATAGCCATTGTCACAATGAACTCTGGTTCTTTAGGGAAGGAAATCTGCCATCCTTACCTGGTCTGGCCTACACGTGAGTCCAGGCCACAGCAAAATGAACATGGGGCTCTTACAGTGCAGTGGAAGTGTCCTTATCTCTAAGCCAAGAGACCTGGGTTCAGATCCCACCTGTTTTAGAGGTGTGTAATAACATCACTAGATAGGTTGATTGTAATATCCAAAAAAAACCTGAATGATATACCTTTTTATTCTAAACCTAATATAGAGGAGGTTTATGATTGGCCATATGCAGTATCAGGTAAGACAATTACAGTGAATAATGGGATTCAAAAAAGAGAGAGAGGGAGGAAGAGAGAGCACTCCTCCAGCCTTGGTCACAACATTACGGAAAAGAAAATGGGTAGAGGGAATACACATAAAAAGGAGCTACAGGCAAGCTTTTGTCTATTTCGCCCCCAACCACTGAAGATTCATTTTAAACAGCTGTCAAACTTTGTGTTTTTAAAACCATATGAATACATGATGCAAATACTGCCAGGCCTTCTTTGAGTACTTCCATATTTTCTGTTTTTACTTTCTATGATATGTGTTATAAATACAAGTCTTACTTTCTTACGTTCACCAAGATTAACAGTGCTGGCTGTTATAAAATCTGTAAATTAAGATCTTCAACATCTTCAACAAAGGAACAAATAATATTTGTCACTCTTAGAGAGCAGGTGTTATACTGCAGTCTCTTTGTTTTACATTATTTGATTTGAAATAAAGAATGTTTTAATCTGCTGTTGCAGGAACTCTTTAATGTCAGACTGAAATCAGTTTTTTAATTCATTTCAACACTAAAACCACATCATTAAAGACATTTCTTTCTTCTTACAGTTAGAATTCATCAGACAACATGCCTAATCCCTATTTATATTAATGCAGCTCACAGCCAGAATTTAATGCAGATTTTTTTTAAAGCACAGATGACAAGCACTTCATGTGGAAACTGCAGGTCTGCCTGTCCCTTACTGATCATTTAGATGTCCTCCTCATTGTGAAGTACCCCATCAGACAAACTTGGATGAGAAGGAACCTCTTCCTGCCATATTTTTCAAATAAATCTGTTTGCATGTCTTATCACACTGCTCCTGAGGTGAGACTTGAACCCAAACCTTCTGAACTCAAATGCAGGTATACACCACTGCATCACTAGGTGAGGTGAGAGTGAGAGCCTTTGTTCAACCTAATGTAGCGTCAAGAAACCCTAGAAAAACTGGAATAAATGAGACAAACTCTTTGCTGATTAGAGTCATACCTAGCACCACCTGGAAGAAAGTCATCTCAGCACCAGGAGTTATCTGCAGGAGTTCCTCAGGGTAGTATCCTCGGTGCAAACATGTTCAACTGCTTCATCAATGACAGTCCCTCTGTCGCATGGTCAGAAATGGGGATGATTGCCAGTGATTGCACAATATTCAGCACCATTCGCAACTCCTCAGAAACTGAAGCAGTCCATGTACAAAAGATCCGGATAATATTCAGACTTGGGCTGGCAAGTGGCAAGTAACATTTGCACCACACATATGCCAAGCAATGACCATCTTCAATAGGAGAAAATCTAACCACTGCCCCTTGATATTCAAATGTGTTTCAATCATGAATTCCCCCACCACCAACATCCTGAGGTTTGCCATTGACCAGAAACTTAACTGGACTTACCACATAAGCACAGTGACTACAACAGCAGGTCAGAGGATGGAAATGCTGCAGAAAATAACTCACCTCCTGCCTCCCCAAAGCCTGTCCATCCTTGACAAAACACAAGTCAGGGTATGATGGAATACTCCCAATTTGCCAAGATGGGTGTAGTTCCAACAACACTCAAGAACCTTAACACTATCCAGGACAAAGCTTAATTGGCTCCACATTGACAAGCACTAACGCTCAGTAGAGATGCACAGCAGAAATTCACCAAAGATCCTCAGACAGCACCTTCCAAATCCAGGACCATTTCCATCTAGGAGAAGAAGAAACATGCAAACACCACCACCTTTAAGTTCCCCTCCAAGCCACTCACCACCCTGACTTGGAAATATATCACTATTTCTTCAGTACTGCAAGGTCAAGATCTTGGAATTCCCTCCCTAATAGCATTGTGGGTCTATCTACAACACACGGATTGCAGTAGTTCAAGAAAACAGCTCACCATCACTTTCTCAAGGTCAACTAGGGATGGGCAATAAATACTGGCCAGTCAGCGATGCCCATTTGCCACAAGTGAATTTTTAAAAAAAGACCCCATCCAGTCATTTTCATATTACTCAATTTTTATTTGTTTCACCCTGTATCGACTGTTTGGTAAAGGCTTCAGGATTGGTCAGCAGCTCAAATCTTTAGTTTTGAAAGTGCCTGCAGCAAGAGTATGGGCCTTGCACATGTCAGCAAATCCATACAGAGTGACATCTAAGAGGTGGAATAAATGTTAGATTGCTATTTTTCACATTGGGCCTCAGGGAACAGGAATTTGGTTCCAGACTCCAGAAAAAGAATCTGGGTGTTGTGACCTGAGGTATAGTGTGCTACATGCTGCCTTTTATAATTGTACTCCACCTCAAACCACCTTTATTTTCCTTGCTCATTTCTGGTTGGCCCAAATACAGCAAGCTATCACACTGTGCTCACCAGCTTGGTGCCTACCAGCCCTATGTAAACCTATGTCTATCTTGTAAGCTGCAGGCAAGGATGGTATATTGGCAAGACCATGGACGAATGGACACCGTGCAACAATCTCCCGACAGGGATGTTCCCTCCCAGTTGGGGAACACTTCAGAGGTCAAGGATATTCGGCCTCGGATCTCTGAGTAATCATCCTCCAAGGTAGACGACAGGATACGCAACAACAAAGTCGACAGGCAGAGGCTGATCGCCAAGTTCAGTACCCATGAGGATGCTCTCAAGTGGGATCTTGGGTTCACGTCACACTACAGATGACCCCACTACACTATACACTTCACACACAGACTCACACACAAACACACACACTCTTACACATGATCATACCCTCTCTAAAGCATGCTCTCTCTCTCTCTCAGACACACACGCACACCCTCTCATAGGCATATACTCTGTCATACTTGCACACACACTCTATCAAGCACGCACGCACATACACTCTCACACGCATGCACACACTCACACCCTCTCTCCCACACACATCCTCTCAGTCTCTCTCTCTCTCCCCCACATACGCGCGCGCACACACACACGCCTATCGGGTGAATTTGCATTTGCAGATTTGTATTTGTAGATGCATTCCACTTTGTGCAAAAAGCACACAATCTGTAGGCTGTCAGTCCATGTGACATTTTATCAATTCCTACTTTGGAAACAGAACTAATCTAACTAAAGGTTGGGATATAGACAGACTCTAACCTCACACCTTTAATGCACTGTCTGAGCTGAGGTGTCACCATTTTTTTATAAAACGTTAAGTTATCTTGGGAATGTGAATTGAAAGAAGTTCTGGAACTTATATATTAATGAACCAAAACCTGCAACCCCATTCTAAGTGATTGAAGACTTAACAGCAGTCAAGATTTGTTCAATACATCACATCAGTTGGATGACACTATGATCTTTTACTATAAATTCTGTGTCCTATGATCCTGCCCCACTAGCTACCTGACAAAGGATCAGCGCTCCGAAAACTTTTATTTCCAAATAAATCTGTTGGACTATAATCTGGTGTTGTGTGATTTTTAACTTTGTCCACCCCAGTCGAACACCTCAGGAAGGATGTGGAAGCATTAGAGAAGGTGCAGAGGAGATTTATCAGGATGTTGCCTGGTCTGGAGGGAAGGTCTTATGAGGAAAGGCTGAGAGACTTGGGTCTGTTCTCATTGGAAAGAAGAAGTCTAAGGGGGGATTTGATAGAGACATACAAGATGATCAGAGGATTAGATAGCGTAGACAGTGAAAGTCTTTTTCCTAGGATGATGACGTCAGCTTGTACGAGGGGGCATAGCTGCAAATTGAGAGGTGATAGATTTAAGACAGATGTCAGAGGCAGGTTCTTTACTCAGAGAGTGGTATGGGCGTGGAATTCCCTACCTGCTAATGTAGTCAACTCAGCCACATTAGGGAGATTTAAACAATCCTTAGATAAGCACATGGATGATTTTGGGATAGTGTAGGGGACGAGCTGAGAATAGTTCACAGGTCAGCGCAACATTGAGGGCCGAAGGGCCTGTTCTGTGCTGTATTGTTCTACATTCTATGTTCTACCTCCACATTACGTCAACCATGGCCAGCTCTGTGCTTTTGACAGTTTTAGAAGGCTGGCCAAATGTCGCCCAAAAGTCAAAATCAATCCCACTGGCTCAACAATGTAACAATCACTACTACAACAAGCCCTCCTGCAGCACATGCAACCCATTTTGAATCCCTCTGATACCTCCACCTCCATCTCTGCAACCATTCTTATGAATCCTTTTTACACACTTTCTAATGCAAATCTCATCACTTTTATAATGTGGAGACCAGAACTGGACTCAATATTCCAGGAAAGAGATAGCTAGTGATTCGAAAGCGTGATTGATCACTTCTATGTTTTTGTTACCAACGTGCGTAATTATAAAGGCCAGGATCCAGACACCTTAGTAATAATTTTCTCAACCAGACCTACCACCTTCAATGATTAATCTTATTGCTCATCCCACAGACCAGCAATGTATAGATACAGTACTGGACTTTCACACAAATTCACAAGTTGACTGAGTGGCATCAAAGAACCCTAACAAATCTAGAGTTAATAGGAATCAAGGAAAACCTTTCACTCTTTGGAGTCATACCTACAAGTAACAGTTATCTTCCCCAGAAACACTTTTCTCTCTCTTTAGTTTATAAAAACAATTAAACAGCACAGTGAAGTGAAAAGAGCAATAAATTTGAGTAGTTATTTTATAAATTAAATCAAACATCATAGTGATATCCGGCTGGATGATATGTTGCTACTGGACACCAATGTGATTGAGAGCGAACAGATCTGTAGAAAGTGTTTGCAGCTGGAGGAAGTTCGAGTCTGAGTTCAGAAGCTGGAGTATGCACTGCAGACATGGCACCACATCAGGAGAGAGGAAAGTTACCTGGACACTTTGTTCCATAGGGCAGTCACACCCTTCACATTAGGTAATTCAAAACTGGGATGTTGTGACGGCAGGTATGAGGACTGAAGGGGTTAAAATTGAGGAACCTCAGCCCCCACAACTGTCCGACAGTTACGTGGTTCTTGGCAGTTATGTGGACAGAGTGTAGATTAGATTAGATTCACTACAGTGTGAAAACAGGCTCTTCGGCCCAACAAGTCCACATCGACCCTCTGAAGAGCAACCCCACCCAGTCCCATTCCCCTACATTTACCCCTGACAAATTCACCTAGCACTACGGGAAATTTAGCATGGCCAATTTACCTGGGTTTCCTCCGGGTGCTCCGGTTTCCTCCCACAGTCCAAAAATGTGCAGATTAGGTGAATTGGCCATGCTAAATTGCCCGTAGTGTTAGGTGAAGGGTAAATGTAGGGGAATGGGTCTGGGTGGGTTGCTCTTCGGAAGGTCAGTGTGGACTTGTTGGGCCGAAGGGCCTGTTTCCACACTGTAAGTACCTGCTCACCTTTAGACTGTGGGAGGAAACCAGAGCACCCGGAGGAAACCCACGCAGACATAAGGAGAATGTGCAACTCCACACAGACAGTTAACTGAGGCGGAATTGAACCTGGGTCCCTGGCGCTGTGAGGCAGCAGTGCTAACCAGTGAGCCACCATGCCGCCCCCATGTAGTGAGGTGAGCAAACTGACCATGCCACCTTGGTATAGGGAGCCATTCAAATAGGGGAAGGAATTAGAATGTAATGTAGTAGGTGCCAGTAATAACTAGGGGGATGATTACTGCTCTCTGTGGCTGTGAGCAGTGGTCCAGAAGTTACAAGGTTAAGGAAATCTCTTTGGACTGAAGAAAAACTTGAAGGGCGGTGGAGGGGGAAATCCAGCAGATGTCCATAATGTATCTAACAAAATTGGTTGGACTAGAAAGGAGGTTTTGCTGAAAGACATTGAACGATCAGGAGCTAAATCAGTAAACAGACCCTCCAAGTTAATAATTTCTTGATTACCATCTGGGTCAGGGGCAAACTGGCAAAGGGTAAATAAAGTCAAGGTTTTAAATGTGAGGCTCAAAGATCAGTGGATGAAATGGCTTTCAGTTTGTGAGGCACTGGCACTAGTTGGGAAAGAAGGGAGCTGTTCTGCTGGGATAGGCTTCACTTGAATCATGCCAGGACCAGTGTGCTGGCAAATCAAATAACTAGGTCTGTAGAGAGGGCTTTAAGCTAACTGAGGGGAGAGAAGAAATGTTGGCTTACAAAGCATGAGAATATGGAGATTTACAGAGCAGTTATTTGGATAACAATACCAAAGCGGGACAGACCATAAAAACATAAGATGTAGGAGCAGAATTAGACCATTCACACCTGCTCTGCCATCTGATCATAGCTGATATGTTTCTCAACAACATTTTGCGGCCTTCTCCCCATAACCTTTGATTAGCAAGGGTTCAAAGAAATTCCTTCTCATCTCAGTTCCAAAGACTCGTCCCTTCATTGAGGCCGTGCCCTCAGATCCTAGTCTCTCGACTGATGGAAACATTTTCTCCAGGTCCACGCTATCCAGGCCTCTTAGTATTCAGAAAGTTTCAATGAGATGTCCCTTCATACTGCTAAACTCCATTGAGTCCAGACCCAGAGTCCTCAATCTGCTCCTCATACATCAAGCCCTTCATCCCCAGGATCATTCTTGTGAACCTCCTCGAAATCACCTCCAATGCTATCATATTCTTTCTTAGATAAAGAGCCCAAAACTGTTTGCAATATTCCAAACGTGGTCAAACTAGACCCTTAGCAGCACATCCTTACTCTTGCATTCTCGCCTTCTTGAAATTAATGCTCACATTGCATTTGCCTTTCGAACTACCAACTGCAAGAAAATCCTAAACTATGGCTCCATAGTCCCTTTTTGCAAAAGACCTCGTAAGACCTTCCCTCCATACCAGGCAATATCCTGGTAAATCTCCTCTGCACCCTTTCCAAAGCTTCCTCATCCTTCTTCTTATGCGGTGACCAGAACTGTACACAATACTCCAAGTGCGGCCGCACCAGAGCTTTGTACAGCTGTAGCATAACCTCCTGGTTCCGGAACTCGATCCCTCTATTAATAAAGGCCAAAACACTGTGTGCCTTCTTAACAACCCTGTCAATCTGGGTGGCAACTTTCAAGGACCTGTGTACCTGGACACCGAGATCTCTCTGCTCATCTACACTACCAATAATCTTACCATTTGCCCAGTACTTTGCATTCCAGTTACTCCAACCAAAGTGAATCACCTCACACTTG